>NC_090928.1:779550967-779852217 GCF_040938575.1 Ambystoma mexicanum
GCATTCATCTTCTTGCTTCTTTTTTTGCAGTTCAATCTCCTGTTGTTCTCTGAGTCGCTCTTCTTCAAACTTTTCCTTTTCTGCAAGCAGATCTTTTAGTCTGCTTTCAATATCTAGGCTTCGGTGGATTAGGCTTTCTTCTTGCTTTCTAATTTGAAGCTGGACAATCTCAGTCTCTTTCCGTTGAAATTCAACATCTTGTTGCATTTTCTGTAACTCAGCTTTTTCAGATCTCTGTTTTTCTTCCATTTCTTTAATGAGTCTCCTGTAATATAGAATCAAGACATAACTGTGATTTAAACATTGACAAGATATTCACACCAGCGTTCAACCGCTCACACTATAACTATGCTATTGGGAGAATCCTTCAGGTACAAGCTGTTCTCCATAATGTTCACTTAGACTAAATAAATGACATTAATCTGACACAAATAAGTAGATTAATTACCTTTTCTAATGAGGGCACATCACTAACACAGGTTACTGGTGTTTCCAAAGAATTTAACAATTTAAGATTTGCTAGCAAAGATGTGCCAGGTGTTGCCAGTATACACTTTACATTAGCCCTGACAAGATGTTTATTTTGCACCAGACCCTCTTCCTACTACCCTCACCTGTACAACAAATGACAGAATAAAAAGATGTACTGATGTGGTACAAAACTCAAGGAAGCCGTTATTGGTAGCCAAAACAAGCTTCCTAATTTGTCAATGATACTACAGCAGTGCTACAGTAACAAAAGGAAACAGAGAAAAGGGGTTTAGTACAAAGGTATTCTGCTGAACAGGTAACCTAATAAACAGATATTTACTTTGGAAGCAGGCACCTGAGAAAAGGATTAATAGTTATCTCATAGCATTAAACAACCAGAGCAGAAATTACTTGTTTGATAAAGTCAATGGGTCTCATTAAGGGTGTGCCAGTGAGGAGGGCATGGCTTGGAGCCGCCGCTTCCTAGAAGCTCCCGATGGTCTCCAGTCGTCGAGCGTAATTACACTGGTTCCTCGTTCCGTTAAGCTACAGAAACTGAAGAGATGGTATGAGGAAGGGAAGGAGCGGGAATCGCAAGAAAAATGACACAAAGAATCGCCGGGGTTACAGAGTAAATTTGAGGCCAAGTCCCAGAGTACGGCATGAAAACGAGTGGAAAATGGCTGCCGCTACTTTCTGGAGTTCCTGCTTGAGTGGGGGATGGATGAGGCTAGCGTGTTACGGCTAGCAGCAGCTTGGACGTACTAGTAGTGGCATGTGAGGCTAACCGCATCCACTTCCAACCCTGAAGCACCAGTAACCATCAGCGAGCCCTCCCAGCACCCCTCTGCCGCCTCGGGTGGGATCCACTCGCGGGAGCAGCTCGGAGCACTGTACCCCCGACACCCCCCTCCCTGGCATATCTCCTTTACGGTGCTGTAGGAAGTTGCACCTGCTGGGCTAACGAGTGGGGGCTAAGAGGGCAGTGCAACCCAGACTACCGATTTGCAGCGGGACGAACACTGCACCCCTCGCTTCCCCCCACTGCTGCTTTTCACCTTTGCACTGGAGCGCTCAGAGCTGGGGGAAACGACCTGCCTGCCGGAGCCTGTGGACAATGGGGATCTAACTTCAGTCCAATGAGTACAGCGGCGGAACATTAGGGCTCGAAGCGATATCGCTATCTGGAGCACGGGAAGGATTCACTGCAGCCTAATGCCAGGAGCCCCCGCTGGGTGACAATATCCTTTATATTCTAAGCTGCCGGACGATCGGGTGGCGGACCACAAGGGGTAGAAGCACCACAAGCAGTCCCCATTCACCCTCCACGACAAACCGGCACCGAAGTATTGCAGCTACTGGGTGAGGGGCTGGGGGAAGAGCAACAGCCCTTGCAAACTTTGCACGAACAGAGGGGACTGCTAACATTGTGCATAACAGGCCCGAGCCCCCTCCTGAACTTTGGTAATCAGTGGTCATTCCTGCAAAACAAGGTGGCCGGCTCGCCCGAAGCCCAACCCGGGGAGCAGTACAACGCACTCGCCCAGACAAACGCAGGGGAATCAACTAGCCCTGCGGTGGAGGCCCCCCCAGCCAGGTAAACAACATATAGTCTCCAAGAGCTGTAATAAGGAGTGCTGACAAGTCCAAGCTATAGGGGCCCACAGCCACGGTGCATCCCCGGAAGAGCCAAAGGGATAAGGAGCTTGAAGGGACCAAAGCGCCAAACAACCTCTTGAAGGAGGGACTCACGACCCCTGTGCTCCCTTTGGGGGTGTGCTGTGGCCTGATTCTATATAGGAACGGAGGGCAGGCTGTCTCTTGTCCCAATCTCTGCCTAAACGTCGAGGAAATCATGGCGAAGAGTGGAAAGGCGTCCAAGCAAACAGATATTGCTACGCTGATGGACAGCACCATGCCGGAAAAAAAAGAAGACGGGGGAGCTACCAGGGGAGCAATCATCGGGCTCCAACCTTCGCCCTGAAACCCCAGAATCGGAACAGTCAGCCACGAAGTCTGATCCGAAGGACCTGCTCACAGCCCTGACGAAGGAAATCCAAAAAGGGACAGAAGAAGTAATGAAAAAGATCAACGCCCTGGATAAAAGGGTCAGAGAGGTGGAGAGCCGGACAGCAGAAATTGAGAACGCCATATGTGACCAAACTTTCGAGTGGGAGAAGGGGCAGGACAGACTGACAGCCCTAGAAGCAAGGTGTGAGGCACTTGAGGCAGAGCAGGAAGAGGCAGAAAACTGGTTGAGACGGAATAATATCCGCCTCCCGGGAATTCCAACCTCAATCTCCGATTTTGACCTGGAGGGCTATGTGGCAGATCTGTTCCGATTCATAATAATGCTCCCAGCCGATTCCCTGTTGGAAATAGATCAGGTGCATAGAACTGTTGCGAGGCAGTCATCCACATCACCGCCGGACGTCCTCGCCAGGGTTCACTTTTTCAGGGTAAAATAAGAGATCATGAGAGAAGCCAGATCAATGCAGCACATTTCTTTTAGGGACTCGAATATCCTCCAGTACCAAGACCTGGCGAATGCCACTCTTCAAAACAGGAAATCCCTCATACTGCTGACTGAATGGCTGCATGAAAGAAAGGTTCAGTACCAGTGGGGCTTTCCAACATCGGTGAAATTCTCTTGGGAGGGAGCCCAGCAACAGATCCACTCCCTGAAAGAAGCTGAAAAATTAATGACCGTTGGGGGTGGTGGAGCGAGGAATCCAATGCGGAAGGTGCCGCCCGTGGTCCTACCAAGAATCAAGTGGCAACAGCATGGACAAGAGTTGGCAGATGGTGTAGGATCCGCTGCCCTCCCCGCAGAAAGCCAAATCGCCTAATTCAGACTGAACTGTCAAAGTACCGAGCGACCAGCCACGGTCAGTGGATTATCCACTATGGTCCCTAATTTACATTGGGAGAAGCGGCTGGGAAGCATGTGATTAGATGGGGTGTGGTGGTGTGGGAGGGGGAGGAGTGCTGGAGTTGGGGCAACCAAGAAAACTCCTAATACCAGGGCTGGAATATATCAAAGAAATGTTGCTTAGACACCCCATAATGCTCTATAAGTCTGAGTTATCATTATGTCCTGCTGATGACACGTTGGCCCAGTTGGCCATATTTGCTCGATGTTGGAGCACTAACAGTTATTGATATTGATAGTGATATTTTATTTCTATCGCGCTCGTACACAAGTGTTTCAGAACGCGACAAGGCAAGGGAGGGGAACAGGGGAGAACAAAGCAGTGATCTTACTAGGCCCATGGACATTGAGAACGTGCAAGTGCATGGGAGAGGGGGAGGGGAACAGTACATGGAAGGGGTGCGAAGCAAAGGAGAAACAGATAAATAACAATAAATAAATAATGTAGGCAACAAACTGGTAAATGCAGCCAGCAATTTGCAAGTGCTAGGTTTAAGGCAGCAGACAGGGTAGATCTGATAAGTGCAGGAAGAAAAGGGGGGGGCTGTATGGGTACAGATACAGACCCCAGTGCAAGGAGTGACCAGGAGGCAGTGCAGGAGGGTGGCAGGATGAGCAGGTACCTAGGCCCGGATGGACTGAGGGTGGCTGGGTGCACGGTGCCAAGAGAGAACAGATCAGCAGGAGAGAGGGGGAGCAAAGGCAGAAGAAAAGAGGAAGGTGTCTTGAGGTGCTTCCGAACAGGCTATGGTTCTCCTCAAGTTTTAGAGTGGCAGGGAGGCTGTTCCAGAGGGAAGCCCCAGCCGAAGACAGATCTACCCCCAGCTTGTTTCTTTGAAAAACGACTGACCCTGAGGGAGTTAGAGGTAGAGGAGCGAAGAGATCGAGAGGGGAGGTATTTGCGGTAGTTGCCCCATTGGGTAGAAAGTTATCATTCTTAGGGGGTCATGGGTTTGGGGGGTGGGAGAGGGAGATAGAGAGGGGGGAATTACTATATTGGTGGTCAGAGCACCAAAAGTTGCACCCCTGCAGGGAGCGAAAAGTACCAACGCACTGACATCTAACGACATCACAAAAACATGCAGCCAGAACACCACCACACAGCGAATACACAGGGGGGGGACAAGACAACACGCAAAACCAGGCCCACTAAGAAACCCCATTGGCTTGGATGAGGAGAGGGATGGAACAAGTTGCTTACCTGTAACTGTTCTCCAGCATGGGTCTGGCATGGATTCACATGCTCATGAATATTCCCCGTCGTCAGGCTGGGGATCCTCGGTAAAGAAAAAAAACTGTTTCAGTTTTGTTTCTGAATTGTCTTTCTACTAATAACCAATCACTGGCCCCTGGGTCATACTGCCCCCAGCCAATGACTGCCCTCTACCTAAGCCCCTCCTCTGGCAGCCATCTTCAGATTTGGTAGCACGTAAAGTGGCAGTAGGACCAAGAGAAGAGCCGCAGAGGGGTTGGAGGGAGGGTTCGCATGTGAATCCATGCCAGACCCATGCTGGAGAACAACAGTTACAGGTAAGTAACTTGTTCCTTCTCCAGCATGGGGTTTCTCATGGATTCACATGCTCATGAATACAGGAATACATAACAGTACACACATGCACAACCACGGGAGGTGGCAAGGCTCAACATTAAGCATTTCAACAACTCAACATTAAGCATCTCTTACCTCCTCACCAGGCTCACATTCAAGCGAAAAGTTTGCCAGCACTGCCTGGCCGACTCTAGACTCCTCCCTGGAATCCCGTCAACACAGTAGAATCTCATGAAGGTGTGCGTCGACCTCCACGTAGCAGCCTTGCATATGTCCAGCAAGGGCACACCAGACAGGAACGCTGTGGTAGCAGCAATCTCTCTGGTCGAATGCACTCTCGGACGGCCTGGCAACGGTCGGTTTGCCAACCGGTGACAGTGCATGATGCAGCCGGAGAGCCATCTGGAAATGGAAGCCTTCAAGAGGGCCTTCCCCTGGTTCACAGGTCCAAAATTCACAAACAGCTGTGATGTCTTCCGAAAGCTCTTTGTGTGCTCCATGTAGAACTTCAGCGCTCTAGCCACATCCAGCAAGTGCAAAGTCCTTTCAGCAGGCGACAAAGGCAACAAGAAGAAAACCGGTAACACCAAGGGCTCGTTGAGATGGAAGTCTGACGGCACCTTGGGCATGAAGGAGGGGTGAGTCCTCAGCACTACCCTCATCTTGTGAATATCAGGAATAGAGGTTTACAGGAGAGGGCCTGGATCTCTTCCACTCGTCGTGCGGAGGTGATGGCCACAAGAAACGCTGTCTTCCACGATAAGAAATTCAACGGTGCCGAATGCAGAGACTCGAATAGCGTCCCCATGAGTGGTGAGCACCGCGTTGAGCTCCCACCCCGGGCCCGGGGCCTTCACTGGCAGGAACGAGCGGAACAGTCCTTTCATGAACTCTTTCACTAGACGGTGAGATAGCCACCAGATGGATCTTGATGGAGGCATGTGCCAGCCCCGCCTTGGCCAGCGATAGCAAGTACGGCAGCACTTGAGGGGTCGTAATCCATAGAGATCCGTTGATCTTCTGTGCACAGCACCAAACAGAGGACCTCTTCCATTTATTCCCATAGCACTTAAGAGTCGAGGACACCCTGGCCTTTGCAAGGACCTCCTTGCAGGCCGCCGGGATATCGTAGCCTCCGAACTCTAGTGCTGCAGGAGCCGGCCTGAAGGTTCAGCGATCCCGGGTCATGATGTAGGATGGTGCCTCCTTCCCTGGCGAGAAGATCCGCGTCCGTCAGCAGTTTGACTGGGGGGGGGGACGCTGACAAGTCCAGAAGGTCCAGGAACCATATCTGTCTCGGCCACGCCAGTGCGACAAGGATCATCCTGCACCGGGACCGTCTGAGTTGACTGATGAGTCGCAGAGCAACGGCAACGGTGAGGGGAAGGAGAATACATCGCCCATGCTCCTCGGCTGGGGAAACCTGCTGGCGAACCTCCGGCACTTGGTGTTCGTCGCCGTCGCAAATAGATCTATCTGGGGATTGCCCCATCGTCGGAATAGCAGAACCACTTGATCCTGCCGGAGTTCCCACTCGTGGCACAAGCGCAGCTCCCTGCTGAGCGAGTCAGCCACAGTGTTCTTTACTCTTGCCAGGTGGAAGGGTACCAGGAACATCCCGTGGGCAATGGCCCAGTGCCACAGATCCTGCGCTTCCTTCGATAGGGCTGGGGATCTGGTGCCCCCTTGCTTCCGGATGTAGAACATTGTGGTGGTGTTGTCGGTGAAGACCCTCACCACCTTTCCCTTGAGGGACGGGAGGAACGGCCTGAGGGCCCAGAACACTGCTCGGAGCTCCAAAGGTCTTTTGCATGGAGATCTCTGGTGTGCGCTCCCCATCCTTCCAGGGAGGCGTCCGTCGTCACCGTCTCCTGATGTGTCAGTGTCTGTAAGTCCATACCCGCCGCTAGATGCGCGCGGTTTGCCCCACCACCGGATTGCTTGGCAGAACGTCTTGTTGAGGGAGATCTTATCTTCGAAAATGCCCACTGCTTCCATCCAATGGGCATCGAGGAACTCCTGTAGTGGTCGCATCGGCAACCTGCATAGGCGCACGAGGTAGATGCACAATGACATCATGCCGAGTAGGGCCATGATGGACCTCACCCTGGCCAAGTCCATGGTCAATAGCCGTTGTACCTTGCCCAGGATGGCCTTCGTTCTTTCCTCCGACGGCGAAGCCAATCGCGCCACTGTGTCGAGTCTGGCTCCCAAGAACAGGGCGTCTTGCGACGGTACCAAGTGGGATTTCGCAAAGTTGATCGAGAAACCCAAATCCGTGAGCAGTTGGACGGTCTTCGCTGTGTGATCGACGGCGAGTTCCTTTGACTTTGCTTGGATGAGCCAATCGTCCAGGAAGGGGTAAACGTGGATCCCCCTGCAGGCACAGCCGTGCCGCCTCCGGTGCCAGGCACTTGGTGAAGACCCTGGGCGCCGACTTCAATTTCGAAGGGCAGGGCCTTGAACTGGTAGTGTCGCCCTTGGACCACGAATCGTAGTAACTTTCGATGTCCTTTGAGTACGGGGATGTGGAAGTAGGCATCCTCCAAGTCCAACGACAATAGGAAATCGCCTTCCTCCAGTTGTCCCAGCACGTGCGGAAGGGTGACCATCTGGAATTTCTGGGACTTGATGTATTTGTTTAGACGATGAAGGTCCAGGATGGGTCGCCAACCACCGGTCTTCTTTCGGATGAGGATGTACCGCAAGTATACTCCGGAGCCCTGGAGCCTCTGCGAGACAAGTTCCATCACGCCCTTTTTAAGCATTACTCGTACCTCCAGAAGTAGCTGTGGCACGTGGTTTTCTTTACTGGCCACGGGTGGTAGACGGGGACAGTTTCTTTGGAATTCCAGAGTGTGCCCGTGGGACAGCACGTCCAGCACCCATGGGTCGGTGGAGATGGACTCCCACGCGCTGACGAATTTCGCCACCCGCCCTCCCAACGGGGTGCTTGGGTGGGGGCCCGACGTCACGGCCGGTTCAATCTTGCTTTGCCGAGGCCTTGCCACCTCGGCCTCCTTGGCGACGATGACGTCCTCCTGCCTTGCTGCGGCCTCTGTAGGCCTCCTGCGACTATGAGCAGGCCGCTTGGCGGTACAACGAGGAACCGCCACCAAATCTTTTGGAGGCACCTTGAGACTTGCCTCTGAGGGTCCGAAAGGGAGGCCATCATTGATGGAGAGAACCCAAGGCCCAGGCCGTCTCGATGTCCGCCTTGGTGGCCTGCAGTGACTCGTCCACTGCCTTGCCGAACAGGTTGTTCCCGTCGAAGGGCAGGTCTAGTACCCTGGTCTGAACGTCTTGCCGTGGCCACCGTAATGGCGTGGTCCGACGCCACCTCGCCTTCCTGTAGGATTTCAAGGGCCTCCGCCCTCTTGTCGTCTGGCAGGAAATCCAGGAGGGGAGCGATCTTGAACCACAGCCCCCTGTCATAGCGTGCCACGATCGCTAGGGCGTTGGCCGCTTTGATGGTCGTCGCCGCCGACGAGATGACTCGTCCCATGGCATCCAGCTTCTTCCCCTCGCCGTCCGGTGGGGAAGTGGAAGTTGATCCCCGTCGCCCCTGACTATTTCTTCTTGGCCGCTGCAGAGACCACTGAATCCGGGGACAGCTGAGCTCTTAGGCATATCGGGGCCGAATCTGGGACCCGGTACTTCTTTTCATACCGGTCCCTCTTCGCAGGAGCCGTGGACGGGTTCTTGAGCAGCAACAGTCCTTTGTCCCAGATGTCGTCCAGTAACAGTACTGAGAGGACGGTCTTCCTCTTGGCCTCCCGTCGTTGGTAGAGGAAACCCTCCTTCTTCTGCTCTTCGGGATAAAGCTGGAAAAGCTCTGATGCCCTGGCGATCATGGCGTGAAAGGAGCCAATTTCATCAGGAGGGGAGGCCTGGGCAGAGGGTGATGGGATATGTGTCCCGTTGTCACCACCGTCGTCGTCCGTCCCCGTCGTCGCTGTCTCTGTTCCCGTCTCATCCTTCGGTGGAGGGGAAGGAGGTGAAGGCTGGAAAGGAGAGGGAGGATGCATTCGCCTCCGCTTGTTAGGTGGGCTTCCCGACGGTCCAGGCGCAGCTGGATCGTCTGCTGGGGGTAAGGGCAACCTTGTCCTTATCTCCATACACACGGTTTGGATAGCCATCAAGATTGCTCCCGAGTTGTCCTGTGGCATAGGCATTGGTTGCGACAGGAGCGACGGCTGAGGAGTGGGGTCCTCTGTCTCCTCCACGGCCTGCGGCTCCTTGTCGGCTCCACCATTGCTCTCTACGTCCGCCTTGTCAGGATCCCTCCCGTAGGACCGGACTTCCTCGAACCTCTTATCCAAGATCTTTGCGACGCCAGCCCGCTCATCTTCAGAGGTGGTATCTGTGTCCGTTATGGCTACCGTGCCCCTCCTTTTTCTCCTCCCGGGGTTTCACAGGGGTCTTCTTGATAGGCTGAAAAGATGATTCACTCCGGGGTAGCAGGGAAACTCTAGGCCCGGCAGTCGTCTCCACTGAGGTAGCCTCCACAGGCTTTGCTGGGTGAATCAGGGCCTTCGCGACCTTGGACGTGTCTGAGGCCTTCACCTTAGGGGGAGGGTCGCTGCCTCGCTCCCCCTCGGCTGTCGCCGTTGGGATCGACCGGGGCTTCTCCCGAAGCTTACCCGGGTTCTCCGACTTCCTCTTCACCGAGCCAGAGCGTTGGCTCATGGATGATGGCGTCGGTGAAAACGCACCCTGTCTGGCAGCCAAAGAGCCCGAACCATCGGCGCTCCCGGTGCCCGCAGACTCACGGTGCTTTGCCTTTTGTTGGGCCTCCATCGCCGGAGCACCCTCAAAGGTCTTAGAAGACCGCTCAGACGACTTCTTCTCCTCACCTGCTGCTGGGCTCTTCCCCTCCAGCCAGTTGGTGAGTCGAACGCGACGATCCTTCATTGTCCGTTCGGACATGTTCTAACAAAACGCACAGTCCTTCTCCACGTGCGATTTGTCATTGTTAAGGCAGTAGAGGCACCGGGAGTGCTCATCTTCCTTGAAGACCTTCTGTAATCCGCATCCAGGGCAGCTCCTGAACAGCTTGGATCCAACATGCGTCGTGTTTCCTTTGTCCTGGGCCATGACCAAAGATCTTCCGGAATCCTCCAAGAAGTGAAAACTCGACGAAGGTTCGCCCTTGAGGGGTGTAGAAAAATTCCCAAATGGGTCCTCGTTGATCGGAAGTAGAATCGGTGGAGCTTGAGGCTCGATTGACCAAAAATATAAGAATAAACTCTTCGGAAAAACGCAAAACGCAGTAAAAGCTCGAGAGCTATAGCACGAGATCTCCCAACACTTGAACGTGCGGTAAAAATCTGAAGATGGGTGCCAGAGGAGGGGGTTAGGTAGAGGGCAGTCATTGGCTGGGGGCAGTATGACCCAGAGACCAGTGATTGGTTATTAGTAGAAAGACAGTTCAGAAACTAAACTGATTTTTTCTTCTTTACTGAGGATTCCCAGCCTGACGACGGGGAATATTCATGAGCATGTGAATCCATGCCAGACCCCATGCTGGAGAAATTAAAATCCTTAAGTATAATGTCCAGGGCCTCAATTTCCCGGGGAAGCGTAGGTCAATGGAGCACAAGCTCAATATAATGGCGGGAGATATAGTCCTCCTCCAGGAGACTCACTTGCTACAGACCGATGAAAAGGGTGTTAGATTCAAAAGATTCAAAAAGGTATTCTTCGCCACGTCTGGGGAGAAAAAGAGAGTAGTAGCAATCTTACTAAGCGAGAATGTCCCTCTAACAGGAATCACAGTCAAGTGAGACCTGGGAGGCAGATATCTCTTAGTGAAGGGGCAGCTTAGAGAACAATCTATCACCATCGAGATTAGATCTTTTGCTGGTCACTAGTGCACTATATCCTTTCCTGGACAAAGTAGAGATACACAATAGAGCAATCTCGGATCATGCCCCAGTATCTACAGTCTTAAGCATAAAATTATCTCCCCTGGGAGATATTGGAAGTTAGCTGATGCCATGCTACTTGACAAGAGCATTAAAAGGGAAACCAGCTTAGCACTATCCAACTATTTCATGGAAAACACGACAGCCGACACATCAATAGATGTAGTCTGGGACGCCATGAAATCTGTAGTACAGGGGACACTAATCAGCGCAGAGGCTGAACAACAGAGAATCTCGAAAATCTCAGTATCCAAATTAGAGCGTAGGGTAGCATCTCTAGAAAAAGAATTGCAAGCCCATTAGTCAAGGAAAAGGGAAATAACATGGAAAAAAGCCAAAGTAGCACTCGAGATGCACTGGGCTGACCGTCATTAGCCTATACAAAACAATTTTACTACAGTAAAAGCAATAAAGCAAATTGAGTACTTGCATATAAACTAAAATGGATACATACTAGGAATAATATATCCCGCTTTACAGGAGAGGATGGTAAAGCCCGATACACTGAGGGGGACAAAATGGAATCGTTGGTGCACCACCATAAAGCAGTAATGACAGGGCCACCCACATCCCTTGATAGACTACCAAGACGCAGCAAAATAGAATGCAATTGCAATCCCTAGACAACCCTATCACAGTGGAATAAACTGTAGATGCCATAAAATCATTGAAAAGTACAGCACCAGGTCCTGACGGACTGACTGCGAAATTATATAAGACCTATTCGCACATACTTGCCCCCTGCAGCTGACTGCCTTGTTTATCTCCTTTCTAACGACTGGTACCATCACAAAGTCGATGGCAGAGTCTCTCACAATACTTATCCATAAACCTTTTTAATTTTCGAAAGTATTAGCGACCTGGTTAAAAACATGGCTCCCGACATAATAGCCCGAGATCAGACAGGGTTCATCCCAGGGAGGGGGACACACGACAACATCAGGCATACCATAGACCTTGTAGAAAGCGCAGACAGGATGGGGGTAGAAATGCTGGTCATTTCATTGGATGCCCACAAGGCATTTGATTTGGTAGACTGGGGCTATGTCAGTCGTGTGCTATCATATTTTGGATTTGGCCTGAATTTCATTAAATGGACAATGGCTAATTATCAGATCCCTACCACACAGTTATGAGTTAATGGCATTAGGTCAGAAGCAATACACATTACCAGGGGAACAAGGCAGGCTTGCCCCCTATAGCCTCTGATTTTTGCCTTATCCATGGATCCTTTCGCAAGTAGGATCTGGCAAAACCCGGAGATAAAGGGACTCACGGTGGGGGGCCATTAATACAAAATTGCGCTATACGCGGATGATGTCCTCGTAACAGCGACCAAACCAAGTACATCTTTGGGTACCTGTGGGAGGAGATTGCGGAATTCGGTAGGGTGTCTGGGTTTAGGGTGAATCTAGATAAATCGGCAGCAATGGCAATCAATCTCACAAAGAAGCAAAAGGCGGCCCTTAGTCCCGTACTAAGGATTCCCTGGGCGGATTCCGTGATCGAGTACCTAGGGGTTTGGAGTCCCAAGGATACCTCTCGTATCTATCAAAACAACTTCCCGTAACTATTTAATGATTTTAGGCACGTCCTAGAGCATTGGAAGACTCAAGAAATCTCCTGGCTCGGGTGAATAGCCGCAGTAAAAATTAATCTAATACCCAGATTACTCTACCCATGCGCGGCGCTCCCGGTGCAGATTCTGAAAAGTGGTCTACTCTCCCTGCAGAGAAATATAGAAAAGTTTATATGGAGTGGGTTTGGGGGGGAGCCTAGAATGGCAAAGAAAATGATGGGAGTCTCAGATGTGTCAAGCAGCTCAGCTATTTTATGCATACACGTGGGTTCAGGTATCAGACCAGCTGCTCTGGAGGCAAATAGAAGAAGCTTGGTGTCCAGTCCCACAGGTAGACCTCCCGCACATACCAACCCCAAAACCCCAAGCAGGTCTGGGTCCCCTCACAGAGATGATAAAAACTGTACAAAACTACTGGAAAACAGCTGCTCGGAAATTGGGTTGTTACGGCACACTAGGCCCACTTATGCCATTTTGGAATAAACCATAGTTCTCGCCAGGAATTCCCTCGCTCGGCTTTGCAGCATGGAAGGAGGGTAGAAATTATCAGATTTCTTAGAGGAGGGTTCGCCGTTGACTTCTGAAAAATGCAAGAAAAATGTTTACGTAGCAGAAACAGAGAGGTTCCATTACGCCCAGCTATGACGTTGGGCCTCGCACAGGGAAGTTAGGGGAAAGGGGGCGAGAGACCTAACAGCACTAGAAAGTACACTCTAATTGGCAACAACAAGGGGGAGAATATCCACGCTCTATCGCCTCTTAGATAACACAGACCCTGCCTGCCAAAAAGAAAAATATATGCTCGATTGGGAAAAGGACCTAGGCCGAGCCATAGATATAGAAGAATGAGGAAAGATCTGGACCAGGCTGCACAAGAGCACTCAATGTATTTCGAACAGGGAAGGGGGATATCAATTCTGTTACAGGTACTATGTGACCCTAGACCAATTAAATAAATCTAACCTGGCTATTCCCCGAAATTGCTGGAGAGGGTGTGCAACCAGAGGCACCCTGTTTCACCTAATGTGGGCCTGTCAAAAAGCAGCGGGGTACTGAAGAGAGGTGTTGTACCACACTAAAGCAATCAACGGGCTAACGATCCCATGGGCTCCTGGAATAATACTCCTGGGAGAAACAGGGGGTGGGGAATTCCCACTCTCGGGGCAGACAGCGCGCTTGTGCACACACCTCCTACTAGCGGCGGAAATTGCAATGGCTCGGCTATGGAAGAACGCAGATGGCCCTCAATCTCGCTATAGTGGTCGAAATGCAGGGAAACAGTAGTGGCGGAAAAAAGATATCAGCAATCCGCTATGGGACTCTGAACACTTTTCTGAATACGTGGGCACCCTTCATGGACTACTCCGAAAGGTATCCAGGACTCACTAGAAGGCCCCCACTAATGCGCTGGCTCCAGGGCGAACTCTAACGGATTGTGAAATGTGCAATCAAAACCCACATCCATTGACGAGGACATACAGAGTAGTCCCACTCCCTACTATCCCCTGCAAGGGGGAAAAAGGTTTTGCTGGCTTTATGTTCCAATTTGAGTGACTATAGAATATTGTGATGATGTCACTGTATAACTATGTCAAAATGCCTAATAAAGTGTTTATGCACTGGCATCTCCAGTTTGCTGGTGGGGTGCCGGAATTAATGGCAGCTCGGAGCTGCTGGTAATTTCGGCACCCCGCCAGCAAAATATACCAGTATTCCTGGTGCTGGTAACGCCGGGATTCCCTGCATGGAGTCCTATGGAACTCCATGGAATGGGTAATACCAGCACTTGGAATCTGTTGGTGTCCCACCAGATTTACCGGTGGGATACCACCAGACTTCTAATGAGGCCCTATGTCTTTCAAAGAGCCTAGAGATCTAAAGAATTTTCAAGAAGACCAAAGTTGCTCCGTCCCATAAGTCATTTTAGAGACCTGCAGGAGTTACCCCATTCATCACAATTAACGACTGTAAAGGAAAGGATAATGCTAGACTTTGATACTGTTGTGGAGGCCCAGCAGTAATCGCTGCATCAAATAAGTATGCTAATCTTTTATGTGCTTTAGTTATAGTTTGGCACAATTACATGCATTTGGAATTGTTCATCCCTTGATGATTAATCACCTAGAGGCATGAAGGGGAACGTAAGCCTTGGACCATGCTTGGGCTTCACATGGCACTCCTAGAAAGGCAGTAGAAACATCATAACGTCTAAAGGATTCTTCTGCTACCAGAGAATATGAAATGTTTGAAGTTTATTTTCTTCATCCGAAAACGCTTTTGTCAGTACAATATATTCCTTTGAAAATAATCCCCAAATCAAACAAACATTATATTCCCATTTCTAGACTACCCATCTCTGCAAAGGTTCTAGTTAGATGTTTGCTGTTGCTAGTTGCAATGTGCTGTGCATTTCAGAAGTGAGAAACTCTCAAGCAGAAAAATGCACTGTCACAAAATTGTGCAGGTGAAAATAAATACACACAGATGTGAAAGGAGGGACTGAATTTCACAAAATATGCAACAGATTAAAAAGTATGCACCACAATATTACATAACTACATAACAAACATAACAGTCACATAGAATCATCCCAGGCAATGGACCTTACCCGTATGGATATAAGCCAATTTGCAGAACCCTAAATACCAGCAATCTACACATAAAACACACAGACACCACTACACAAACAATCACACAGAAACATCCCAGGCATTGAACCTTACCTGCATGGATACAAGAAGCCAGTGCATGCAACCTATAATCTGCAAGCCAACACACACAACCAGTTTCTGCTGGTTCTGGACCTATCCTATCATTCTTCACTCACTAACCGACCCTGTCCACTTTCTTGCAGAATCAAAAAATAGGGCTCCTGGTGTGGAACCTATTCTACCCAGGAGGGTTAACTAGGAAAACAAAAGATACAAATGAATAGGTCCAAGGATGCTAGGCTCAGAACAACACCTCCACATGTATTATCAAACTCTGCATTGCTAAGGAAGGAATCACTCTTTAATAGTATGTTGTAGAGATAAATCTCATTTTTTTATATTAGAGTTGTGTGCAAAAGACATAAATCCAACATTTAGAGAAATTAAGACATCATAATGGTTTGCTAAAACAGAACAATCAGACAAAAAAACAGAAAGATATTTACAACACACAGTGCCAAAAAAACATTTTTTGGGACAATCTCCAACTTGTGTGTGTGCAACAAACCCGACTCCTATTAGGATTTGCCAAGAAATTCACATATTACAGTGTACATATTCAAGTCAACATTTGTGGAAAACACATAGAACAATGGTGGGTACACAAAATTATTTTTCTTGCGTAAACAGCATTAATGTGCTGTAGTTTTGTGGGGAGTAGTGCATCTACACCAGGTGTTTCAGCCGTTTCTAGGTGGGCTAGGTGTGCCTCATCTTTAACACGGCCTTCATCAGGACGGAGTTCTGTGTAGATTGATGACTGTGCTGCAGGGG
The DNA here is from genome assembly GCF_040938575.1 of Ambystoma mexicanum. Taxonomy (NCBI): domain Eukaryota; kingdom Metazoa; phylum Chordata; class Amphibia; order Caudata; family Ambystomatidae; genus Ambystoma; species Ambystoma mexicanum. The sequence goes on from NC_090928.1 coordinate 779,566,911, forward strand.
AAGGAGACTACAGTCAGGGGGGTGTCTGAGCCAAAATTATTTAGTTTGAGTGAATCACGTGTGGTTGATGTAAAATCAAAAAGCATATAGCTTACCTATGGGTTAATAGATTTCACAGGCGCTAAATTTGAGATCTGCTAGCCGCATGGGCTGGTCTCTGTATGATCCTGTTGCAAATAACAGAGAACGAGAGAAGCAAAGGGAGGTTGAAGCTAAACATGTCCCCGTTTAAAAAGGCATGAAAAAAAGTTCAGGGAAAAAAGTCTTACCTCTCGCTGGAGGTCGAAAAATGCTGATCCAGGGTGGTATCAGTGGGAAACAGACATGGCTTGCACAGCTAAAAAATATATATGGCTCAAGGTGAGTGTGGTTACCTAGTAACAACTGTCTCATATATATAGCAGTAAGTGCAGGGTTTATTTTAAAGTACCTGTGAGGGTTGCAGCATGGGCAGCCTGTCTGCAAAAAAGTACGAGCTGGAGCTCCTCAGGCTGCTGAGTCACAGATGAGACTGCAGGGGCCTGACTGCAAAGCGTTGGTAACGCTGTTGCTAGGTCCCTGTAGGTATTTATATGTCGGCCATCTTGGAATGGCCCTAGGATCGAGTGGGAAACAAAATGATGGATTCTGCTCCATCCGGGGGGCACAAAAAAAGCTCAATCAATTTTGGGTGTGATTAGTGTCAACGCGTGTCTAAAAAGTTAATTTAGACAATATTGTTGACAAACGGTTGTCATGGCAACCGTAAGCATTACGGAGTGGCATTGGTTTTTTTATACTCTGAAACAACATAGCTAATGGCCCCATGAGGTTGTGATTACAGAAAATACTTCATTTCAATATGTTGTGGCATGGATCACAAAATGTGTATGTGTCTCAGGAATCTCAGCAGAGAAAAAACATAATTAAGTAAGTAGACAGTTTGTATTGTATTACTAACAGCCCGAGAGGGTGAGAATTAGGGCGTGTCGCCTGGAAACTTAATACATAGTTTCATAATGACAGAAAACATTTGGAATTAACAAAGAAAGTGTAGTTTTTCATGTAGGTGATTTCATACATTGACCAAAAAAACACACACAGTGCCATAATGTCTACCGACTTCTGCATTTCATGAAATGAAAAATGATCATAGTGTTAAGAAGTTCATAGCTCGTACTCAATCATTGGGCACATGTCATTACAGGAAAGACTTCCATTCAACTTACACATTTAGACCAGCCTGAACGGAGTTAAGCCTGTGGACCCACCGTTATTCTAATTGGGTCAGCGTTTTGTTCAGATCCCCCCCATGCTTTGCTGGTTTCACTTTTTGGAGGACAAACCATCTTATATCAGTATCACTATGGTTCTTACTGATAAAATGCTCTACTAGGGGCTTGTCTGCTACCTTGTTCCTGATACAGGAACGATGTTCAGAGATGCGCATTTTGATGGCACGTGTGGTTTTTCCTATGTAGAGGAGTTTTCAAGGGCATTGTATTACATATATGACACCCTTCGTGTTACAGTTTGTAAAATCTTTCATTATCCATTTAACTTGTGCATGTTCGAAAGATTTCTTTTGTAGGGTCAAAGGGCATGCCACACATTGACCACATTTGTGATGTCAAAATATCGGAGGTAAATCCCATAGTGTGTTCTGTGTTTGTGGGGGTGGCTCTATGAAGTTGTGTACTAGAGCGTCTCTTAGATTTCTGTTTTTCTTGAAAGCAAAACATGGCACATTGTGCAGAGTGCCGGGGTGTTTCACCAAATGCCAGTTCTTCTTGATGGTTTTCTGGATCAATAGGCTCAAGGGTCCAAAAGTGGTGACACATACCAGTCTTCGAAAATCTTTTTTCGGTTTGTTTTCCAAACAGATTTCTCTAGGTGTATGTTTGGCTCTCTTTTTGGCTTGGTTGATGGCCTTTTTTGGATAGCCTCTCTCTGCAAGTCGTTGGGTTAGTCCTTCCGCATGTTGTTGGAATTTTGCCAGGTCTGAACAATTTCTTCGTATACGCAAAAATTGTCCGTAAGGTAAATTGTACTTTAATCCCATCGGATGATAACTTTGGAAGTGCAACAAAGTGTTGCGGTCCGTGGGTTTTCGAAACAACTCAGTTTTTAGTCGATCCCCGGTCTTGTAGATATGCAGATCCAAGAAATCTATTTGGTGGTGGTCCCAATGCATGGTAAAATTAATGTGAGTATTTCTTAAATTGATCCAACTGTGGAACTGTTGTAGTTCCAAAGGTGTCCCCTGCCATATAATAATCACGTCGTCAATGTATCTCTTCCATAATGAGATGTTTCCTAGGAAGGGGTTGTCTGGCGTGAAGACATGGTTCTTTTCGTAGCGGGCCATATATAGATTGGCAATGTCCGGGGCGAAAGTAGCGCCCATACTCACACCTTTAGTTTGTTTGTAGATTTGGTTCTGAAACAGGAAGACATTTTCAGACATTGCCAATCTAGTACACTCAAGGATGAAATTTGTGGGGGTAGAATCTAAGTCTTCTCTGGTGTTCAGGATGTCACGAATGGCTTCTAGACCTTCTTGTTGTGGTATTGATGTATATAGAGCCTCAACATCCATTGTGACAAGGAGGCTATCGGTAGTGAGGATGATGTTGTCAAGTAAGTTAATAGTGTTTGTGGTATCCTTTAGGTAGGAAGGCATTTTGATTACAAAAGGTTTTAGAAAATAGTCTGTGTAAAGGGACAAAGGTTCCAGGAGGGATTCGCACGCCGATACAAATCGGTCTACTGGGCGGTTTTTCTGAATTTTTATGCATCTTTGGGATGATATAGAAGGCTGGGATGCGTGGGTTGGTTTTGTTCAAGAACATCTTCTCATCTTCACATATCCAACCTTGCATGAGGGCGTGTTGAGTGAGGCTTGCAATTTCGTCTTGGAGGACCTTGGTAGGGTTGTATTCCAAAGGTAGGTAAGCTTCTCGATCGCCCAGTAGTCGTAGGCACTCAATGTTGTAATCAGAGGTATCCCAAACGACTATGCCGCCCCCTTTGTCTGCGGGCTTGATTGTGATTGATCTGTCGGTTTCCAAATTTCTCAGAGCAATCCTTTCTTCTTTGTCAAGGTTATCGCTGTAGAAGTTGTCTTTTTTAAAACCAGCTAGTATGGTCTTGGTGACTATCTTCTCAAAAGTTATGATCTCAACGGGAGTCGAGCCAGGTGGAGGATAGAACTTGGATTGTTCTTTTAAACCTGTGGTGTTGTCTGACTTATTCTGTGGTTGTTGTTGTCCAGTGTCTCTGCACGAAGGTAAGTAAACTTCAAAAAAATGTTTCAAACGTACATTTCTGAATAATTTCCGCAGTTCTAATTCAATCTCAAAAGGTTGTGCCTTTTGGGCAGGGACAAAGGATAAACCCTTGGCGAGGAGCCTTAATTCTGGTGGGGTCATAAAGCGGGTGGATAAGATGAAGACTGGTATCCCTGGTTCTGTCCTTGGTTTTGGTACCACTGGCGCGTTCTCATTCGCTGTCCTGGTTGCGTCGGTCGTCTCCTGGGTCTTCCTCTTTGTCCGCCCCTGGGAAAAAAAGTTTGTGGTTGCTGTTGCGCTGTAGATCCCGGTAGGCTTGAGGTACTTCCACTCCCACTGGAGGAGGTCCCTGTGAAATTGACTGATCTATTTCTCCGATTGTAGTTTTGGCTTGCTTGTAAATCTGTGTAGTATGTAGGTCTGAGAAAAGGATAGGTTTTTTCTTCTGAATAGTTCGCTAGGCCTTTTTTGAACTTGTCCACCTTCCTGTCCAGTGTCAGATTTTTGAACTTGGTGATTTCCAACTCCAATTTATCCAGCTTATCCTTAGCATCCTGAATGGATTTGTCTTCGAGAAACTTTTTTTCCAAATCGATTAATTCAGCGCCTTGTTTTTCACATTCCTCTTTAGCCGTGTCTATAACCAGAATCAACCAATCGCGGCTGCATTTATTTCCAACCCCACTAAAGTTTTTCGTGAACTTAGGGTTATCTGTAAATACCCTGGGGATGTTCCGTACCTGGAGGCCTTCGGGTATTATGCCGGCCCTCAAGTATTCGAGCATGAACTTGCCATGTAGCTCTGTTCGAATTATTCTTTTTTTCTTTTGATTGAGTATTTCTAATTGGTCCTCAGTCAAACCTCTAGTGAGCACACCCTCCTCGTTTCATAGTGTGGAGGTGGTCCCTAGAAGTTGTTTAAAATAGTCATCGGTATATGAGACTACGTTGACGTTATCCATAGATGACAGATGGAAATTTATTTTACTATAGCTAGATTTTGACCTTGTTATGGGTCGGTCGATGCCCACAGCCACGGGTTGTACAGACTAGAATCAAAAAATAGGGCTCCTGGTGTGGAACCTATTCTACCCAGGAGGGTTAACTAGGAAAACAAAAGATACAAATGAATAGGTCCAAGGATGCTAGGCTCAGAACAACACCTCCACATGTATTATCAAACTCTGCATTGCTAAGGAAGGAATCACTCTCCAATAGTATGTTGTAGAGATAAATCTCATTTTTTATATTAGAGTTGTGTGCAAAAAGACATAAATCCAACATTTAGAGAAATGAAGACATGATGGTTTGCTAAAACAGAACAATCAGACAAAAAAACAAAGATATTTACAACACACAGTGCCAAAAAAACATTTTTTGGGACAATCTCCAAATTGTGTGTGTGCAACAAACCCGACTCCTATTAGGATTTGCCAAGAAATTCACATATTACAGTGTACATATTCAAGTCAACATTTGTGGAAAACACATAGAACAATGGTGGGTACACAAAATTATTTTTCTTGCGTAAACAGCATTAATGTGCTGTAGTTTTGGGGGGAGTAGTGCTGATCTGAAGCCCTTGGCTAGGCAAAGAAATACAGAAAATAAATAACTACAGAGGACAGGCAGATTAATGGATCCAGAGCTTTTGTGCTGCACCAAACTGTAAACCACATACACACATCGACAGGCTTGCCGGCGAGCCTTCAGGGGGGAAAGGAGCACATCCAGGACATTGTCAGAAAAATCCTCACTCGATTCCTTAGCCTCTCAGCAGCCAAACATGAAGGTTGAGGCTTCTGAGGCACAGATAGGGAGGACAGATGGTCATGTCCAGATGTTCGGGGCACTACATTCTCAAGGCCCAGTAGAGGGTGATAAAGCTCATGGGGGACCCAAACTGCCGCAATCTCCTGAGAATCTGTTCAGTGACAGAAATTAGTAGGAACGAAACATGGTGTTAAACGTTCCACTGAAGAATCAATGTGTTTCCCTAGAGCTAGCCATGGGGAAATTCTGTATGGCATAACAACTCAAACTTCCTATTGCATCTGAGGGCTAAAGGTCTACATGCAGGGTACCCCAAAATCTTATCCAGAACTTCCTGGTAGAGCTTGGACTCATGGGAGACTGGTGTCCATCAGCTGAAGGTGCTTGCAATCATGTTCTCCGTCCAAACAAAATTGGCTGCCAACGGAGGGCTGTCATTCTCCAGAGCCCAGAACCACAGGTGCATCACTTCCTGACATTGCTTCTACAGAGGTGACGACACCATGCCACACTCTTTGTTGATGTGAGGCATGTGCACTGTTTTATAGATCAGACTCTGGACACACTTGTTCTTTACAGAAGAAAGGAAAACAATCAGGGCCAGACTGATGGCTCGTACTTACAATAAATTAAAGTGTTTATTCACCTCAGCAGGGAGCCATAATCTGCTCACCATCTGGGGGTTCAATTGAGCCTTGCAATCTTTCAAGGATACATCCGCGGCAATTATCAATTAAGGCGAAGGGTGCCAAAAAGGATCTCCCATTAGCAAATTGTCTACTGGGTCCACCCAAGGAGGTCATGTGACACCATCAGAGACCTGCAACAGGTCGTCATGTCTCCATGAAACTGTGACACTGATGCAGCCACTGGCATTACCTCATGTGCAGCCAAACCTAAGCCACTCCAAAATGAAGGATGCTGCGAGTCCGTGAAAACACAGAAAGGCAGGGGCTAAGACTTGACTCTTGGGTTTGGAAAACATGCACCATCTAAAAGAGGTTTGCCACATGGTTGTCAGGAGGAAAGGCCCTTTCCGGTCATGTGTCCAGAACTGCTGCAATGAACTGGAACATCTGTGTGGGCGTGCATGGGTCATATTGAAAATGAGGACAAATACCCAGTGGGTGACAAGGTCTTGCGTGCAATCTCAAATAAGACAATCGGCAAGGCGAGAAAAACAGCGGCCACCATAACTAACAGCTTTGGTGAAGTTCTACCTTCGCTCTAAGTTTTGCATGGTTGCTTGCCCAGCTTCCCTCTGGATGCTGCTAGGAAAAGCAATGACAGCGCACATAGACAATTACCACCATCTCAAGCTATCACACACACAGGCCACATCAGTTACCTGCCATTTCCATTTTCTGTTAGGAAAGTTAAATAATAATAACCAGTCACAATTATTTGGTCTAGCCTGTTAACATTGCCCTTACACTATTAGAGGGTAACCTGACAAACCTGCTAATTCGTCATTTAACCATTTTGAATAAACTCAGCCTCTGCTATGTAAGTAGTGACGTTAGGGTACAATTTCATTTTTGGCATTCTGCAATCTCCTTTTAGGGAACCCTATACTTATTGCTTTTTCCTTCTTTTATTTTTGGAGTCAAGCACACCGACTAAAGTCCCCCTGTTCCTACAATCCATGTTTGTATATGGTTCTTGTGGAAGCCGATAAGGCTCCAAGGCCAGGAGTGCTTAATGCCGAAGTGTAATATCATCACCCTACATTGGTTTTGGTGAGTAGACTGATGGCAGCTGTAATTTGGTTTTGGCTCCACTACTGCATTAGTAGAGCAATACATGTTTTTGGTAGCTATTGGGGTACTAATGTATTTTTTTCAAGCCGTATTGCTCTTCCATTTTTTTTTTGGGTATACCTTCATTTGGGCAGACCATTAGGCAGGCCTAAAATGCTCATTGTGTACACATGGGATCACACTATGAACCCAGCCCTGCACCCTCTAAAGCGTTTTGGGCTGGTTTAGACTAGCTCTAGCCTAAGAAATGGCTGTTGCACATCATGTTGGGTTTTTGGGACATCCTGATTTGCTGTCCGACAAAACGTTTGTTTGGAGCCCACTGGTGTGATTGGAGGACTGGCTTGGGCCAGCTCTGAGGTGTATGGTATATCCTGGGAGGCCCTGCTCCTGAACTCAATTCTGTTGGATTTTCCAGAGTGCAGCATGTTTACTTGCCTACTGGAGGATATTTTCTGTTTTGAAGCCATTGGTGCATTTTTAGTACCAGTTTTAGCTATATTGGGTGGAACCTGTGTCCTGAATTAAGCTTGCACACAGTTATTTGGTATCCACTGGCTTTCCTGATCCTCTTGGTTGGCTGGGCCAGGGTTCCTGTGGTGTGACTCTTTTCCAGCCCATTTTACCACCTTTTGCCATTTCCTTTTCTAAATCCTTGCTTTTATTTATAAACCAAATATCAAACAAACATATTTGTGACATCTATCAGGAGTTAAATCTTTTCATATATTCAACCTCTTTTTGCACAGAAACCTCCACATACTTCAATCCTTCCTTTACTGGTATAAAACTCCCATCAAGATAAATGCTAAACCACCTCCCCGGTCAGACGGTTGTTCAAGTTCCCTTCCCCGACCTTCCATTTATTATCATTATCTTTTGCTTCTGCATTTCACAAAGAGATAGGCCGGTAAGAGGCCCAATTTTCCAGATGTTTTCCTTTTTTAATATGCAATTGATATTGAAGCTTTCAGAAATGAGAGGGGTGAGAGACATTTCGAGCTTCAACAATTGCATTGAACACTCTTAAGCATAGGAGGCAATATTGCCTGGAATATTTTAGAAAAACCCACCGAAACGCCATCAGGTCCTGTTGCCTTCACTGGTTTTCTACTTCTAATATTCTGCATTATCTCTTCTACTCTAATGGGTGCATCTAGGGATTCCGTTACTTACTCACCCAGCAAAGGCATATCCAATTTAAATAGATATGTCCTTATTTGCTCATTCTCCTCTTTGTAGCCTACTTTATATAGATTTTCATAAAAATAGGCAAACACTCCCACTGGCTATGTCTTACTGATAAACAGTTGTTGGCTACCCAGACTATGTCAAAGAAATTGGAATGGCATATGAATCTCTAATACTGGGCTTCTACACCATTCCCATCATGAAAAAGGCAAAGTCCCTGGGCATTGTACTTAACTCAGATATGAGCATGAATTCTCATATCTCGGGAGATGGCAGTTCCTGCCATTATTACATCTGGTTGCTCTGTCAAATTAAGCCAGTTATAACTGATGCTGATGTTGCCACCATTGCTAGAGCAACCGTGGGACGCAAACTAGACTACGGAAATGCCCTACTGTTGGGGGCTCCTGCATATGGAATAGCTCGACTACAAGTGGTCCAAAACGCGGCCGCTAGAATAGTGTCCAATGCTGACAGGCGTTCTCACATCACAGATATTGAAAAAACTTTGTTGGCTACCAATTGTGCAGAGGGGTTGGTTCAACACATTAACCATCACACAGAAATGCCTATATGGCAATTCACCAGATTACCTCAAAGAGCGCCTTAAACGACACAAGCCCACTCACACCTTGCTCTCCAGTTCTCAGCAGTTAGTGATTAGTAAACTTATCAAACACACCCGAGCGAGTGGCAGATGTCTCCAACTTCTTGCACCTGTATTATGGAACGAGTTACCAATGGGCATGAGATCTGAACCCTCTCTTCTGTGTTTTGGGAAAAAGTTGAAAACTTCCCTCTTCACTGAATTATTAATGTAAATTGATTCTTAGATCAGGTTGAATGCTCCTTCATTTGTATTCAAATGTGTTTATCATTATATTTAATAAAATTGCAAAACAAAGGTAACACTGTCCACCAGATACAATATGGCTGCGTGAAGGAAACCAAGTACATATTATAACCAAGAGCCCTTGTTTTTTTATTTTTTTATTTATATAGCACACAACGCCCAGTTGCATCTCGGCGCTTTATCTTAAGAATATGGTTACAGTAAATGCAATAGGCAGACATGGTTACAATAATTACAAGTCAGGCTTACACTGGGCCTAGGTAGTGCAGGAGAATACATACATGGAAACGCTTCACATCTTGTTGCAGGGACCTACGTCAAAGTTGATAGGAGGTCATAATAGGTACATAGAAAATATGATTGGAAAAGCTTGCCTCTTGTTGCAGGGAGCTACATCAGGTACATATGGGAACATGATAGATACACAAAATATGTACTTGGGAAAGCTAACCTGTTGTTCCGGGGATCTACATCAGGTACATATGGGAACATAATAGCTACACAAAATATATACTTGGGAAAGCTCTCTTGTTGCGGGGAACTACATCAGGTACATATGTAAACATAATAGGTGCAAGAAATACACACTTAACAAAGTTCCTATCTTGCAACAGGGTACTTGAGAACGACATAATGGGTACTTTCAGTGCACGCTAGAGGAGGCACATCAGTTGTTTCAGAGGGTTGTGGTTAATATGCCATGAGGAAATAACGTGGATGGCGGTAACGTGCATATTTAGGAGGGGGAAATCTAGGCATAGAATGCCACATTAAGCAAGCAAACGAGCAGAAAGATTAAAAGGGAACAATTGTATAGTAAGGTCATTGCGTGAAACAGACTTCTGTGACATGATCGGCAAGGTTATGCATACTAGGCCCACCTCTATTTACGGGGAACTGTAATACGCATGTAAGGGGAAGTTGGGCAGTGGCTAAGAAGACAGAGATACAGTGGTAGGGTAGTCTCATGGCAAACAGAGTCGGTATGCAACAATATGTTATAGAGCTATGCGAGAAGGCATGTTACCGGGAAAGTGAAGGAAGAAGCATGCAATTTTAGATTCCGAGTTTATAAGGCAGAATTAGCAACAGTTTTAGCATAGAGGCAGCGTAACATTATACTGGTGTTCCCGGTGAGAATTCAGTGTAGCAGACCTGATGTCGGGAAAGGCGTGAGGAACAAAGGCAGTAGGTGATAGGGAACTTGGAAGGTACAGGGGGTGCAGATTAGAGTTGGACCTCATGTGCAAGGCTTAGGTCAGTGCTGTTCCGATTAGGCAATGTATTCATGTTTTTAAATTCTAGAAAGCCTTCCCACTTCTCATAGAATCGAGGCAATCTATTCCACAGGGAGAACAACACCTTCTCACATATGAGCAGCCTCCACATTCCGCTCAACCAATCATCAATCTGGGGGATTCGAGGCGATCCCCACGCTGGTGCCATAGTGTTCCTTACTACTATAACCATCAGTCCAAGCAGCTCTACAGAACTAGCCCCCGTGTGCCAGCCCCTTGTATCCGCCAAGCCCAGTAAGCACACCTTTGGATTGTGTGGAACAGTCCACCCAGACACCTCCTTCCAATAGGGCTGTAGTTTAGGACAGGACCACCAGATATGCAGGCACGTGCCTACACCTCCACAAGCCCTCCAACACAGCCAGGTGCCGCTTTACCCATACGTGCTTCCTTATCGGAGGTAAGATACCATCTAGCAACTAATTTATAATTTGGTTCTGCATATTGAATGCTAATTGTAGCCCTTCTCACCCCTCTCCAGATTTCCTCCACTGCTCCTCCTTGGTCCCAATGCCATGCCCTCACATAGGAGGGAAGACCCTCATTCAGATTGTTGTTCAAACACTTATAAAGCTAAGAGATAAGCCATGCTGAACCCCCCTGGGCAAACATCAGTTTTTCAAACAGTGTTTGCTGTCTCGTTGCTGCCTCAAGGTCCGCTACGCCAGCTGTCGAAGCTTTTTCGGAGCAGCTGAAGCTGGAAGGGGATAACTATTTGATGAGGAATCTGCGGGAGAAGAATCCATAGAAAGAACATTACGGTAAGTATTTCTCCATCGGGCTTGGTATCGACAATTGAAGATTTGGAAAACAGTCAATCCTCTGACTATCTGCTGATTATTAGGGGTGTCAAGGATGGTGTGGAAAAAACTGACTTATGGCAATGGGTGCAAACAGGGTTTTCCTCAGCGTTTCCAGAGGTAACGAAGCTGGGCAAAACATTGGACATTATTTAGAGTTATTTAGTTGTTAATTCTTTGGTGGTTGAGATGCCTGGCAGCAGAAACCTAGTGATGACTGAAATCCACTAATCAGTTGGGTTGTAAGATTGGATAAGGAGTTTGCCAAGTCTATCATGCGCCTGGGCTTCTAATATAATTATGGAAAAAGTAATAACTAGATTCCTAATAGTTTTAGATTTCACGTTTTGTTGGTATCTCCTTTTAGGTTTGTACACAGTGCTGATATTCTCCCAATTGGAGGCACATGCTAATGTTTCGCCCTTGCCTGGGCCTCTCACCAGGCTTTGCACCACTCCCTCATGTCCACTCGCTCTTCCAACTGAGGAGTAGTTGCGAAAAGACGTACCCCTCAGACTATAGCACTTAAGGACTTGGCTGCCGTCTTTGAGGTCTGCAGCTTTTCAATGCTTTCGTCAGCCTTATTTCCAAATAAATGTGAGCCATCAAAGGACATGGTAAGGAGTCTGGATTGTAAATCAGGTGCGAACCCCGACATCCTCAAAAACACAAATCTGTGTATAACAGTGCTTGTCGCCACTGGCCCTGCTAACGCTGTCAGCAGTGTCTAGACCAGATTGCAGAAACTCACACATGGCCTCCTTGCCATCCCTCATCAGGTTCATGAAGCAGTCTCTTTCCTCACCCTGAGGGATGTGATCAGACAACGTCACTATGCAGTTCCACAGGGTGAATGAGAATTTTGCAAGGGCACATGTAGAATTAGCAGGCTTTAAAACCATGCTGCTAGCAGAAAAAAACGTTCTTAGCCCAAGAGTCAATGCATTTCTCATCCCTATCAGGGGATATGGTTGGTTACGCAGTTTGCTTGGAGGAAGATGTAGCTGCTTGTACTACTAGGCTTTCCAGAGTTAGATGTATTGACAGGTAGCCAGAGTCGCTACTGGATGGCCTGTATTTTATTGTCAGATTTGTGATTACTACATGACTGGACTCTGGAGCCTCCCAGTTTGCTGCAATGCTTTTTTGAAGTGCCACATGAAATGGTAATGTAGGGTCATATTGAGGACCTTTGTCCAATATGTCAGTCAGGTGGTCTTGTTCAAATGCAGAAGCTGGTCTACTCCATCGCAGGAATTCCACCACTCTGGACATTAGGCTTCTGTACGATTCATCTGCATGATCAGTCGGGTCTGGTTTCCCAAATGCTAGCTCTGGGGAGGTGTCTATCCCACTAGCTGTCTGTAGGGTGTCAAGTAGCTCCCTAACCCTGGTCTCTTCTGAAATAAAACATTCAAGTATATTAGTATTTTTTGTATGCTAGGAGCATCCAATTGGAGACCACATGGAGGGGTATCATAGCCCTCACATATAGATTTTAAGGATCTAAAGATATACTTCTTAGGTAAAGGTTTAAAAACATTTTCCTGACTTTTTTGTGGTAAAGGCGCCGAACAATGTACATTCGGCGTTGATGTTTTTTGTATCGGCGTCGATGGCTGGACTTGTGCATCGAGGGACTTGACCCTTGATGGTTTCTTCGAGGATTTCTCGTCTCGCTGAGTACTTTAAGATTCCCCAGGAGTTTTAGGCTTATGACCCGGGCTCCGGGGCACGCAGGGTTTTGCCTTGGCCTCATGCTTGTTATCGACTGTAATATGCCCACTTTTCTTATGCTTCGAGGAGGACGGGCCTGATTCTCAAAGATTTGCACATTTTCTTCCTAAAGAGTTCCCACTCCTATTTGGAGGAGGATTCAGAATATTCTCCTTTCATTTGAGGGAGAAGATGAGGAAGAAGGTGATTTATGCCTCGATGATGACGAGGAGTGTCTGCTCGTCGAGTGGGTCTGTTTTTTTAATCTTTCTTTCTGAGGGGAGGAATCTCTCGACTCGTGGGATGACCCAAATTTAGATGGAGTGGACAGGGATTTGGGGACAATCCTACCCACTGAATGTTTAGCTTTGCGCTCTTTTAAGGCCTTACCTGTCATTGACTGGCAGAAACGACAGTCGTTGGTTACATGCTCGACGCCCAGGCACCAGATGCATATGTTATGCATGTCTATGATGGACATCTAGGCGATGTTTATTCAGGCACTTTTTGAAGCAAGTCTTCGGAGTGTTCGCAGCTGAAGACAAGGCCATTTTCGATACGTTTTCAAAGAAAACTGATGTACGCCCTAATTCCCGAAACAATCGCATTCGCAGAAAAAAAGAACTGAATTCAACGGGCGCTGCAAGTGGTATATGTACTCGACGATGACGTCAGCCGAGATGGAAGCTTTCAAGGGACATCAAGATGACGGTCTCTGCCGAGAGAAACATTTTTCAGAAACAGCTAAATCTGTAAACGAAGATATAAGATGAGGAATACGTGGGAGGACACAATCCATTCGAAAATAAATATATAAGGTGAGTGAAGCGCAGATTGTGATGTTTCAGCAGTGAGGTGAGAAGGTGTGGAGGTGGACCGAGAGATCAGGCAGAGGACAGACAGGGGAGTGAGGAGCAGAGTCAGGTGAGGTATTGGTTGAAAAAGAGGGGCACCAGTTTGTGAGAATGAAGCAATGAGTGAGAGAGTGTTTGTGAGATGTATGGAAGGCATGGTATCACAAGTATTGACACTGACACAATGGATACAATCTGTAAAACCTTTATTGAAAATTACTGGGTTGGAGAAACTCCTAATTTGCCCTATAACAAAGATGGGAGTAGTCACGACCATCAAACGATAAACAAAACAGTCCTAGTGAAGTCTGTCAAATCAAAATGGCCTATGCTAACTAAATCTAATGCACGCCCTATCTCTTGTACAAAAGTGTAAAGAGGAGAAATGTATGCAAAAGGAACAATCAGTGTTCAAATGATAATGTGGCTGAAGTAGCTCTCCTCCCAACGTTAGGCCTCACGGGGTAATGAGAGCCTTTTTGGCAGGATGACACACTTTGGCTCGGTTTCCAACACAGTGCACAGTTCAAAACCGTGGATCGAGGCTCGCCTGGCCTTCCACATTAAAGTCTCTTTCTTGGATTTCAAAATGTAGGTATCAACCAAAACGTTCACGAAGGTCCCCCTCTGCCAGGCTCAGACCTTTCACCACACAATTCTCGTAGGTCCCCCTCTGCCGGTCACAGACCTTTCACCACACAATTCTCATAGGTCCCACTCTTCCGGGCGCAGACCTTTCACTATATGGTTTCGTAGGTCACCCTCTACCGGGCTCAGACGTTTCACCACACAATTCTCATATGTCCCCCTCTGCCGGGCTCAGACTTCTCACAATAAAGTTCAACACAAAGTTGCAAGGAGGGGGCTGCTTTCCCTAAGCCTTGTATACTTCGGGTCTCCCTCTGCCGGGCTCAGACCCCTTTTTGGATGTCGAAGTCTTCTGAATGTGCGTGGTTTTCTTACAGACCACCGCAGAACTACTTCGACTCAACGTTCACTCTTTTACTTTCACTATTGCTGTTTACCTTCAAACAATGTACCTTTCACAGAGACCTTCGAACGGGCTATTTCCTTTCACCGGACCACACCATTACTTAGTATCGCTGATCTCACAGCTACATTTTAATTTAAAGTTCATTCACAGGTCTACTTTTCTTCGCGTCTCATCCATAAGCGTGCAGCCTTCACTTAGGACATGATGTTGCTACTTCATTCACTTTAACACACACAGGTCTCTCAGGTCACTTGGCAATTCACCATCTGTGTGTGCTTTTTTCTTGTTTTGCGGTTTCCAATGTTTGAGTCAAAGTTAATACCACAGGCTTGGCCTTGCCTCCCCATCACTGCCGTTCACCCGGGAGGGTCGCTGGCGTCCTTGAAACACAATGCAATCTTCACTTGTGGGATCTGGCCTTCTCCACGTGTCTTTTGTGGTCTGTCACAGGCAACAACCTCCAGTATGGAAGCCTTGGGGTTTTCGGCCAGCTCCTCTCGTCCCTAGGTCCGTTGCTCTGCTCCAGTAGGTGGACTTTCGTCCCGGAAGTTCTGTTTGTTTTCATGTTCCGCCTTCCTCAGAGTGTGTCTTTAGGTGTTGCCTTTTATTCATGCGAGGAGAGTTAACTGGTCTCAGGTGTATGCACTTAGGGTGAAGGGACTAACTTTGCCTGACACGATTAATGGGACATGTCCAGTACGATGTGAGACAGTTAGTCTGGTTACTCTTAGTCACCCTCTTCCTTGACCCAGTGTTTGTGTAAAAAGGGCAGGGGGTTGGGGGGAGCTGTGACTTTGGTAAATCCTAAAACATAGGATAGGGTAGATGAACAAAAGAGGGGGAATACCGTGTCTCACCATCGGCTATCTCCATCCCCACACCCTGAACACCCCTCACCCAGGTGATCCTCTCGCACTGGTCCACTCCAAGTATCTGGATCCAAAAGCGATGGCTCTAACCTGGCCACATGGATGACAAGTCCCCACGAACTAGCGGGTGAGAACCCTTTGGTTTCTCAAAGAGTATAGGTAGTAGTGAGGGAAAAGTGGGAGACAGAAGGAAGGCAGTGAGGGTGGTAGTCAGAGTGAGAGGGAGTGCTGAAAGAAAGCATAGTAGATAGGGGTTTAAGAAAGAGTTGAGAGGAGAAGGGTGCAGGAGAGAAGAGGGGGGAGAGTAGTGAGTTGTGAGTGCATTAGGTAAAGACTGGTATCCCAATCAACATGTGCTCAGCAAAACATGATCAGAAAAATAAATAAACTTGAACCAAAGTTATTGGGACTCGGGAGGATAGCTCAGGGGCAGTGTGCTCACCTTGGAAGCAAGATGACACAGAGCAACACAGGTTCGATCCCCAGGTCCACGCTTAGAAACCTCTGGGTATTAAGTGCATTATAAATAATCAATCATATATATATAAATAGATGAAAACAGTTCAATTAGTTCCAGAAGAAACAGGTCTTGGTTACTTTTCATACTGTGAAAAACATGGCCACAAACAGGCGGCACGCCACGCACGGCCCATTAGGAAATATCTGAGCGTAATACACTCCATTTATTGAGGTCCTTTATTTCTCATTAAGTCGGAGGGTAGAACAATCTATTATGTAGCTCTGACTGAGATTACGTTTTCTGCCAGAAGAGCTTTTCAGATTTTGTGTAGTTTAATGGCTTTACCTGGCAATTAAATCCTTATACAGTTCAGAGGATCAAGAGCATCCATTGTCCCTGGATGGTCAGCAACATTAGCCTTGATAAAGACCTGGGTATAGGTTGAAATGTGCTGGCTGTGGTGTTTTTAAGACTGCAGTGCTTATTTGTGTTTCAAACAGTAACCAATAACAGTTTCTTCTGGAACTAATTGCAACTGTTTTCAGCCATTAGGCCATTTATATATAACTTAGGTTCAAGTTTATTTATATTTCTGATCATGTTTTGCGGAGCGCATGTTGGTTGGGATGGTTGTATACTAATTGACCTTTTCACAATGGACCTCTGGAGAAGTGACCTCTGGAGAACTGACCTAATTTAGAAGGTCAATTAGGAAGGATATGCGGGGGGAAACCCCCCGCAATCCCTCCACCCAATCCCCTTATATTATTTATAATCCAAAATCAACCCAATACATATATAAAATAACTAAAATAATATAAAGATCAATTGTGCAAAAGGTCAATTGTAAAAGGTCACTTTGGGTAATACCGGTTGGGATAGCAGTCTGTATAAATTTTTGGTGAAATAGCACAATGTCACAAGATTTCCCACACTACCGCTCCTGACAGCAATATAAACCTGTTTCAAATTATTTTCTTGTGGTTGAGGTTGCTTGAACCTGTTAGATGCCCAGTACTTATTGTGAGGACACAGGAATCAGACGCAGACACAGGGATTCATGATTTTGGCCATACATCTTTATTGAAAACAAATAAGGGGTTAGAAAATGCCTCTCGGTCCCTATTCTAAAAGGTATTACCCTACAAAACTAAGGGTCTGTCCGATGTCAAGATTTCCAAAACAAACTGTCCAATGTACTATTCCAGCCCTCACATGTTAATAAAATTAAGGTGAAAAGGATAATGTCTTTGGCCTTGAAAGTGCACAAATATTTGTTCTAAAGGAAATGCATGACTCCAACATACAAATTCCCAATGGATAAAGTTCACAGTTCCAGGGGATTGTTCCCTTCCCCTATGATTCCTCTTCACTGTGCTTTACACTTGTATAGACGTCACTTTCCTTGGGTTTCTCTTGTTTAACAAAGCAACTGGTATGCAAAACTTGGCTGTTCGTTTTAATCATGGCAGGATACCTGATGTACTCTCCTGCTAGGTTTTTTCTCCTCTTTATATGATTTCAATACAGTCGTTGGCTATTCCTGACGTATCCTTATCAGAACTTCCTCATATGACTTTATACACTGTTCAGCTTGACCTTGCCTGGTACACTCTCCTGTCAGGACTTTCTCATATGAACATACTTGTGAATTGCACTTGCTGGGTATACTCTGCTGCCTGGGCTTTCTAATAGGCAGACTGTGTACATTTGCATATTTGTGGTTTTGCAAATGCTCACAAGGTGAAGTGCTCTCTTTCTCTCCCCTTAAACTCTGAGGCTTTGCACTCCCCTTTTGTATGGGTCCCAGAACTGTTCTGGTTTTGCAAAAGTTCACAAGTTGAGGGTTTTTCTTATACCTTTGACCTCTCTCTGGCTTTGCCTCCCTTGGGTGTGGAGGTCCCAGACTCGCTACTAACATAGTTCTGCAAAAGTTCACAAGGTGAGGAGTTTCTTTTCCTCCCTTGTCCTCTCTCAGGCTTTGCCTCCCAAAGATGATTCTCTTTAAGAGATATCGAGTCTCTCGTTCTTTCTCATATGTTTCATTCCCTCCTATTTGTCTTCTATAGGCTTGCCGAAGTGCTCCATTGTCCATGCGTCCCTTGGGTGGACTCAAAGGCTCGCTATGGTGCGTGTTCTGTCCAGTGGCAAACCTGCAGCGGCTCTTCAGTATCCTGTGCCTTTTCTCTGGGTTCACCGCTCTGACACCATGACTTCTGTGACCCGAGCGGTTCCCGCTTGCCTGCTCTGGATGTCTTTGAGCTCAAAAAGTGTGGAGGCTGCCTTTCGGTACCGACATATGCCAGGAAGTCTTTCTTCCTCTTCCTCTTGTGGCATCCCTGCTGCTGCGTACCATCTCCTGGAGTCTGCTCTCCTCGGTCCCTTCTGTAAGCCGGTTGGCCCCACTGACCTCGCACCAGACCCGTGTATCCCTCAGTCAGCACTGAGAGGATTGACTCCTCCAGGCAAAATCACTCATTCCTGGGTATCTTTCTCCCTTCTTGAGTGGGAGAACTCTCCCAATGAAGGAGCTTCCAGCTTCCCTGTGACACACTGCTAGTGCCTAAGGGTTCACCCACTTTCTTGGGGGCCAGAGCAGTTCCTGGGGTTCCTCCAGAAGTCCCCAGTTCTCCAAAAGGTATTGGGGTGCAAGGGTTCCCCCTTCTCTACTCTGGAACAGCAGCCCAAGGCCTATTTATCTGCAAGACAGGGCCTCTCACACTTCCAGAGTCTTTCCTTGCTTTTATACTGGATCTGGCCAATAGGATTTGGTGGAAGACTAGACTGCTGTATGTGGTTCTTACATGTAACCCTCATTAATCCATTCTTCTACCTCGTCACAGTACTGATCTTATAACTCTTATGAGTCATTGGGGATCTTTCTCGTCACAGTACTGGGAACGTGCTCTTCATTCAGGATACTCCTATTCTTCCTCGTACCAGTACCTATTAGGGGAATGGTAGGATAAGTACAACTCATGAGTCCATTAGGGAAGGGATTGTCCTTAGGGTTGTAGGAAGGGGGTCTAAGGTCCCTTAATCGGCAAGGATACTACGTCTCATCTGATGATTCTGTGTCACTTCCTTGAGGGTTGCCCCCCCTCCCCCATGTGATCTTCCCTCCTATAGCTGCCCTCCAGGGTCAGGATCAGGTAATGGCTGCCGTCCCCATGCCACATGGGGAGAGGTTACTGCTGGGAAAGGAGTGATGACTCCATCGGATTACTCCATTTGAGTGCATTAGGTAGGCTGAAAGGGAGAGATACATTAGTAGAGAAGGGTGAGCAAGGCACCATATCCCTAGGAGAGTAAGCAGGACACGACATCCCTGAGAGAGAAATCAGGGACCTATACCCCTGGATGAGTGAGCAGAGCACTATATCCCTGGAAGAGTGAGCAGGAAACTATATCCCTGGAAGAGTGAGCAGGAAACTATATCCCTGGGAGAGTGAGCAGAGCACTATATTCCTGGGAGAGTGAGCAGGGAACTATATCCCTGGGAGAGTGAGCAGGGAACTGTATCCCTGTGAGAGCGAACAGGGCACCTTATCACCAAGCAGTGTACTGAGGAGGGCTCACCGTAACATAGCAGGCAGGAAGGTTGAGAGTAGAGAGGATGGCGGGAGAAGAGGAGCCAGGAGGAGATAGAGTGCAAGTGCAAAACATTGGAGGGACAGGAGAGTGGGATGGATGGTGAGAAAGTGAGGGAGAGAGAGGAGGAGGGGAGGGGTTATTGGAGCAGAGTAGGAGGGAGGAGAGAGGAGTGCTCTGATCATATAAATAAGAAGGGAGCAAATGAGAGAAGGAACTGACAACTTCTGTTTAGATTTGGGAAAAGGTTACGGAACCTTAAAAGTCCGAGAAGGAAATTGATAGATACGTCTTCTCCATTAAGCCCTCTCCGCTAACCAGAGAGTATTTAGACAGTAGATGCTACCTAGCTCTTGTTTACAGTCACTTAAGGGATAATGGAAGCCTGGGCTAGGGTGGAGGGAGCAAGCTCACGGGAGACAAGAGAGCCCTTAGAATGTACTTGCACCAACCTACCTAGAATAGCAAACCAGTCCTTTTGAACATATTTAATAAAAACCCTTGAACTGTCTCCCAGTTTCTCTAGATTATTATGGCTATCTGTGACACTGGGGCCATGCATCTATGCAAGGGTCCATTTTTCAGTTCTATATTGTGCTGCATGGAATGTTCTGGTATTACGTCCTGCTGCCAGCATATCTGCAGAGTATGAGCAGTAAAAAAAAAATTACAAGATGTTCAAAGGATTTTTTTAAAAAGAATCATCAGTATTTTCTTGAAATGCATTCATTTGAAAAAAAAAAACGATTATTGTATTGCTCCTTGCATTAAAAAATGTTTCAATTCATTAAAAATAAGCAACGAAAACAGCAACATCCTTAAGAAACATCGAGGAATACTAATGAACCTGTACTGAGTAATGCAACAAAATACAGAAATATGTTACACTAAAAGGTTTCTGAAAAGCAGACATGTTTATGGTACTGAGAGTCAAACAAATGGCTAACTATGGAAATGCAATAATATACCTTTGTTTTTCCAGTTTCTCTAGCTCTTCTCGCTGCTGTCTTTCAAACTCAAGGCTAGCAAAGATAAAAAAAAAAAAATTATTTATCTGGAAGAAAAGGAGTCTGTCAACCCTTTTGTAAAGTAAATCAACAAGCAGAACAATATACAACAAACTTCATGAAGAGTATGGGTTAAGAAGAGTTAAAAAAAAGTTTCAATTTGCTTTGTAGCAATTCAGGAAAGTTCCCCTGGCAATTGGTAGAAATTGGATTCTGGGCTGGAGTTACAAACATTAATTTCTCAGAAGAAACTGAAGACTAAGGTTAAATAAAACAGATAAATGATTAGCACAGTCTCTGCAAACTAACGACATGCAGACATGGCAATCAATATGTATAGAAATTGAATTTCTCTACCTTAGACAGATTGCTCCTTTTACAGGGAAAATACTTCCATAAGAGGTAGAGAGAAAGCAGAGTGATCAATTAAGAAAAATAATTAAGGGGGAGGGGGGTTAACAAGAAAAGAAGTTTACATAATCTCCACACCGACAGCCAATGCAATAATGTTGCACTTTCACAACTTGCAAAACAAAGTAAAACTTTACATAAGGGCAAGCGTGACATTAAAGAGAGAAGTTACAATACTAAAACAAGTTATATGGTTTTCAAACATTCATATTTAGCAATCACATTAAACAACAGAAACTAAGATCTATTTTAACCTTTATATAGTGAAAATGTTTTGTGTGTTGTAACAAAGTGCAATCATGTTATATTAGGCTTTTTATGCTGTGCAAAATCACCAAAGTCGTAGTTTCAGAGCATCTAAGCTTGTCTCTGTTGTGTTATGTTGATTTATACTGCACACCGCTACCACCCAGGACCAGTCTCCAGTGGAGTGCCGTACTGTATTTATTTATTTATTTTTATTTATAATGCTTTGGGACAATGCCCGTAGGCATGGAAGCGCAGGACATGACAGACAAACAGAAACAAATCAGAGATTCTAGGTGAGGAATGGAGAGTCCTTAGTAGAAATCATCATTCAAATAAGAAGGTCATCAGTAACTGTTTGAAGGAAGCAAGGGAGGAGCAGGAACTTAGATCTAGAGGCAGTGCGTTCCAGAGACCAGGCACTGCTATATGGAAAGATCCCTCCAAGACCATAGACATTCGCTTTCGGGGTCAGCAAGAGCCCCGAGTTGTTGAATCTCAGGGTGCGTCTGTGGCAACCAACCCAATAGGTTGGGTTTTCTCCAAAAAGGCAGGCATTGGCGATGCACAGCATGTGGAAAACAATACGCTTTCTAATGGGAAGCCAGTACATGGATTTTCTTGCCAATGATACATGCTCAGATGTATGCATTCCGCAGACCACTCTGACCGCATTATTTTGAAGCACTTGTAGTCGATTCAATTCTTCCTGACCTATGTGCAGTAGGCTTGAGCAGTAGTCTAACCGTGATTCCACAATGGCAATCGCCAGGGTGGCACAGCAGCTTGAAACTAGGAAAGGACGGATCTGCACCAGAAGTTTGATGTAGTATGAGAAACAAGACACAGGGTTTCTAACATCAGCTTTCATGCTCTGTTCTTGGTCAAAAATCATTCCCAGGGTTGTACCCTTCGGTAGAGTTTTAAGGGAGCATTCGCCCACTTTATTGGCTTGAAACGCTGGATCCAGGTGACGAAGCTTGTAAGTAGTGTCAACAATCATGATCTCAGTCTTAGAGTTGTTGAGAACCAAGCCATTGCACAGCTTCCATCCGTGAATAAGATTATAGGTGGTATTTGTTGTAAGGGTGTCAGTTACATGGTTACTTGTTAGAGGGATGAGGCACTGTGTGTCGTCAGCATAATTAGCGAAAATGATCTGCTTGGACTCCAAAAGGTCAAAGAGGGGCAAGGTAAAGATGTTAAACAGTGTGGCATACATGCACGAGCCCTGGGGAACCCTCACAGTGCAACACAACACTCTCTGTGATGGCATTGTCGCAATACACAAGCAGTTTGCTCTGACAAAAAAGGAGAAGAATCAGCTGGCTGCTTCACGGGAAAAGGCAGCTGAATTTTGAAGTTGGGTGACCAGCATGTTATGGTCCACAAGGTCAAACGCCGCAGTCAGGTACAGAAGCATCAAAAGGGCTACTTGGCCTTTGTCTAGATGTTGCAGTATGTTTGTTTTCAAATCCAACAGAGTGGACTCCGTGCTATGATGGCTTCTGAAACCTGACTGTTTAGTGCTTAGGATATTATGACAAACAAGAAAATCTTGTATTTGCTCATGTGCAATCATGTCCAGAATTTTCAGAAGAAACAGCGTATTAGTTATGGGGCGATAGTTGGCCGCCAGAGATGGATCCAATGAGGGTTTTTTCTACAAGGGGGTAATCCATGCTTGTTTAATTGAGGTTGGAACATGGTTCTCCAAAAAGAATAGTGTAACAGATTTAGCAATAGTAGGGCAAGATGGTGAGCGCAAGTTTTTACAAAGGCTGCTGGGCAAATGTCCCCTTTACAATTAGTCGGTTTCAGTTTTCTTAGCATATCCAGCACATTCTCATCAGACACTTTAGAGAATACACAGCGTGATAGATGGTCCAGTGCTTTTCCTGTGTTAGAGATAAGTTCTCCAACCTGTAACACCAACCTGGGAATTGTGATAAACCTGAGGGTCTTCTTACTTCTACTCCCTCTGGATCCTCTATGTAGGTGGCCAGGGAAAGGCCAACACTTTTGGATCCTGCCTCTTGAGTATCACCTGGGTAGAGGGTCCTCAGGAATTGGAGGTGGGATGTCCTTAGGTGAGAGACAGTATTCCACTTCCTCCTTTTAGAAAGGAACCCCTATCCCAGAAGTGGTTATGAGATATTGTTCATCTTGTTCCCTAGTTTCTGAAAAGGGTATATTATATTGTGAATTTTGCTTTGGGCAAGTTCGGAACATTTACGTTATTAGCCTAGATTAGACTAGAGGCTATGAACTCAAGAAGATTAGATGCTGGATTTGTTTCGTTGGCTACCATTTTTAGACATTGCTCTATATGATAGGGCATCTCAGGTGGCAGCAGGGAGCATGTCCACATCTGGTGAGGTGTCCAGCCGACTTGACTCCTGCAAGTCAGCTACAAGGTCCTCCAAGTCTCCTTATTCCCTGTAGAATTCCTATCGGAAGTCTCTCATTTTTGTTGGGAAAGTAATAAGGGTCCCATGGGTAAATAGAAGTTTGAATTGCGTGTGCCATATTGGTAGCTGGGTTGACAGCGATGTTGACATGATGTTTCATTTTAGTATGAATCCAGTGTAGCCAATTGGTAATGAGATATGTGTTCTTTTTAGTATTGCTCTAGTGAATACATTTTCGAATTGCGTGTGCGAAGCAAGATAAATGTCAAAACTGCTGATACCATATAAACGCAATATAGGTGTGTCGTGCCACACAGCGGTTAAAAAAAAAAAAGAAAATCGGGCAGCGAGGAGCTCCCCATGTACATAGGAGGAAGGAGATTTGCAATGGGAAAATCAGTGTGAGCGGATGCAGTAATCCTGAACAAACATGTATAGATACACATACATGGGGGTCTCTAGGGAAATCGTTTGTGGGCAGTATGATCATACAGATCTGTTTTGCCACAGAGCTTTCTGATAAGCTAGAAATTATAATGATGCTGGCTGAAAACCTGGGTTGGGCAACTGAACTCTCTGTGACTGAGAGACTAGTTTTACAAGGTTTGGGAAAGACAGCAGCAGTTGTGATGAATATCAGATGGTCAGTACCGGCAGGCCTCGTTATGGCCTGGTGCATTTGAAGGGGAGATGCAATCTCTGTAAAAGTATATTGGAATCTGTAATTGAATGGTGGGTGGATTTCAACCAACTGGTAGGGCTGGACAATTAAACCTGATGCACGGGATGCTTGCGGGGAAAGGTCCACCGATAGATCACAGATTTTCAATTGAGTTGTCAAGGTGTGGGTTGGGACCATGTGGGCTAGAATGGTAAATCGCATAGTTTAAAATGGAATGTGGACACCAATACATTTGGGCAACAAAACCAGCAACAATAGACAAAAATAAATGTGTTTGTTCCCCTCCTCTTCATAGCAATGGAATTTTTATAGAATAGTTGTGTGCGTCACAAGAAGGGGTAAAGGTTTCTAGGGGTAACTAGGAGATGGGGCAATGACCAAATATGGAAGTGCCCCAGAGAGGGGTGTAGTGTAAATATGAAACATGCAATTATAAGTTAAAGAGGATGGTGCTTAGATGAATGTACCCAATAGGACGTGTGGGAACTGAAGGGAAAATGGCTACATAATTTAGGTTTAACCAATCATGTGTTGGGGTGTTGACTTTGTAACAAAACGTCTGCAAGTGTTTTAACAGTTGCAAATTCTATAACATGTGTGTTCATTGTGTGGTTCAGGGAGACGGTTAGTTTGACACTTTGATGTCATCTAACCCCTCCCGGTCGTTTGTACAATAAACTTGCTTTACGGACAAGTGTGCACTTACTATTTCAGGGTGGGACTGCTTTGGGATATGGTGATCAAAGGCCCATTCCTACATTTGGCGTCCCTGTGTGGGCTACATGTTCTCCGAGACGTTGGGGGTCTCTGATCCACCCAGCTTGGCAGTGGAACTTCTCTGCGGGGACAGGGAGGAATACAGGTGCCATATTGGTTAGAGGCCTGTCTGCAGCCCCAGATGAATGGTACCGTGGCCCGGCTGCGCAGGCCAGATTAAAGGTGCGTCACGCCAGAGATCTTCGGGGTGTGCTTTCATGTGAGTGCATCTTTGCCAGGTAAAGAAAGAGGGTAACGGGGGAGAAGAAACACGTTTTTTTTAAATTCTTGGATTGGGCAAAATAGGTGTGTGTAAGGTTAGATGAGGTCAAGTAGGTTGGAAGAGTGAGCGTTTTTAGAGGAGTGAATGATTTGTTCTATGTCGTACGTTTTTACCTAGTTTGTTACTTTAGAGGTGTAGTCTCCCGCACCTGCACGTCCATTGTAAGGATAGTCTTGATACCCCTTCAGGTTGCATGTCTGGTTGGCAGGAGCTCTTACCTAAGGGTGAGATGGCATTTTATGGTAAGTCCGCCCGCAGATACCTTTCTGGAGTGTACCCTTGGTAACCCCTTACTTTGTATTAATCGCGCTGACGAAGCCTGCGCCTCGCTTTTTCGTGGTTAGTCAAAGTAGTGAAGGGTATCTTCCTGTAGTCAGGAAAAGACAGCACTGTAGTCAAGAGTGTTGTACTAGGAAACAAGAGAGCGATACAGCAGTGTTGTAGTGGAAAACATTGCATTCCTTTTATGCTTGAGTAAAGGAGAAATCTCAGTAAAGAGGATTTTTGGTAAGCGTGTGCTTTGATAATATGATGTCTTTTAGTGTATGTCTGAGTAGTCTTTCATTACCAAGGCGGTTGTCGTGAAGGCAAATAAGGAGAATGAGTGCAGGAAAATGGTAATGAAAAGGGGATGATTTGTGCATAGTGATTTTTGTGCTGCGGGTTTGCTTCTTGGGGTTTATATCATGATTTTTGAAAATGTGCTTGAGTTACATTGGTTTTGAGTATGGAGACTCCATTAAATCATTTATGTCAGGTGCTCCCCGGCTATTAGGAGAAGATTTTAAAATGCCATCAAGACTGGTTGAGGGAAACGAAAGGCAAAATGCTGAATTCTGGCCTAACAAAAGGGTCTTATGATAAGGGTATGTTGGAGAACTTGCATACTTTCCTAGTAACTAAGTATAACAGTTCGGAATTGGAGAATAGGTTGAATATCTTGGAGTTATGGAGGTGTATGAGAAGGAAGGGAAGACCCTTAACATTATGACTGTTGAGGAAAAGATAAGAATGGAGGGTGTAGGATTATCCTTCGTCACCCGCAGAAGGACATACCAACCCTGAGTTTGAACCCCCATACTCTCCGGTAACCACTCTGGCAGTTACAAGACGGGCAGGGGTGACACCTCTGTTAGCTCCATTCTTCAAAAGATGGGATCATTAGGGGAGCAGGAGGAGAACACCTTCTTTAGTAAAAGTTATTGATGGGTCCCAAATGGAAGTTGGAATGAGAACCGTCTATTCAACGTTTAGACCAGCACCAAAATTGGAGCTGATGGAACAAGAGCAGGAGAGAACTGTAAGAGCAAGGAAGGATGAAGAGTTCAGAAGGGAGGAGGTGCCCCTGTCACTAGAATAGAAGATAGATTGCGGATGGTAGTAGAGAGGCAAGAACAATGGAAACGGGAAGAAGCAGTAAGGTTAGCAGAGAATGAAGTAGTGCGGTTACAACAGATCAGGAGTGAAGAACAGGAAAAAGGTAATAAGTGAAGGAGTTTGAGGAAGGGAGGAGGAGGCATGGTCAGATAAATCAGTTATAAAGGGAGTAAATGTGTATTTGGAGGAAGGACGTGCCGTCAAAGGTAGGGAATCAGAACAAGGAGAAAGAGAAGTGGCATGCTACGGCAATGCTGAATACGCTTCCGTCCCCATATAAAGATTAGGGGATGTGGTAATAGGGAGAGGATGAATGGGAAACAGATGATGAGCAAAGAGGAGAAGAGGTAGTAGTTGCGCCTCCCACTCCAGAAGTAATCAGGGAAAGCACAGCATAGGGGCCTTCGGACGGCCGTGGGGAGTCACATGGCTATAGGGAGAGGCTGAGGACCGATGGGGAAAGCCCCAGTAAAGGTAGGAGCAACTCAATTCACACTACTCCAGAAGGGTCAGGGGAAGGCATATTATGTTTCGTGGTCACACATGGACCAGAATAATCTAATGAAGACGCTTTTAGCAATTGGGGACATGAAAAGCCTTTTCAAGGCCTTGATGGGGGAACAGGCAGATGAGCTCTAGAAAAAATCAGGATATCCTGGGGTTCAATTGAGCATGAACACCCATGATGGAGCAACCATTAATAATTATAGGCCACAAGTTTGGGGGCACTGAGAATGAAGTACCCCAATACGCCCAATATAAACTCTATCTTGACGAAAACGATTAACCTAGATGAGGATCCTACCATCCATTTCAATTGATTCAAGAAATGTGGAAGGCAGAGACAGGAGAAGCCTGGGACAAGAATATGGCTATTTTCTACCACATGTTAAAAAAGCAACTACCCAAAGAAGTCCAGCACGACCTGGATAAAGTGGTAGGAATCGAGGCCAAGAGTTGGCAGGAGATTAAAGCACATATTGTACATTTTTGTAAAAGACAGCAAGAGAAGGAGAAGGAAAGCATGGAGCAAGCACAAAAGGCTAAGGCCAAGCCGGTACAGAAAAATCAGGCAAATATCTGTTTAGAAGGAGCAATGATAACTAGCTCCTCAGAGGGAAAGCAGGGACAAATGGAAACAGGAATGGGACAAGAATGGATAGATGGGCATGCACCCGGACCGATACCGATAAGAGGGTTTTCACGGGGTAGGGGAGGATTTTCATGGGGTGGTGGGTCGTCGGGTTTGGAGGGATGGGACCCCAGTTTAATGGGAGGTTATGGAGTGAAGTGTTGGGAGTGTGGGAGAACGGGACATCGCACGGGACTGTCGAAGATGGCTGCAATATTTCAATGCAAGTCTGTTAGGGAGAATCCTCTTATAAGGCTAATTTCCCAAACCTAGTGAGTCCCCCAGCAGCTTTGCTGTATTTTTTTTTTTCTCCTGCTAAGAGTGAGACTCTTTTACTCCCACTCTTAGGCATGATTTGAGGTATGTCTCTGACTATTTGTGTGCTTGTGGGCTATGGGGTCCTTTACTCCATAGGGTATCATCTATTTTTTGTATATGTGTTACACAGCACCCTCAGTGCAGTAACACAGAGGTTTCATAGTGACCCCCAAACATAGACTCCATACCCTGGGACTGACTACTGTCTCCCAGGGCATGTAAAGTCACCATTGACTTTACTAGTCCTAAATTGTGAACAGAACCAGTACAAACCATCATATTGTGGAAGTACTGGAAGGGGTTAATTATATTGCCCCTGTGTCTGTTTTCAAGGGGGCACTGTCTAGTCCCCCCTTGTTGAGTTTCTGGCTGGTGGCAATGGTTACCACGCGAAATATTCCATCGGAATATTCTCTATGGGATTTTCCCATTGATTTTAAACGCACCGCTTTTTGGTGCAATGGTAAAGATACCGCCAGTTTATTTATTTAATATTAAATCCCCGGTTGGGTCTTTTTTGCCAGAACTCTTTTCTAAAATGGCGTTTGTGTCCGTCTCTGTAACTCTGACCAAGGTCGAGCCCTCTGTTCCACTATTTTGGCGGGCTTCTCCACAGAAGCCCTCCAAATGGTGCCACTCTGTCTGGGTTCCACAGGAGGGGTGGAGGGGGGAATTGGCACCCTGTACTGCGTTGCCTCGGCAACCCAAGTCCACTCTACTCTGATTGACCCAGTGGTGAGCCGGCTGGCTCACCACTTAGCATGTGTGATTGACAGCTAGGCTGATGAATGGGGGTTTTTCTGCATAAAAGCAGGGCCTTTGGGACTGGAACTTCAGAAGTCACCACAGGACCTAAGAATCCGAAGAGGGAAGAAGCTGAGCCATCTGCAACGACGACACCACCGGTGAAGCCCTCCTGCAACTACCTCACCACTTTCCTGACGACAAGAGAAAATCTTGTGCTGGACGAGTCTTCTTCCTCTGAACTGGTGGGACCAACCAGTTCGCCCTTTTCGCCTTCCAAAGACGTCTCTTGGTCGAATCGCCCGTGCCAAGCACCCCGGCGGCCGGATAGCCAAGCTTCACCACTTTGACCGCGAATAAAAGGAACGCTCATTTTAGTGATGAACTCTGCGGCTGGTTTCATCCCTGTGCAGTGCAACGACTCCACATTTCCTCCTCGACGATATCCTCTCTTCCCCCTGGTCGAAACAACGAACTGCAACTACTGCCAGGAACAACTGCCACCCCTGGAGCTTCCTCTCTGTTTAAGGTACAGTGTCCTGCCTGGCCTCCCTTTCTTCGGTTTGCCCAATGTGACCCTTAAATCTTTGGCTTGCCAACTGGGTTGGCCCCAGACCTTCTAACTTTACCTTCTTGAATCACCCAACCTCTTTTGAACATTCTGCAAAGACTTTTTCGTGCATTTTAAACCGTGTGATCCTGGGCACATTTCGCTTTGCTCACTTTATAGTGGGCCTGGCCTATGAACTTTGGCTCTACAGTATTTAATGCCTTTATTCTCTTGCTGAGACCTCCTAAACGTGTTGGGACCTGTTTTATTTCTATGCTCTGTCTTTTTCTCTCCCTTTAACTGAACTATTAGAGTGCCATCAGGTTATGCGCTCACCTCTGTTTAACAAATCGTGGCGTTTTAATTCTGACTTGTCTAATAGTTATTAAGGGAGGTGTGTACACTTTACCTAACTGTGTTTTGACTTGCTTTTGATTTAGAGTGCTAGTACATTGCCTAAAGTATGTTTTAAATAAATAACTATATACTTTTTATACAAAGCTCTGTTCAGTGTTTGTTTGCTCTACTGTGTTTTTAGCCCTATTGTGTATACTCTATATACTGCCCTACTCTTCTTGAGAGAAGTCTGACTGCTCAGCCACAGCTACCAGGTAAATCTGGGTGGTGCAGACTGCTACCAATTGGGTTTACTGCTTACTCCTGGAGTCTTAATCTTTTTGCAGTGTTCCCCAAGGGAACTGCACAGGATTCTGCCTAACAAAGTCCCTCACAAATTAATCCCCCAACTGTGCCACATGCCCCAAGCTCTGTGCCATTGCAGCATGTCCAGGTTGATCAGAACCCAGGAGCTGGAATGGCACAGATCTATGGACTCCCACCGACCGTGTAAACCCAGGTACCGGTCCAAGCGTGCAAGAAAAACCATCTACCCCACAGGACAGTCACTCACTACACCGGAGCAAGTGTGTTTGGAGGAAATCCTTTTTTGCCTCCTGGTGCTCATATGTACCAGGAATAGGACAGCCCAATGGGATTTCTGGTGTGTCCAGTTCTATTGGTTACTACTGATCTGGAAGAGGAACCTTGGATAGGAGTAAAGGTAGGGGAGCAGACGATTTCATTTATGGTCGATACAGGAGCTACAAAATCATGCTTCAAAGAAGGTGAGTTTCCCCTTTCTGACAAAACGATGGACACAGGGATTGTCTGGGGTTGTCCTGTCGGTTCCTTACACCGAGGATCTGCATATCAAGGTAGGTAAGCAAATTGTATCTGCTCCCCTGTTATACTGTAAGAATACCCCAGCAAATCCTTGGGAAGGGACCTCCTGAGCAAGCTTAATATGTTGATAACTGTTTCAAAAGATGGCATAGTATGCTTGACTCCAGGATTGTAACCAGTGAGAGAAGCATCACTTTCCCCCGCATATTACAGTGATAGTGCGACCAGGGGGTGCCAGTGCATTCAGCATTGTTTCTGTATGGAGTGATGATAGTGTAGAGTGGGGTCCCAGGAATAAAAGATCGAACATGGCGTATACCTCTCCTCTTGAATTTTTGTATCGGCATGCCGAGTCACAGGAGATAGCGCCAGGGACTATTGTTACCATTCTGTTAGAAGCAGTGGTTGTCGAGGAAGACAGGGTGTTTCTTTCAGGCACTGATGAGAAAAGAGGCGAATGGCGCACAGCATTGTGTCTCGATCCAAACTCATTGATGAGCAATTATTTGAGTATGCAGAAAACACAGGAGAGATTGTCTGAGATCGGGGTGCCTTGCCAGGTAATGATAGAGCTAGTAAAACGTTGCCATATTGGAGGATGGATTTGGAGAAAGTGCCGGACCACTTGTGGACCAGCAATCCTCATGATGTGGGGTTGTTGAAAAGTGTAGGAGCAGTACAGATTAAATTAAAACCATGAGAAATATTGCCACGAGTTAGGCAATACCCCATGTCTAGGGAGGCAGACGAAGGGATTTCTTAGACCATTATGGCATTGTTAAAGCCAGGCATTATACAGCCATTGTTATCCCCAAGTCCTACGGCTATCTAGCATGTGAAGAAAGCAGAGGGGTCCAGCTGGAAGATGGTCCAGGATTTGCATCCTCCGAACAACATTGTTAAAGCAGAGTTTACGGTGGTATGAAATCCTGCCACCATTCTTTGTGACATCCCTATTGGGTCGACTCATTCTATACAAACTGATTTAAAAACGCCTTTTTCTCAGTCCCCTTAGACCCTAGTTCCCAGTACCTCACAGCGTTTACATATTGTGGGCAGAGATTTGAGCACATAAGGTGTGAATTCCTGAGTGTTTTTAAAAGGGTCATTCAAATGGATTTGGGATACTTGCAAGTGTCCAGTACCGTAATTCAGTCCGTGGACGACTTATTGGTCTGTAGTGCTTCAGCGGAGCAGTGCCGAGGTGACTCAATCAAGCTCATCACCCTGCTCACTGAGAAAGGGTACAAAGTGGACAAAGATAAATTGCAGTTTTGCCAGATAGAGGTAGTATATTTGGGACAGGTAATATCTGCAGGGAGAAAGGTGATGGCCGAGAGTGCCACCGCAGTCCAGAATACACCTCAGCCAGTTACAGCAAAACAGATGCAGCAGTTTCTGGGGGCCTGTAACTATTGTAGGTCCTGGATTTTTGACTACTCTAGTTACACAAGGTCCCTCCAAGCGCTTAAGGAAGCACAGAATGAGAAGTATCCAATAAAATGGTCAGAGGAAATGAGAACATGTTTTCGGGAACTCAAGACTGCGATCAGTAATGCTTCAGTTTTGGCAATCTCGAATTACCAGAAACCGTTTCTTCTATTTTCACATACAGATGGAAAGGGAATGACAGCAGTCCTGGCTCAAAAAAACATCATTAGGTTACAAGCCCTTGGCTTACTACAGCAGGCTTTTGGATTCAGTTATGCAAGATCAGTTTGCATTTGAACAAGTTCTCCCGGCACCAGCTTTTGCAATACAAATGTCTTCAACCATTACTAGGGGCTGCCCGGTGACGTATGTGGAGCATGCAGTTTTTGCTATATTGGAAAAGTCTAAGTCCACTTTGACAACCCAAAGAGTATCAGGGTATGAAGTTATTTTGTCAAATGCTTCCATACATCCGGTAAGGTGTCACTGTCACCTAGGCAATCCAGCGACATTCTTAGCCGAACCAGTGAAACTTGATGACATTGTCCACGACTGTGCAATTTATGAGGGAGAAGAAGAAGAGAGGACAAATGTTGGGGAGGGTGCCTTCGAAGAAGGCGAGGTACTCTTTGTTTACAGATTGTGGACAATTGATCAGGACACTGGTGAGAGGCACACAGGGCCGGCTGTTATAGGTCTTGTGGAGGGGGAACACCAGGTTGGAGTGGAGAAACAACTGTCTCCCCATTACTCTGCGCAAGTGGCAGAACTAGTGGCACTCATCGAGGCACTAGAGATGAGTAAGGGGAAGGCAGTCACTATATACTATGATGCTGTGTATGTCACCTCCACGGTACATTCTGGGTTAACTAGATGGAAAAGAAGAGGATTTAATAGCGCTTGGTAATGATGCCGCAAATAGAGTGGCAAACGAAGTGCCATATTTGCCCTTTTCAGAACCTCTGAAAATGGAAATGGTGTCCCAACAGATACACTTGCCAGTCCCATATCCTGCAGTCCCTTTGCTTCAAATAGTAGAAATGCAGGGAAAGGCACCCCAAGAGGAGAAGGAGCTCTGGCCAAAGAGAGGATGTATGCTCTCAACTACAGACTTGTTGTGGAGACAGGAGTTGATGGGGAAGGTAGTAATTGCCGGGGAAGGTAGTAATTGCCAGGGACGGTAGTAATTGCCGAAGAACTGCTTCTTGTGGCTCTAGAGAAACTACATTACCCATCACATATGCCCCGACAACAAATAGCAACAGAACTCCAGGAGGAGTGGTTTATACCAAACATTCACAAACAGGTAAGTAGGTTCGTAGGGAATTGTATAGTTTGTAAATAATTCAATCCTGGTAACAGCATGAAAGCAGTGAGAGGTATCATTCCCCGGCCTTCAGGTCCTTTCAGAGAACTCCACATTGACTTTGACGATATGTTACAGAAGTGTAATATTTCAGGTATTTGATTGCAATTGTATGTCCATTTTCCCGATGGCTTGAGGTTGGTCCCTGTGTGCACCCTGAGGCAAAATTGGCAGCACCATTTTTGGTGATGGAGGTATTTCCACGGTGGGGAATGTGAGGTCCTGAGATCAGATAATGGGATCCATTTTTTTAATAATGCACTATTTGCCGAGATTCTATCCCTTCTGGGTAACAAGCACAGGTTGTGGTCAGTGTATCAGATACAAGCCAATGAAATAGTGGAAAGACTTAATGGTTTGTTTAAAATGCAGTTGTTTAAATTATGTAGTGCAAACGAATTGGATGTACTGTCTTCCGTTGGCCATGTTTTACTTACGAAATAAGCCAGGTAAAGATCACCATCTCGGCCCACATGAGGTGGTGATGGCGCATAGATTGTATACACCACTCCCACCTGCCTGCGCATGTTCAGACACACAAGTCAGCAGCGATTTTTGGAGAAGAATTTGGGGAATATCTTCAGCCTTAACTAAGAGCGTTAAGATGGTGTCTTCACAGGTTATAGCATCACATCAGCAAGCAAGGGGAAAAGACCGCAAGCAATGGGAAAAGACATCAAGCAACAAGAACTACAGTAACCATTTCTATCCCCCGGGGACTGTGTATGTGCATTCCTTTTTAGCTGCTGGAATGAACAGTGTTTCCATTGGCCTCATAAAGTGATCTTTGCTACACTGACTGCAGTCAACGTGGAGGGCAACATAACTTGGATCCACGTTCATGACCTGCGAAGGGCCACCAGAGTCCCTCTACTGACACCTGGGGAAGAGCAGTCCTAAAACTAAGTGTGCCGTAAGAAGATGCAGTTCATGCCAGTGAAAGAGGGAACGGAGTGCACAGATATCGAGAATTGTTTTTCAGACTGTAAAACAAAACAATGCATTTAAAAATGTGTATGAGAATGTGTAGATCTATTTCTCTCTTGATTTCTGTGGTATATGTTCTCAATAGTAGGAATGTAAATGGATCTGAGTTATAAAGTACTATGGATACAGCAGAAAAACTATGATGAGCACAACAAGAACTTGAAATAGATTTTGCAAATAATGGTGATAATGTAAATTTCGAAACAGTAAATGACGCACATAGCTTTGCATCAGATAATTTGTGGTATCCTTATATGAAGAGGGTGGGGAGAGAGAGAGAAAGAGCATGACAAGAGTCATATTATATTTGCTTTTTTATCCCCATGCTTCTGGTGTCCCTAGATTATTTATTCCCGACGAGGTAGAGACAGCGGGGGCAGTATCTAGTGCACCTCGCCTTGTGGAAGGCCTGAGGACAGTTTCAGGGAAAATCTGTAGCAGCTTCCATCCTTGCAGTCGAAGAAGAATGTTTAGCATCAGATGGGGGAAAACAGATGTATGTCAGTTGCATGCAAAGAGTACAGTTCAATCTTGAAGGACTAATCATTGTGAACAATAAATGGCAGCAAGGGGTGAAGAATTGTGTAGCAGGAGGATTGGTGGGACTTTCTGAAGAAGGGGTGGCACAAATAAACTGAGTATGTGGAAGTGTATGGAAAAAGTATGAACTTTTTAACATGGCTGAAGGAGCCAGAGAAACCTGTTAAGATCCAGTTACTTACACATTTTTCTCTGTGTTTTAAGGGCGATGGCAAGGTGCCTGTCGACACGAATCAAACCTAGAGCCTCACGCTTCGCATCGCTGATCTGGCTCCAGGTACAGCAGTGCTTCTTGACTTGTACTGGTCCAGTGGACGCTTTTTCAACAAGCAGTTACCTCCGGCCTGGCGCGGCGTATGCAGTCTCATCACCCTGCATGTGGCCGTCTTTGCAGTTCTCCATAACCACGGGACATTCGCAAATTCAAAATCTGAGTATACATTTGTGCCCCATTGACCCCTGTATCCCCCCTTGCATCGCTTGTGCCATCAGTTGTGGACAATCCAGAGACTTAACAGACTTTCAGGGAAACTGACTCCTTGAAACGATCGAGAAGGTCAAACTACATCTCATCAGCATCCACTGAGGTGTTTATGAAAATTCCTGAACTATTTTGACTATTCAGCCGGATGGAAATGTTTTTTATTTCCCTTTTGGCCCCTGGCATACAAACGTTGGTGAATTCAAAATGGTTACAAATTGTTCGCTATAAGACCCTCCATACAGCTTCGAAAAGGCATCCAGGCTGTTCTTCGCAGTACATGGGAGCCAGGTCTGCTAATAATGGTCTGGGACCTCCTACAGTTTGAGAGAATGTGAAAAACTCAGGGGAAGGGAGTCAAATGCTTGAGCTTCAATGAACTTTGTTTGTTTTCTACACCTTTGGAACTTTACTTTTGAAATGCAAAGCAGGGCTGCAGGTGGGCAGCCAAGGGACCTTTTTTCTCCTTTTCACCTTTTACTGAGTTCGGCTTGTGGGGGATAGATTAGGATTTGGACACAGAATGCTGCACTTTGAGTTGCACATCCTGACACAGTTTCAATAGTTTGTTTTGTTGAGGCAGGGAATCCCTCCTAAAGTTAGGGCTAGATAGGATTTTATCCCCTCCCATTTTTTCTTTTTTTAATAAGTCTCTGCCAATCTACATGCTACCCTTCTGTTAGCCTCTTACTTCTACACGCTCACAGTATATAATTGAAAAGGTTACTCACTGTACCTGGCTGTTCCAAGAAGAACTCTGGGAAGGGTCCTAACAGACTGTGAAGGTTTGGAAGGATGGTAGGTGGTTGGGTATTAATTGGCTCTATAGGTCTTGGTTTGTAAGGAGTGTGGCCATGGTCGCAGAAGTTTCCTCTACTGGATCGATGTTCTACTTCTCTAACAAGCTCACATGGCATACCTGCATCGTCTGATTTCTATCTGTTTGGGCCACTGCATAATTCAAGGGACCTTTTCTTTCGAGAATTGTATAGTGACCATACAATTTAGAAATCTTATTCTCTGTGCTGGGAAGGAGAACCAAGACAGATGTATCAATGGAGAAGGATCGAGCTACAACTTGTTTATCATGCAGAGCATTCTGATGTTCTTGGGCTCCCCCTAAATGATGTTTCACAATTTCCCCAAAAGCAGACATACGGCTTTTGAGTTTGTGTGCTGTTTGGGAGATAGGAAGGGTAGCCTATTTGCTTTTCTCCCATATCTCTCAGCATGTCGAGCACGTCTCTAGGTTCCCTTATGTACAATAATTCAAAATGATAGTACCCAAGCGATGACTGAGATGTTTTCCTCACAGCAAAGAGTGCCCACGGACATCAGTCTCTACCAAGGTGTGTAGTATTATTTTTAAGGTTTAATTGAACCTTTCTACAAGTCCATCGGTCTGAGGATGGTACACTGATGTATGCAAGGTTTTAATGTGGTATACCTCTGAGATCCTTCATAATCTTAGACATAAAGGTGGTGCCTTGGTATGTCAGGATTTCCTTTGGGAATCCGACTCGGGAAAGGAAGGGAAGTAGGGAGTTCCTTATAGGAATGGGAGTCTTTGTCCACTGTGAGCGAGTCACGCCCAGTGAGGTCACACTTTCTCAGACCAAGAGGAACGGTCTTGCTTAGAGGCTTACCTGCCTGGCATCAAAGGGGGTGGCTACACCCTGGAGAGAAGGGAACATAACCCAGATTCTACACAAAGGGAACATTTGAAGGAGTGAGAAAGTGGGAAACTCTATCCCCACCCTCTCACCACTGGTCCCTCCACTGGTATTTTATTATGATAATGTGTCCATTTTGTAAAAAGGTCCTTAGTTTCCTGTCTGAAAGCTTTTGGTGGGTCAGTCCAGAGTTTAGGGCCCAGAAAGCAAATTATCTAACTTAATTTCTCAGTTTTTTAGTATGGGGCTTTCGCAAGGTTCTCACCTGGAGATCTCAGATTTCTGGCAGGTAGTACAGGTGGAAAGGATGGTTTTGAAATAATTGGGTGTTTGAAAGACGGACGGTGAAATGGCTTGGGGATTCTTGAAATGTGTTTGTGCGGTCCGAGACCTAATATCTGTCTGGCTGCCTTTATATAAGCTTTAGTTTGTTGGCTTGTAATTATATAGATTGAGAACCCAAGTAGACTGAGTTACAGTAGTATAGGTTAGAGATGACTACAGCGATAGCCAGGTAACCGAATGTATCATTTTGAGGTAGGGAATGATTATGTGGAGGAGTTTCTTTTTTAAGTGGGATTTTTGGACAATAGCATCTATTTGTTGTATAAGTGTTAGGTACTTGTCCAAGATAATGCAGACGTTCTTGGGTGAGTCTATGCGTTCCGGTGGAGCTCCATGGTTGTCAGGGCAGAAGAAAGGAAGGGTGGTCAGTTTGGGAATGCCGAACATTGGTTCTTTGGGTGTTGAAACAGAGTTTGATCATGGTGAGCCAGTTGTATACTGAAGGAGAGAACTGGTTCAGTAGGCTAGGCATGGCTTGAATGTACACATTAAAGAACTGTAACAAATCTAGGGAATTCGTCCTTTCTCCCCAACGGGGATGCACCCAATTTGGGACTAGGGAGGTGAGCCCGCTAGGCAAGACCCTCCCTTGTGTTCAGGGCAAGTGGGATCCCACTGGGGGTGATGCCCATCTGGGGGAAAGGAAGGCCTGACGCAGGATAATATCCTACCTCCCTCTATTTACACTACCTCAATGTCATGGGCTGCATGAAGAGTAACCTGGTAAGGAGAGCACAGGGGCCCTTTAAGGTAGATGGCTAAGGGACTGACATGTGCGTGCTGCAACCCCCTATTCAAAAGAAGAATCAATGGGTTTCAAGGAAAGCTCCAGGGGGTAGAGGGGGATCAATGACAAAGCGAGGGACAAACCCAGAGAGACAGAGAAGGAACCAGCAGGAAGTCCTGCTATCCAGCCCATGACAAGACAAGGAGAGCAACCAGTAGGGTGCCCTGCTACCCAGCCCGCGCCAAGACAAGGAGAGCAATCAAAAGAGAGCCCTGCTACCCAGCCCGCACCGAGATGCAGACAGAAACCAGCAGCAAGTCCTGCTACCGAGACCGCAGCAAGATGCAGAAAAGTAGCAGCAGGTAATCCTGTGATCCAGGTCGTGCAACAAGGAGAAGGTCCTCCGGTCCGAGAGAGGTGAACCACATGGAATCTGTGGCATCTGAAGAGCTCTAGCGCTGCACCGATGGATTGAGCATCAACAAAGGCGGGGACCCTGAGACGTCCTGGACTGCTGAGGCAGAAGCACACAACCCAGGGAACCACAGAACCGACAATCAGGTGCAGACCCAATGAGGTGAGAAACAAACACTGCAGAGGCGCCCACGCAGAACAAGGAGATGCAGAACTATCAAGGACCGAGGGCCTAACGCTAGCAGTACGCCCCATCACAGGAGAGAACGTACATGGCTTAGGGGGGAGCTGGCAGGTAGGTGGTATGAACAGCCATATCCAAGGCCATGGGAGCTCAGAGCCCACAGGGGGCCGAGTGGTATAAAGCTTCAGAAGGAGGTGAGTCACTACCTACGGTCCGAGCACCTAAAGCCTCGAGCCAAAAGGGGACAGAAAAGTATCAAACCCCAGAAGGGGGGTGACAAAACCACAGAATGGGGCAGTCGAAGCCCAGATTGTACAGGAGGCAAAGTATAAAGCCATAGCCCAAA
Source organism: Ambystoma mexicanum (assembly GCF_040938575.1). NCBI lineage: Eukaryota > Metazoa > Chordata > Amphibia > Caudata > Ambystomatidae > Ambystoma > Ambystoma mexicanum. The sequence continues at coordinate 779,605,932 of NC_090928.1, forward strand.
GGAGGTGGAGAAGTAAAAAAAGCGAGACGCGTATTTCAGAAACCAATGACACTGCAGGGCGTAGGAAACCTCGAAGCAACTCAGTGGAACAAGACAAGAGAACTATTGAGTGGACATTTATATCACACAAGGGGCAGAACTATATCCCCGAAGTAGGGACAAAACCAGAGATTATTAAACTTTCTTTTTGACAAGAATCTAGTTTTTATTGTTGTTGGACAATCTCTAGTGTAAGGAACTCATGGTGGCAACAGTAAAGACAGACACAAGTGATCACAGTTCAAGGGTGCTTATTGAACTGTGTAGAAAGGTTGAAAAAACGGCTAATCTAAACCTAAATCTAAGATGGGAGCAAGCTTCGACCATCAAACAATAATAAGGCAGTATGAGTGGTGTCTTGTCAAATAAAAGGGCATATACTAAAAAAAAAATATTGCCAATCCTTACGCTAAATACAAAAAGAAGTGTTGGATAATGTTCTTAAGAAGGAAGCTAGTGTTCACAAATAATAAGTCAGGATGCGATAATCGGAATCTCCCTTCCCAACGTTTTCAGCATGGGATAAGGTAGGACTTTCGCGCACAGCACACACTCAAGCTTTCCCAGCACAAGCTATCAGTTCCACTCTCAGCAATCAGGGCCTTCAGTAGTTAAGTCTCTTATTCTACCAAACGTCTCTTGCTGCTGTGGCCTGAAGTATTCGATATTAAAAACAAAAAGTTCTTCTCTGCTTGCACGTTGGGTGATGCTTTTCACCCTTGGATCCCCCCCTCTTCCGGGCACAGATCCTTAGAAAGTTTCTTAATGATACCAGGACCTCCGATAGCTATATCTTCCTGCTTCCAAGGGCCTGACAGGTTCAAAGTAAAGGATTCAACAAAATGTTTTGAAGTTCTTCTTGTGGCTTTATTTGGGTGGCAGTTCTTCACCCCTGGGTTCCCCCTCTTCTGGGCTCAGACCACTCTCGAATATTAGCCTTTCTTTGTCTGGTATCACTCTTGCATGGCATGTAATTAAAAGGTTTTTACAACTTTGTTGTGCCTTCTGGAATCTTCATGTCTTTTTAAACAGTCCACTGTGGACATCCCTCGGCCGTTTCACTATAGTCCACACACTGTATTTCGTGACTCTAGACTTTGCTCCCTCATTATCGGCATCCCTCGTTCGGGTTCACACTTGACAATCTTGTTAATCGTGTCTTTCTGATTCCACTTTTACGATGCAGGATTCACTTCCCTTAACTTAACAATCATCTGTCGGTCAAAGACTTTCGACTGTATGGAGGATTTTATAAGACCGCTGTATGACCATTGCCTTGCTCGTATTGTGCTCTTGTGCTCCACCATTTATCCATGTGGGGAAGGGAAAGGGCCATCAGGTGTGTGCGGTTCTGGTCAAGTGCCTGATTTTGTCTCACCCTTAGGTTGGGACATGTCAGGTAAACAGCTCCATGGTCAATCTGCTGTCTATTGTGGGGTACGAAAAAGTGTTTGTGTCAAAAAGGGAGGGTTTGCGAAGCAAAAGAAAATGACTGGGATTATCATCAGGAATTGAACAAGGGGAGTTGTGAGAACGGTAGTGTTTTATCTGAACCAGTGGGGAGTGTGGAAAATAAAATTCAGAGGGACAGGATGGAGATTGACTGGGAGTATTTCCGATTGAAAACCCTTAGGAGAAAGAGACTCTGAGGTTGTGGTTTGAAGGGGACTCACATGGGGAAGATTCTTTGGGAGGAAGGGAGGTTGAGTTGGTATAGCTTATCAGATCTTTAAGGACCTAGACTTCCACGTCCCTTTCTTCAGTAATATACCGCGCCTCACCCGGAGTATTTCCCCAAGCGAAACCTGGGTTCCCCTACCCAGGTGATCCTCCCCCACTTGTATGCTCCTAGGGTTGGGATGAGAGAGGGCTAGTTTGTCTTTTGCCACCTGAATAAGGGATTCCCGGGATCTAGTCGGGAGAATACCTTCAGGTTTTTCACACTATTCAGCGAAGAGCTGGAGAAGATTTTGGAAATCAAGGTGGGGTGGAGGTCAGAGGAAATGAGCCATCACCAGCCTTAAAAGGGGGAAGAATGATCACTACAATTAGCAAATGCTTGGTCTTTCATTGCATCTTTAGTCTTTGTAAACTGTGGAAATAGGTTAGGTAGGGTTTGGACAGAGGACAGTTTAAGTTGTATGAAGACGTCCTCACAAGCACCATTTGTTATTATGAAGACTAGGGTCCACATCTTAGAAAGTAGATAGTAGATCAGGGTTTTCTTTAGTTGCCGTTTAAAGAAATGTTGAATCACCATGTCTTCTTGTCCGTCTCCTTGTCCAACCTACCAAAGAACCATAGAAAAACTATAGACTCTGGAGGCACACATATGAGGAGGGGCAGCCCTGAACACTCCTAGTTTTATCTCAGCCAGGAGACTTCTAAGGAAGTCTGCTAAACATTTCATGCCAGGGTCTGAGATTCCGATGAAGGTCTCCAGCCTGGTTAGAAGAGTTCAGTCTACTGTCATAGGCGGTTATAAAGTAGATAAGGACTGACTGGAGAACTAGGCTGACAAGTGGTCGTTTGTGGCAAGTTGCTCTGTGACTTTGTACAGTGTTTCCTGAAGTGGAGGAGGAGCCTGCGTGCTGAGATCCTGTGAAGGCATTATTTAAATTCATTTCAAGTGCGGAGAGTGCGCTGAGAAGTAGGTGGACAAGTGGTTGTTTGTGGCGAGTTACTCTGTGCTTTTCTACAGTGTTTCCTGAAGTGGAGGAGGAGCCTGCGTGCTGAGATCCTGTGAGGACATTATCTAAACTAATTTCAGGTGCGGAGCGCGCGCGGAGAAGTGAGCTGACAAGTGGGTGTTTGTGGTCCGTTGTGGGCAGGAGTGAAGGAGTCTGCCTATTTGTTGGAGCCGGTAAGAAAAAATACTTTGTTCTGCGCCTCACATCACGTCTTCACGAACTGTTTACGGCACAGCATTTGGGACACAAAACACGGCGGTAAGTGGAAACCGTTGCTGGAGAAGACTGTTGGGGTTTGGCCCTTTTTATTCCCCCTCATCTCCTTTGCCCAATTTCTATCTATAGGTTCTTGGCAACCTTAATTAACTATGGGACCATGATTTGTGAACCATTTGGATAAAAATAAATCACTGAACCACTGAATCCAACTCCTCAAGTAAAGAGACTGTTGGGTGGCTTTTTACTAACAAGCTTTTGGGGCTTATGCAAGGACTTGCCGAAAGAAAGTGAAGAACAGAATATCGTCCCACTATAACTCAAGAAGTGGACCCCTCCCTGAGGATTTAGAAGTGCAGCAGTGGGCCGGCTCATATATTGGTCAAGGAGCCGTTTCATGTGTGGGACACCCGGGCTGCCAAACCCCAACGTAGGCAGCGGGGGGCTAGCTCAAGCGTCTGCACAAGTCCACCATGATATCGCTGCCCATACAGTCCATAGAGCACTTTCGTCTGGAAATCCTGCACTTGAGCCAGTTTTTCCCTCTGCTACACGTACCCATGACTTCACTCTGTCTGCAACCAACATAAAAGGAACGATTGACATGTTTTTTCAAAGATGCCATCATAAGAGCACAAGTGCAGTGCAAGCAAACACGCAACGGTCTCAGATCCATGACTCAAATAACATGGTCGAGATTAAACAATTCCATCGGCCGGGGCCAGGTTTGGACTTTTCACGTACACTGAATTAATCTCCTACCCTGATGCAAAATCTGTTATACCGAGGTCATCTTCTTAATTTAACAGAAGAGTCCAGGAGGGAATCTATGGCACCGGTGGAATCTGACTCGATTCCGCTTACGAACACAAATACTGCTATTCACCGGAGTCCTAATATGTCGCAGAGAGGAGGCAACTTTGCTCCCCCTGCTCTGAATTTCGTCCTCAATTCCTTGGTTAAAGTATTCAAATTAATGAAAGGAGATGTGCATACTCACACTGGAATTCTTATGGAAATGACGAAAGACAGCAGTTTGAATTCCCGGTGGTGGGGTTGAGCAATGTTATTAACTCCGTTATGGGCCCTACTTTAAAGAAGCTGGACGAAGGACTTCTAAAACAAAGTAACGACTTGAATATGATAAACAAGACCTTGAATACATTGTCTTCTTTCAGCAAAGAGACAAAGCAGCTAATAGCACATTTTATACAATGCCAGACAACAGATAATATCAAGGATGAAGACCTGGGCTCAGAAAGGAAACAACCCTGTCTATAACAGTCAACACAGCTGACGATACTCCACTCTGAGTAAGTTATGGAGGAGTTTTGTCGCTTTGGCACAGGTTGCTCAACCATCTATTCCCTTAGAAGGGATAAATGAGACACCTACACAAGAAACTATAGATAATCCAATCCCTTGGAAAGAAAGTTCACAGCAGTCTTTCAAGAGATGGAGAAGAGCTAGAAGAAGGAAACAGGAGTTAACCTTCCCGGCATCTAAGTCAATAGAACGACAGGTGAAAAAGACTAAAAATATGAAGGGAAAGAAAGTAAAAAAAAATCACAAATCAACAACTTTGTTAAGGAGCTTCAAGCTTAGCCAAATCTGCAGAGGAAACTGTGGGTGCTCAGACGGAGGGGCAACAAACCATACTTCTGAACTCCATTACTCCGGTAGTAGGTGTATCCAAGAAGAATGGCAAGAAGAAAAAAAAATCGCTCCTGGCAACAAACGAAAACTCAGTGCCGAAAGCCATCATAGGCATTCAGACTGATGATGGATGGGATAAGGAATCGAATCACGAACTCTTGCATCTACAAAAAGGTTTAAGATCAGCAACAAAAGGGAAATTGCTTAAATGGGCTCTGATTTTTCTCCCTCGCCATAATACGGTGCCAAAAGCAAATCTGACTCAAAATTCGGTCCTAAAAATAGCTCCGATTTTCAATATGTCAAAGAAAAAGTCGTCCCTGATGCAAGGCACATCTGTTGTTCACCCCGAATCTCCGAATGATAACAGTGAGAAATTAATACAGCAAGTTGGAGTTGACAACCGACAACAACCTGTCATAAACCAGGAAGGAACTCTTATGCATATCTCTTCGACGCTGGAAAGTCAAGGAAGTTGGACTTTTTTGGGAGACCGGAGTGTGACTAACGGAGGAAGTCGTCAAGAGCCTTTTGCCCCTTACGCAGCCCCTAGACTTTGGTTCTCATGTGATGGTAGCCTACATTTTTAAAAAAATTGAATAGCGGAGTCCTACTTTCAGTGTTTAAAAGGACTCCTGACCAGAATCTAGTCTGACAAGCTTGGTAGAAGTAGGATTTGTATCCCAGATGGGTGCTAAAGCTGTACTAAATGCTGCTAACCAGCTACATCTTCTAGGTTTGGAAGTATTAGAAACTAAACCAGCCAATGCAGTAAACTCTGTTTGGACGGGTGGTACGGATGAGGTTCCTCTCAAACATGGTCCTGAGCTAAACAAATGGCATAAGGGGCCTGATGTGGCATCTAAGGGGGTTGTTAACTCGCCCCCCTGGCCACTGTTACCTGAGATCATCATGCAAGTGTGTCAGAAACTGGGTGTAGGCCAAATCTCTCTTTAGATATGAGACTGTAAAAATCATCAGTTGGAATACGAGGGGCTCCAGTTCATTTAAGAATAACGAGATGAGAATGCTGCTTTTTGGGGGAGGTGACCTGATATTACTGCAAGAGACCTGGCAAGTAAATATACCTGAAATAGAGGGCTTTAATATAATAATCCAACCAGCACTGTCGAAAGCTAAGGGTAGACCTATGGGAGGCCTAACAGCTTGTAGAGTGTTTCTATTTGCTCAGATAACACTGATTCACTATACACAAGAAGGTATCCTTGTTGGGAAGGCGGTGGCACCCCCAGGCAGTGGTTTTCCCATGGTAATAGTTATACATTTGTACTGGAACCCTGCTTGAGAAAAACTGTCGTTCTTTTTAAATTCTGTTTCACTTATTCTCACCGAAATTAAGCTACTCTATCCTGATGCACTAGTGGTGGTGGGGGGGATCTAAACTCCCAATGTGTTCGAATTAACAATTTAAATTCTAAGGGACTTAAGAAAGCAATAACAACTAATGGAAGAAGGTGGTTGTGTTTTTTCGAGGAATGGTATTATAAAATCTTAAATGGGTCAGTAGAGGGGGATTTTCCACCTGCTACCATATGGTCTCGGGGAGCCTGAGAGTCTACACTAGATTACATCTTTTTATCAAGGAATCTATTAGAAAGGTGTACTCATTTCTCGGTAAAAGATGGTGGCACCAGTGACCATAAGCGCCTAGAAGCCCTTATAACCTGGAACCTTAATAGGACTGTGGCTTTATGGCAAAATGAGGTCACAGTAAATTCTCAAAAAAATAGGCTTGTAAAATATCGTAGAGCCGGTGATTGCCTTAATGATGGTTTGGGCCAACTTTGGGACACAATGCCCCTGTACGATCTGGAAAATAATCTTGCACCTCCAACCTTCCATAACTTTTTATGATCTATTGACCACCCGCAAAATTTACCGCAAGGAAAACAACACACACAAATGTGTGTTTAATGAGGAAACTTGGCTTAAAAAAAGAGAAACACGTAGTACACTAAGAGAATTAAGGAAGGAGGAATTGAACAAATTCATTTTGGCTGCTGAAATAATAATTATTCTAAATAATTTCCAAAGTTGGTCCAGAAACCCCAAAGCGCCCCGTCTGCAAAATGACGGAGAAACTATGTTACTTCCCTGGGTTCCAATTCCACCCGCAATTTTTGGTCACTAATTAATAATATTAACAATGATCAAATGGTCGACCAAACAAACTCAGTAACAGAGTGCGAGTGGATTAGATATTTTGAAGAAAAATATCACAAGCCACAAGGTGAACCTACCTTTATAGCGGAAGGGAAGTGGGCACTACGATTCACCAAGGAAGACATTTTAGACCGATCAGAAAATCCTCATCATCGAGATCTGCTGGACCTAATGGTCTTACTTATCAAGTGTTCAAGAGTAACCCTGACCTATGGGTATATAGTCTTTACACATTTTTTGAAGGTATTATCGAAAGTAAAACAATTCCTCTGTCATGGAAATCGGCCATTATAGTACCGATCTTTAAAAATGGGGACAGGAAAAACCCATCCAGCTATAGACCTATATCGTTATTAGACGCTGAGAGCAAGCTATTTACGGGGCTTGTGCTGAGAGAACTTGAAGCCTGGGTAAAGGTTAACAACATACTTCCTAAATAACAGACATGCTTCCGACAGGGCCAATCAACAGCATTAAACGGTATTATACTTGCATCCTTAAAAAAACAAAAGGACAAAACTAATGTAGGCAAGTTATATGCAGCTTTCATAGATCTCTCAAGCGCCTTCAACCTTGTAAATCGAGATCGGCTCTGGTCTAAGCTGATACAGAGGGGTGCACCAAAATAACGTGTGAACATCCTTGCCAATCTCCATGACACAAATACAATAGGAGTTAGACTTAACATGGATGGCCACTTGTCTGAACACATTATGGTTAACAGAGGGGTTAGACAGGACTGTATGGTGGCTCCCTTTCTGTTTACCTTTTATCTTGCAGAATTTGGTCAGCAAATAGACTCCTAAGCTCTGACCAGTGTTAAGCTAGGCTCTCTACCCATAAAGTGGCTCATGTATGCGGACGACATGTCTTGTTAGACAGAACACCAGTCGGTCTGCAAAGACTCCTTAGAGCACTAGACCTCTATATGAAAGCCAACGATCTTGTCGTTAACCCAGAGAAATCAAGGGTTCTAATTTTTGGAGACCGTGGATCTCGAGGATGTAGATTTCCGTGGTCAATAGGGGGCCAGTCTATCCCTGTAGTAAACAAAATAACCTATCTCGGATACATCTTACACTCTGTCCCAACCATCGGGCTGAGGCTAGAGGAAACACTGGCCAAGACTAACTACTTACTGCAAAACTAACAGCACAAATGAAAAAGATTCTGGGTCTTTTTTGTAAATTCTCAATTCTGCCCGTAATTAAATTCTACGTGGCAAAGGTGATACCTATTTTACTGTATGGTATAGAGGCGAAACATTTGCTATGGTCAATTGAGTGGCTCAAAATTGAAGCTGCGATTTGGAAGCAGGTGTTGGGTTTGCCCAAAAGTTCACTTACCGCAGGCCTGAGATTTGAGTTGGGCCTAAGATCCTTAAAGATGCAAATGGATTGGAAATTACTGTCATGATTCCTGCCCCTCATGTCCCCAGCCCTCCAAGATGTCAGGCTGGAGCCAGGCCACGATCACCTACATGGCCCTCAAGGGCCTCTCAATCCCTCCAAAAACCCACTTGGAGTCAGAGTTGGCGCTTGTGGCACCAGACTCACTCACTCCCATAGGATAACATTGGGGATTGGACTTGTAGTGCTTTGATGGGGACAAGATGGATGCCCCCACATATTTCGGTTCCCAGAACTGCATGTGCAGTCTAGTCTTTTGGGTGTGGTTCAGCCCAGAGACACCTGGGATACCCAGAAACTTTTTAAGCCACGCCCAGGCTGTGAAACATGCTTTGTGTTTTCTGCACCTGCAGCGTGAGACTCACCGTGTTCGGATCGGTCTCCAGTAGGCCTGCATCTTTCTTCTGCGCTCAGCTCCTGCAAGAACAAGAACACCGTAAGGAACAGCCGTACCTTGCAGCGCTTCTGCCCATCATTCATCGCTTCTTCTGTTCTGCGGGCATCTTCGGTAGTGTCATTCCCATCCTGGCACGCAGCTTCCTAAGGAAAAGGGAAAAGAACAGAAAAAAGGCATTAGTGAGCATTCAGCAAATCTTCGCTTATTTTTAAAGACTGTATGCTTACCTGAATTTCCAGCCGCTCTGGGGGAACTCTGTTTCCGGAACTTCTCATCCATCTGCAAGAGGGAAAAGACACTCCAGGTTAGCGTGGAAACATCTAGAGGCGCCGCATTCCGCGCTTACTCACCGCATTTCTTCTTCATAACCGGCATCCACGCTGAAAACATCGCAGCACCTAAAAGACAGAAAAAGAACTCAGTTCAATACAAATACGAAAGGGTCGCATCGCGCATCGTGCTCTTACTCACCTTCAGCGCTACTCATCTCAGCAGCACGTCATGTTATAACATTATAATAATAAAGCACTTTCAATAACATACGTCTCTCGCAATTGTAAATAACACTTACCTCTATGCAGATCAGTAGTCTTGTAAGAGAAGAAGGAGAGTCTCACCTAGAAACCCCTCCAACACCCAGCCAAAAGGCTAGGCAGAAGTGGAGTCTCCAGGGAAAACCCCAAAAGGGGAAAAACCCTGCGATGGGCTGCTGTGGTGCGTGGATTCCTGCAGATAGCTGGTGATGGTATACACGCTAGTTTTAGTGCAGACCGGAATCCTCTCATGAAGAATTCTACTAAAGACAGAGTAAGTGTAAGGTAAGTATGAGTAGAAAGTATCTCAAGGTTTGTTGAAAGTCAGAGGGTAAAAGAAAGGTGCTTACCCTGGCAAGACTAAACACTTCTAGATCAAAGTTATTCAATCCGATGGTAACAGCTGGTAAATAACCTAATGGAGCATAGGCAGAATAAGGATATGCCCTAATGTATTTTGACACTGTCGAAATGAGGAAAGAACGTTAATGAGGTAGAACAATGGAACCTTACCAACATGCAGTTGACCAAAGGAAAGATAGCAGATAACAGATTATGAGTCCTGGACTCGAAGAATGCAGAGGATTTCTAAGGCTGAGTCCTAATGCTTGAATAGGAAACAACAATAGGGTTAAGCGTGCTGAAAAAGACCACGTGAGGAAACAAACTCTACCTAAGTGGATCTACACACCAATGGCGACTGGGGAAGTTGCTGACGATTGAGAATAGCTTCCTTTAGTTTCACAGAGTATGAAGGAGGATCGAGGTATCTAATATTCCAGAACGAGGGGAAAAAGAAATGGTTTAAAGGATGAGAAGTGAAGAAAGTCTAGCGAACACAGTGCAGATAAAGATTCAAAATTGTAGAAGTGAGCGAACTTACGATGCGCAGAGCGACTCTGATTAGAGAAGCAACGCGTAGTTCCGAAGTCCGGGTAGCCGGATATTCGATTCCGGAAGTCGGGGGCGTGGCTACTCACTCGGCATGAGAAGCGAGAGACACTGGCGTGCTGCTCACAGTTCCCGGCTCCTCCATGTTGCGAGTACCGAATCCGGGCAAAACCGCGGGTATTGGCACACGGGAAAGTGAAACAGCAGAACCCAGCTGGAGAGTTGTAACACGTCGCCATCCCCGGACGCCGGCCATCATCTAAGGAAGGACAGGAACGAAGTTAGAGAACTGTTCAAAAGACTCATTATACTTACCTGTCGGGACTCTTGCCAGTGAATTAACTAGGCAGCAACGAGCCCGCATCAATCAACGCGCCCCTGCGCTGAAAGCAGGACGGAGAGCACACTTTCCAAGAAAACAAGGTGAGCTGTGGATCAAAGGGAAGGGTTGGACCGCGGGGAAGAAGGGATTCAAGCACACAGAGACAATAGGGAGTTAAACTCTATCAATCCTGTGTTTCAGGCCCAGTCTCCAGTCGAGTAGACTCCAGGGAAGGGTTTGAGGTCATAAGAGGTCAGAACACACTGAGTGACATCACCGTGGATACCAGGTGAGCGTTACAATTACTTTCACTCTATAGGTCAATTATTGACCCAACTGACAACACAGTATACGAAGATCTCTTGATCCATTTGTCCATTTGAATCTTGAATCATCTAATATCTTGAGTGATCTTAGGCTAAAAGTGAAGGAAACTCTACTCCACTGTGAGTTTGACGAACACACATTGCTCACTAACCCCATGAAGGTTAAAAAAGCTCTTTCGCTAAGAGATTGGATCATGACAGGCGACAATGTGAGGTCCTCTTCAATCCCTACCTCATTCTCCAAATATGGCAAAAAATAGGGATACCTGGCTAGATATCTTATTAGGTCTCCAGATGCTAAAACCAGGCAGAATTTCCTTAGACTACGCCTCAATTTGATCAGGACCGGTTCGGTCTTGAGCAAATGGGGCATATCTGTTGATAAACATAATTCCTGCCCTGAATGTATTGTCCCTAGTGATCAGACTAGTAACACATACTGAGATTCTGTAGGAGGAGTTGGGATAGTAGGGTACAACATTTGACCCCCTTTGTTAAGTCTATTAACAGGCTTTCGTCAAATTCATTCTGGGAAAGGATGATCTCAGGACATGAGAGGAAGTTAATAGTGAATGTGTTACTAGTTTTACAGCAGACTGGGTTTATTCCACTCGAATTGTGAGGACTGTAAATCCTACTTTTTTTTAGGATATAATCTGTTTTTATTATTATGATATTTAATTTTAATTGAAAATGTTATGACAATACTGGGTTTTTGTCTCTTCTTTCCTTTTTATACTTCTTCTGTAAAGTGGATAAAATGTCTAAAAAACCTACTTGGTTACATCACAATAAAAAAAAAATTAAAAAAAAGATAAGGACTGACCATGTTTTATAGTCTAATGCTTTAAAGGGGCTTTTCCCTTGTGGAGCAGAAATCATTACTCCTAAAGGGTCGGAATCCTGATTGTCATAGAACAACTTCACTCTTCGGGCCAGAGAAGCCGATAAACAATTGAGAAACCGCTGCCGAATCCTTTGGAGGCACCTTGCTTGCCTCCGGAGTTCCGCCTTTATGGCCTGCAGTGACTCGTCCACTGTCTTGCCGAACAGGTTGTTCCTGTCGATGGGCAAGTCCAGAAGCCTGGTCTGCACGTCCTGGGGGAAATCGGTGGCCTCGGTGGCCAAACGCCGTTGCCCATCTGGCGAAACCCGGTGTCGGCGATGTCCGTGGCCACCGTTCTGGCATGGTCCGAAGCCACCTCGCCTTCCTGTAGGAGTTCCAGGGCATCAGCCCTCTTGTTGTCCGGGAGGAAAGTCCAGGAGCGAATGATCTTGAACCACAGCTCCCTGTCGTAGCGTGCCACGATCACAAAGGCGTTGGCCGCTTTAATGGTCGTCGCCGCCGACGAGATGACCCGTCGTCCCATGGCGTCCCGTCCATCTTCTTCCCCTCGCCGTCTGGGGGGGGGGGTGTAGAAGTTGAGGCCGTCGCTCCCGCCGATTTCTTCTTGGCTGCCGCGGAGACCACTGTGCTCTGAGGCACATAGGGGCAGAGTCCAGGACCCGGTACTTCTTCTCGTACCGGTCTCTCTTAGCGGGAGCTGTGGCCGGGTTCTTCAGGAGTGCCAGCCCCTCGTCCCAGATGTCGTCCAGTAACGGGACTGAGAGGACAGTCTTCCTCTTGGCCTCCCGTCGTTGGTAGAGGAAGCCCTCCTTCTTCTGCTCTTCAGGGCAGAGCTGGAAGAGCTCAGATGCCCTGGCGATCATGGCGTGGAAGGAGCCAATTTCGTCGGGGGGGGGCCCGGGGAGGTGGTGATGGGAGGTCCATCCCGTTGTTACCACCATCGTCGTCCGTCCCTGCCATTTCCGTTCCTGTCTCATCCCTCAGAGGAGGGGATGGGGTGAAGGCTGGAAGGGGGGAGGAGGAGGATGGACTCATCTCCACTTGTTAAGTGGGCTCCCCGACGGTCCAGGCTCCGCTGGGTCATCGGTGGGGGGTAAGGGCATCCTTGTCCTTATCTCTGTACACAGGGCCTGTATAGCCATCAAGATAGCTCCTGAATTGTCCCCTAGTACGGGTACCGGCTGCAACAGGGCTGACAGCTGGGGCGTGGGGCCCTCCGTGGCCCTATCTTCCTCATCGGCTCCCCCGTTGCTCTCTTAGTCGGCCTCATCGGGATCCTTCACGTGGGCCCTGTATTCGTCAGACTTCCTTTCCAGGATCCTTTGGACGCTAGCCAACTTATCCTCAGAGGTGGTATCCGTGTCCGTTATGGCTACTGTGCCCCTCCCCTTTCTCTTGCTGGAGTTTCACAGGGGTCTTCTCGATAGGCAGAAAAGAAGATTCCCTCTGGGGTGGCAGGGAAACTCTAGCCCCTGGAGCCGTCTCCACTGGGGAAGCCTCCGTAGGTTTCGCCAGGGCCACCCTGACTCCTTCAATCGAGGCCTTAGCCGGGTGAATCAGGGCCTTCACGACCTTGGGCGTGCCTGAGGCCTTTATCTTGGGGGGAGGGTCACCGCCTCGTTCCCCCTTGGCTGTCTCCGTCGGGATCGACCGGGGCTTCTCCCGAGGCTTACCGGGTTCTCCGACTTCCTCTTCACCGAGCCAGAGCGTTGGCTCGTGGTGGATGGCGTTGGTGATAATGCGCCCTGCCTGGCAACCGAGGAGCCCGACCGATTGGCGCTCCCGGTGCCCGCAGACTCGCAGTGCTTTGCCTTTTGTTGGGCCCCTGTCGCCAGAGCGCCCTCAAAGGTCTTCGAAGACCGCTCGGACGTCTTCCTCTTCTCGTCTGCTGCTGGGCTCTTCCCCCTCCAGCCAGTTGGTGAGCCGAGTACGACGATCCCTCATTGTCCATTCTGACATGTTCTTACAAAACGCACAGTCCTTCTCCACGTGAAATTTGTCGTTGTGAAGGCAGTAGAGGCACCGAGAGTGCTCATCCTCCTTAAAGACTTTCTGTAGTCCGCATCCAGGGCAGCTCCTGAACAGCTTGGATCCAACAGGCATCATGCTTTCGTTGTCCTGGGCCATGTCCACGCGGGGTAGGCCTCAAAGATCTTCTGGAATCCTCTGAGAAGTGGAAACTTGATGAAAAGATGCCCTTGAGGGGCTTAGAAAATTCTGAAAACGGGTCACCGTTGATCGGAAGTAGAATCGGTGGAGCTTGAGGCTCGATTGACTGAAAATGTAAGAGTAAACTCTTCGAAAAAACGCAAAACGTAGTAAAAGCTCGAGAGCTACAGCACGAGGACTCCCAACACTTGAACGCGCGGTAAAAATCTGAAGATGGCTGCCAGAGGAGGGGCTTAGGTAGAGGGCAGTCATTGGCTGGGGGCAGTATGACCCAGAGACCAGTGATTGGTTACTAGTTGAAAGACAGTTCAGAAACAAAACTGAAACTGATTTTTTCTTTACCGAGGATTCCCAGCCTGATGACGGGGAATATTCATGAGTATGTGAATCCATGCCGGACCCCATGCTGGAGAAGGTCGAATATATGCATAAAAAATATGGCGGAATTAGTGGAAGATAAAGATCTTAAGACAGCAATGCAAGAAGTCTTCAGAGAGATCCTGGCAGTGAAAGAAGCGGAAGACATCAAAATTGACCGGGTACACAGAGTGGGCCCAAAGAGAATGGGCGAACCGGGGGAACGTCCCAGGGACGTGCTCATGGCCATGTCATCGTATTCACAGAAAGAAATGATGCTGAGTAAAGCAAGAGGAATGGACCACATTAGGATGAATGGAAAGGAAATCCAATTGTTTCAAGACTTGGCATGGTGACACTGAAGAAAAGGAGGGAAGTGGAACCAGTGGTAAAGGAGTTGGTGACGAGAAAGGTTAGGTATTAATGGACGTTCCCTTTCGGGCTTCTCTTCTCTTGGGAGGGGAGCCAGAGAAGGGTGACAACCTTCAAAGAGGGACTGCAGGTGATGGGCATTCATGAAGAAGACAGTGAAGAAGGACACTGTCGGGCGAGACTAGCAGGAAGCCTTGGGAATGGAAAACGGTGCAACTGAAGAGGAAACACTCGGCAGGAGGAAAGCGCTGATGGCAAAGAATATGCGCGCCCAAGAAAATAACTTTCAGTATATGGCGGGGCGAAGGTAAGCAGGTCTCGAGAGGCCTGGTGATAAAGAGAACTAATGGACAAACAGAATCGTGGCCCGGCGAGGGTGAGCCGCTGGAATCCGGTAAAACAGAGGCAAGGCAGGGTTAAGGAGTTCCTGAAGAGTTATTCCTGAGTAATCTGAGGGTCAAAAGCAATGGGCCGAGCACCCTAGCATCCTTAGGTCCCTGGGCCCTCCTCGGGACAGTTGTTAGTTTATTAGGGGAGTTACAAGTTGGTGGGGGGTGGGATACAGGGGGGAAGTGAGGGAGGGTAGACTGGAAGAAGGTCAGAAGCTAGATAAAGGGGGACAAGTATCACGCACTAGGTGCTGCGACCATGGGGATGCTGAACTCCCCGGTAAAAAGGAAGAAAATAGAGAACCTGTTAATAAGGCAAGGAAGGGGGGGCGGTGCTGTTACGCGGTGCCAAAATGGCCTCCATCAGAGGCTCGGGAACTTCATCCCACCGGGAGAGCGTGACGACCCTACCCCCGTCTCGCAGAGAGCTGGAGGCGCTGGATCTTGGCGTGCCCGCAGGCGGCGGGGCTGCCACTTGGTGACGGGGACGGTTCCCGTCAGGGCCCAGGCTAGTGCTGGTGTCCCTGGCCCCTCTGGACTCTGGCGTGAGGGGGTGTGGTGGGGGCAGGTCGGCCTGAAAGTGCTCCATCGGAGGCTCGGGAACTTCATCTCACCGGGAGAGCTTGACGACCGTCAGCCACGCTGGAAATCAATATTTTTAATCTGTGGCGGCTAGATGACACCCGGTGCTTTGCACAGTAATCTCCGTCGGTATTCTGTGGCAAGCCAACCTTGAGGCCTGCAGCTGCGGCGACCGCGTGGAGCTGGAGCTCCCCCTTCCCCGCCTCGCGGAGATCTGGAGGCGCTGGATCTTGGGCTGCCAGCAGGTGGCGGGACTGCCACTTGGTGACGGTTCCTGTCGGGGCCCAGGCTGGTGCTGGTGTCCCTGGCCCCTCCGGACTCTGGCGTGAGGGGGCATGGTGGGGGCGGGCCGGCCTCCGGTAGGGAGCTGTGGCGGTTGGGCACCGCATGGACGCCGAGGTATGGACGGCTCCCCGCTGCACCTGATTCGCAACGTGATCTGATGGCGGCCTGTGCCGATTGTTGAGCTTCTGGGGACCTGTGGCAGCGTGGAGCTGAGGCCATGGTGGAGGTGAGTGGAGTGCCCCCGCCTGCCTGACATTTATCTCATATTGGGAGTTGCCCCAAGTTCAGATCCTGTGCCCATCCACCCTGCAGCAGGACGGTGGGGGGCTCCCCAGGCTCCTCACCCTCCTAGTCAGTGAAACACGCGGCCGTACTGCGGGGGGCAGTGGCTGTTTGGCCTGGTCAGCTGAGTGGTGGGCCTGGTGGGGTTGGAGGGCTGCAGTCCTTCCGTCCTCCCCTCTGCTGAGTGGTACTGGTGGCCCAGCCCCTATCAGCAGTGTGTTCTGCTGTGGCTGGACATTCTGACCCCCGGGCTGGACTGGCTGCAGTCATTGCGATTGCAGCTCTTTGCTGGGGCTGTAGCGAGTCAATACCCCGGCTGCTGGACTGGTCAGCACAAGTTGTTTTTTACACCTGGGGGCTGGTTTTCACCAATCTGGCGAGCTTGGCGGAATCTAGGAGTTTGCCGGGGCCCTAGGGTGGGGGGCTAGTTGTTCGCTGCATTTCCCCCCTGGGCTCAATAGTCCTACAGAATTCTTGAGTTCGGATCCTTTTGCAGTTTGTTTCGATTCCCCTCTGCTTGTGCCCATGGCGGAGTGAACTGTGTGCGGGCCCTGGTCAGCAAACTCCTTTTCCCTTGGAATGGGTAACCAGAAACGACAAGCCAGGATGGAACAATTTGCTGGAGCAGACCGGGCTTCTTCCTGCCAGGAGGGGGAGCCCAGTGATTCCTGCATTGGCATTTCTGCCTTAAATCAAACCCTGCTGGCCCTAAAAGGCAGTACGGACAGTCTTGGAGCCAAAATCGATGCCTTAACTTTTAAGGTGGATTTGTCGGCGATACAAATTGAGATACTGTGTGGGAGGATGTCGGAGGCTAAGCAGAGGATTGGGGAAGGTGACAACAAGATTGCCGTTCTCCAACGATAGGTAGCATCCCTGCAACAGACAGTCAAGAAAGTCACTGCTAAAAATTATGATCTCGAAGGGAGATCTAGGAGGAATAATATATGGATTACAGGGGTGGCCAAGAGTACACACATTGACAATATGGAACTTTTTGTTGAACGGCTCCTTAAAGAAGTTCTGGACAATCCACCAGTCACTAGTATGTTTATGGTTGAACAAGCCCACTGATCGCTGGCAGTTAGGCCCCCCATGTGGCCCCAGAAAGGGTTATCATTGCCCGAATTTTCAATTATAGGGATTGTGATACCCTGCTGAGAGTGGCGAGAGAGAAGAAGAATTTGCAATGGGGCTCATCGATAATTTGTAAATGTTAAGGGCCTTTTGAGGAAGAAGGGGATTCGCTACTCGATGTATCCGGCCAAACTTAGGGTGGTACAGGATGGAAAGGTTTCTTTCTTCACCACTCCGGAATCAGCTGAGAGGTTTGCCATGAACATTCCGGATCCCAGTCCACCTTCACCAGGGTCCTCTTGACGCAGTTAGGGCCTGAGTGCGTATGTGGTTAAGTTGTGAAACTTTGCCGATCCATGGTAGTGGCTGAACAAGAAGTCATAAGGCGATGTCAGAATACAGTAATTAGTGCTCCCTTTATGTGGGTAACCAAAGTAAAATGTAACTGTGGCATCGAGCCTCCGAGTCTCGGGAGTCCCAGAAGCCGCCAGCTCCCCCCGTGCCCAGCGGCTAGTTAGCTTTGTATTGATCAATGCTTGAGGGACATAGGGTGGAGGGTGGGGATAGGGGGCCAGTAGGTTGGGGTTTCTGGTGTGGGACGGGGTCGGGGATCTGGGTAAATTCGGTTAATATGTTTGTGTTGTTGGAAAGGGGTAAGGGGCGGGGGGACTTCAAGTTGCTACATGTGCAGCCGGTCATATAAGAATTGGTATGGGTTCCGACAATACACGATGTCCACACCACAATGATCTATTTCTACAATCGGCAGTGTTCTCCCATAATCAGGGCAGGAAGCAGCATCCCCCATAGTGGGTGAAGTTCAGCGTGGTGGGGATAGAACTATATTAACGTGGCATATACGTGGGTTCACAAATAGTAACAAAACACATCTGATTATAAACTATGCAAGGAACCATCATGCAAATGTTTTGTGTATCCAGGAGACTCACTTGGCTAGAACACACAACCTCCCTAATCTATCGGGCTGGGGGATTCATAGGTATGGTTCCTCCTATTCTTCCCACTCTCGGGGGGGGGGGGTAGCTATATACATGCATAGATAGATCACTTGAGTTCAAATTGCATAAAGTGGTTTCTGACTCGGAGGGCAGATTTGTTTTGGTTGAGGGAGAAATTTCAGGGTGGCTTATAATTTTCATTAATATATATGGTCCAAACCATGACAGCCCAGAATTTTTTCAAACATGTGCAGATCACCTACACACATTTCCTCAATATGATGTGGTATGGGCAAGTGATTTCAATGGCGCCCTTACATTGGATATGGACAGATCCTCATCCACACAGACTACAACACCTCGGGAGGCACAGAAGTGGTGGCCCATAGCGAGGGACTACTCCTTGGTTGACTCATAGAGACTGTTACACCCCTTGGACCGAGACTTCACTTTCCATTAGGGGATCCACGGCAGTTCATCCAGGATAGACTATATCCAATTGTCCTCAGAGATAGCTAAATCGACCCAAACCACTCAATTCCTCCTTCGTACCTTGTCAGACCACTCCCCCGTAGTGGCCCAGTTTAGTAAATCCCAAGTCCCCAGGAGTCGACTCAGATGGAGATTCAGAGCCCGGGCGTTGGAGGATAGTGCTTTTAGGGAAGATATTCGTCGAGATATAGCAGAACTTTTTCTTACAAATACGGATTCGGTGGCGGACCCTAGATTGGTTTGGGAAACCTTTAAGGTTTTTATCCGAGGCTGTTGTATGTCTAGGGTGGGAAAGGTCCTGAAGTGCATACACAGATCTATAGCGACCCTTGAAAAGGAGATCAAGGATTTGGAAAAGGAACAAACTCAGGGTGATTCCCAGGAGTTACAAGCTCGACTGGGAGAGAGGAGGGTGGAGATTTGCACACTAATGGACAGCGAGGAGCGATTTTTGGGGGACCTTATAGCGGCAGCCAGATATGCCGAGGGTGACCGCCCCAGTAGGACCCTAGCTTGGGCGATTAAACAGGAACAGTGTTTTGATGCTATCCTGGAGGTGGAGAATGAAAACAGGTCTAAGGTTAGGGACAATGTGGCTATCAATGAAACCTTCGGGACTTTTATGAGAAGCTGTACTCTACACGGTTGGTGGTGGGCCATGATAGTATCACCCAATATCTCGATAGGGTGGCAGTGGGGTGGCTGGACCCAGAGCAGGGCGCATTATTGAATGTTCCCCTCTCTGACCAGGAGATTCTCAGGGCGATACACTCCCTCCCAAACGGTAAAGCTCCAGGTATAGATGGCATCACGGCCGAGATGTATAAAGCTTTGCCGATCTGCTCATCCCGCCACTACGGAACATGTTTGAACATGCTAGGCTTGCAGGCACCCTCCCAGAGACTACTAGGACGGCCTTGGTCACAGTTCTCCTAAAGCCTGGCAAGGACCCGAGCAGTTGTTCATCATATAGATCTCTATCCCTGATGAATACCGATAATAAGGTCCTTGCCAAAATGTTGACAGATAGGCTCCTTCCCCATATGCCTGCCCTGGTTTTGCCAGATCAGGCTGGATTCATTCCAGGGCAATCCACCCAAAATAATTTGCAGAGGTAGTTCTCATTGATGCACAATGTCAACAGTGAAATACTTATGGCCGTCGCAGCCCTCAATGCAGAGAAGGCCTTCGACTCTGTCGAGTGGCCATTCCTGCTCCGACGAGCCGGTTTAGGCAATACCTTTATACAGTGGATCTGTCTATTGTACACAGGCCCTAGGGCAAAGGTAAACACTAATCATACGCAGTCAGCAGCAATATTCACGTCTCGCGGAACCAGGCAGGGTTACCCTCTATCGCCTGTCCTCTTCGCTTTGGCGATTGAGCCAGTGGCTTGTGTATTGCGTGAATTTGATTCACATAGGGGTATAAGTATACATTCGTGCACGTCTATTGTGTCATTATATGTGGACGATATGTTGACTTACATGAAGCATCCAAGGGACATCTTAACTCCAATTATGAAGTGTGGATTTTGGGGCCCTTTCTGGTTTACGGATCAACTGGTCCAAGTCAGAAATACTTCCTCCAACTGCGCATGTATCACGGGATGATATCGGGGATGAGTTTGCCTGGTGCCCACAGGGGATCCGTTATTTAGGGGTTTGGGTATCCACATCTCCCAGTAAGTTGTATGAAGACAACTATTTGTCGATATTGGAAAGTATGGAACATAAGGTGATTCTTGGATGGATCTACCGATTTCTCAAGCGGCCAGAGTCAGGCACCCTAGAGTCTCATTAGATACACTATGCTGTCCATACCCGCAGGGTGGGTTTGATATTCCTGACCTCTTCCATTATCATATGGTTGTGCAAGCCCAGTATGCTGTTTGGTGGTGGGCCCCTACTCTTGATCTCTCTCATACACGTTTAGAGAAGGTTATAACTTACCCGGATAGTTTAACTGGGTTGTTGGAAGGAGGGCGTGCACATGGAGCCAGGTCGGAGGTACAGCCGATAATAGCCACGCTTAAAGCACTTGACAGCCTGGCGGACAGGTTAGGCCTGGGTTGCTGGTACTCACCGGACATGGCCATTTATTATGTCTGGGGCATTCCACTCACTCAGGGGGAAACTTTCTGTAAGCACTTTAGGATTCTGGGCATTCATACATTGGGGGACCTGGTGGTGGAGGGTAGATTTGTAACTTGGGATGAACTAAAAGAGCGTGGTGAATGGACTTCTATAACAATCTTCCTTTACTACAGACTTAGGGAAACGCTGCGTTTTAGGTGGCCAACCTTTCCGTTAGCCCCGCCAATTTCCCTGGTATTGACCCACATAACCTCTACACAACATAAGAGTAAATTGATCTCTACGTTATACAGAATTGTGCGGGCTAATACACACCCCCCCCCCCCTGGGAACCACCCCCCCCCCCTGGGAACCAATACAGAAGTAGATGGGAGGAAAGTCTGGGATTCTCATTGTCGGAAGCTCAATGGGGCATAGTATGCACACAAACTAAGCAGATCCCCATGAATAATAGGTTACGTCTGATACACTTTAAGTATGTACACCAAATGTATTATTCCCCAGCCTGCCTGAGTGCTTTCTATCCAGATACGTCCCCCAGCTTTAAGCAATGTGGTAGGTCGCCGGCTGATTTGGGGGGAGCCCCCTGGTACAGGTTTTTTGGTCTAGGATTCAGCAAACCATGGTTACTATCCTTGATACACCAATAACCGACTCCCCAGCAGTGTGGCTGATAGCTCTGGTAGAATCCGGATCCAGAAGCGAGAAACGTCTCTTAGGTATGGCCTCGATTGTAGCAAGATCATTCATTGCTAAAACTTGGCGGACGTCAAGAGCTCCGACTTTCTTAGAATGGATCTCCTCCATGTCCAGGTGTGAGAAACAAGAATCACTGTATAATCAAACACTGCCTCCAAACAGCAGACCCCTGGACTATTGGACCTTGTTTAGGTGTTACCAGATGGAGCAGGGAAGATCCCCGGATCCTTTGATCCGTGAACATGTGAATCAATAATGATTCTGTGGCCTTGTGGGGCCTGTTTTTTTTCCACGTTTGAAATGAAAGCTGTTTCCCCCTTAATTTTATTTTATTTTTTTATTTTTTTCTTGCCACTGGGGTGTGAATAATGATAGTATGCAACGCAATGAATCTGATTGGTATATATGCTTCCATTTTTATTTTGCATTGAAGTCAGTGCCACCCGACATGAAGCGTCTGTGCAACTTGGGTCAGGGGTGGGGAGGGATTAGATGGGTGTAGGGGTTGTTGTTGACCGTGTGTGTTATAAATGTTTACGTATTATGCAATAAAAACAGTTTTTTAAAAAAAAGGGGAAGGAGGGGACATCATAATGTTACAAGAAATGTACATCAGACTCCAGGACAAGTCAAAGCTGCGTTTAAGGGGTTATAAATTGATAGTGCAATCCAATGCACCAGAAAAAAACGCAGGAGTCTTGATAGCTGTCCAAGATGGTAGAAATATTCTGCTGCAAAACATAAGGGTGGACAAGATGGGACGGTTTGCATTTGCCAATGCCTCATTAGATGGGTTGCGTCTCACATTAGCCACTATATATATATGCACCAAATACGGGGCAGTAAAGCTTCCTGAGGGAGACTTTGGGGAAACTGGAGGAATTTGCTAACGGGGAGATAATATTGGGAGGGGACTTGAATCTGGCATGGCACCCTGCAACAGATGGGAGCACAGGTGGCCACCAAGGGCAGGGGGCACCCTCAAAACACATACTGTTCGGAAAGATTTCACAATTGTGTGTAATTTTCCCTCCATGTGTACACCCCCAAACTTTTTGCTGCTGTTTAGACACCATTGACTGACTTTGCCAGAGAAGCACAGAACTCAGCTGCACTCCTCTGGGCTTTCGCTCACTTTTTATAGGGAAACTTACATGCCCTTAAAAAAGTCAGTAATGGGAAACTCTTTCCCTTAGTCCTTTTCCCATGCTGCAACTTTTGTGCAACATGTAACAAGTGTGCAATGTATCTTACCATACAGCACGCTTGGTCTATAGTCATTTTCCAAATGCCCTAGATACTCTTGTTGGGCTTTTTATGAGCTGTGCACATGTGCCATGGACAGGACTGGTGGCAGCTATCTTTTTGCATTATTTTTAACCCTTTCATGCCATGTTAACCGCGTTTGGCACAAATAGGTGGCCTGGCTCCAAAATGACCATGCCCCGAGGTTCTTTGTCCTGTCCTTTGGCCGTCTTGCCCCTTCATCTTCCCCAGGTCGAGTTGACCCGGGTCAGTCCTTATTTGATCATGCACTTTCAAGCGAACCCCAATGCTTTTGCGGGCTTCTGCATGCTTTGTGTGTGTGCCTCCAGGATGTGGGCTGGAACGTCTGAGTCCAATACACATCCTGTATGCCAGAAAGTCTGTAGTACCATGAATGACTGGGACCACTGTGGTCCGTGATTGGTCCACGTATGGAGTGTGTGTTTGTGAGCAGATCTCCCATTGGGACCGCTTCGTTTTGGCGCAAGGGAATTTTGGATAAGAGGAGGCCAAAAACACCCCTATCATATCGATCTCCTGAGTTCTCACTGAACAAAGGATAGGATCCAAATATCCTGCAACTACGAAGCCGAGTCGAGGAACTGCTGGTGACCCACTGGAAGGTTTGGCACCCTGAGCCCACTGTCCCGTGGGACCCCTCTGCATGTGGTCGTCTTAGAAGGTGTCACACCCTTCCCTCTTTCTCACCTGTTTGTCCTTGATTGCGGTCTTCTTGGAAGCTCCTTCCTTCTTCCTGACTGATCGGGACTTGTACAGGAAAGGACGCGAGTCTTCGGGTTCCAGTGTGAGGAGTGCCGACTGCCTAAGCAGAGCTGCGTTCAGTATCCAGGAAGGTTACGGTGGCGGAATCCAGGAAGGAAAGGGAACAGGTAGTCCAACACTCAGTGGGTGCCGGGGAGCCCGCGGCACCGGAGCATGGGACAGAGTCCAGGATGGAATGGGGAATGGTCTGGCAGGAGCAAGGGCAGGTAAAAAAGGGGGTTCCAGGAAGGAGAGGTTGGTGGAATTTGGAGAATAGCACTAATAGAAGGATACAATACACTTGCCAAACAACTCGGAACAGAAGCATTGAGACGCGCAGAGCCGCAGGGACGTGCATATTTTCTAGGAGGCAGCACGCTGCGGGTAAACACTAGAAAGCCGCGTTTCCGTGCTGTCGGCCATGCTGGGAGAATCACCGACCTGATGTTGCGGTGCATCATGGACCAGGAAGTCCAGAAAGGTCGGAATCAGTGATTCATGACAGAATGTCTGCAAAGACATTTCAAACCATTGGAATAGTGGGACCAACTATTCTCAGCACCTTCACCAAAACTTGCAAGTAAGCTTTCTCAGAAGTGTCCCTTGGCCAATCAGAGGGCTGACCAGTTTACGCAGGACCTTTGCTCTGTCTACATCATTGTTTCAAGGAGGCACTCGAAACTTGGTATACTGCTAGCTATGTGTCCCCGGCACCCTCACACGTCATATGATCGCCCTGAAGGCGTCAAGGGATAAGCAGAGGCATCTATGGGAAAAGGAACTGGTAACTAAATTAACTGACTTACAAATGGAACTGACGCGGAAACCCACCTCGTCATTGAAGAAGGCTTTGAGAAATGTGCAGGGCCAGTTAGAAGTGCTCCGCACAAAAAAAGCGGAGAAGAGCCTCCTCCACCTTAGACACTGGTATTATACGAAGGCCAATAATGCCGATAAATTGCTAGCAAGGCAGCTGCACGCCAAACAGCAATATCTAGTGATAAAACACATAAGTAATGCACAGGGAGAGACACTAACACGCACAAGTGACATGGGGCAGGTCTTTAGGGACTACTACCAAGAGTTGTACACTTCGAGTACCCAGGACAACTCTGACCAAGAAAACTACTTAAAAGCACTAACAATACCACAAATAACGAAAAAAGAGAGGACAATACTGGAGGAGGAGATTAGGGAAGAGGAAGCGAAGAAGGCTATAGCAGGACTCCCGACAAACAAAGCGCTGGGCCCAGATGGGTTTACGGCCACCTTTTACAAAAAATATGCAGACGTATAAACCCCATTTTTGACTAAGTTATTTAACACATTTAAGGAAGAAGGGAATGTGACCTCGTCCAAGAAAGAGTCCAAGGTATTAGTCTTCAGCAAAGCAGTTAAAGATTAGTCCCAACCAGGGTCATAGCACACAATCACTTTAATTACCTTGGATTCGAAGTTCTACATGAATATTTTAGCAGCTAGTCTGACCCCGCTACTCCCCAAATTGATAAATATGGACCAATCAGGTTTTATCCCCGGCCGACAGACCCACGATAACTTGAGGCGTATAATACATCTGGTAGAGAAGATCGAGGTGAAGCAAACCCCAGCAATATTGCTTTCATTAGACGCCAAAAAGGCATTTGACCGGGTGGAATGCTCGATGCTGTTCAAAACATTAAAATATATGGGGTTCGGGGAACAATATATGAAAATGGTTAGGGCTAACTATAACATCCCATCCACAAGAATAGCCATAAATGGAGAACTCACCGAAAGGGTGGAGGTAACTAGGGACACGAAACAAGAGTGTCCACTGTCACCCCTCCTTTATGCTATCTTCTTAGAACCACTTTTAATTAGAATTATCGCAGGGATAGAAATGGCGGGCATGCAGCACAAAGTAATCGCATATTTCAGATGACATGCTGGTAGCCCTATCAGACCCGAGACTCACCCTCCCTCAAGTAATCCGTGAATTAGAGAATTTCAGGACAATCTTTGGGTTGAAAATAAACGGAAGCAAATCGGAAATTCTAATCTTGGCAGGAGATAGCAGGGAAATTAAAAGGAAGGCGGAAGCCTTAAATCTGAAGATGGCGGATAGAGGGATAAAATATCTGGGCGTAACCCTAACCGACAGGGTGGGGCTCCTATACGGAGAAAACTATCCTGAACTGTTGGGGAAAATTAAGAGGGACTTGGAGCGATGGAACCCCCTGACGATATCATGGTGGGGTTGCATTACTTTGGTAAAGATTACCGTTTTGCCCAAGTTGGTATGTTACTTTCAGGCTCTCCCGATAATAGTCCCCAAGTCTTTCTTCAGAGCACTTACTAAAGTGATATCATTTATTTGGAAAAAGAAGCCCCCAACGGTAGCCAGATCAGTTTTAACAGCCCCAATAAAACAAGGGGGTATGTCCCTCCCACACTTCTACAGGTATTATCAAGCGGCGCAACTATGGGTATTAAAGGAATGGATGGGGAGGGAAAGGCAAAAGGTATGGGCAGTACAAGACAGGGCAGTGGCTAGGTCTCCACTGGTGGAGACATTGTGGAAAGAGGCAACACAGGCATTTGAACCTTCACATCAGTGAGGTCATGAGGGCTCCACTGGAAGTATGGGACGACCAAGTGTGTAGGAGCACCTTAACAGAGTTGCTGGCCCCGTTCACTCCAATGTTCGGGAACACAGAATTCCAGCCAGCAATGGAAAAGGGGGAGTTGAGTAAATGGGAGGAGTCTGGGTGTACAAAAATAGGAGAAATGATACAGGACCGGAATGTCAGAACCTTCGAGGCATGCAAAACCTATCTGGGGCTCCAAGATGCAGACAGGTACAAATATGAACAGCTTAGACATTGGTTGGAGACACCATCTATAAAACAGGCAGCCTTGATGGAGCTCAGACATTTTGAAAAGTAGACTCTAACCAACTCTGGGTCCAGGAAGTTAGTGTCGGTATTATATAAGTTTATAAATGTGCAGAAGGAGCAGCTAAAGTGGAGCTACATGCTGAAGTGGGACGCAACCCTGGGGGTAAACCACAATGGGAAGCGCTATGGGGAAACATCCCTAAACTGACCCGCTCAGTCCAAATGAGGAAATGTGGGTAAAGGTCATGACTCAGTGACACTACACTCCGGAGAGGTTAAATAGAATGTTTCCACACACACCCAAACTGTGCTGGAGAGAATGCAGGGGTGCGGGTAGGGTAATTGGAGGCATGTGTGGTGGGACTGCAAAGAGACCCAAGGTTTTTGGGCCGAGGTGAAGTTACAGATGCAGTGGAGGTTTCCGAACGTGGCCCTATTGGATGAGAAGGTATGGCTATGCAGCATTATGGACACAGTGGTTAGGAACTACACTAAATCGCAATGGAAGAGTTTCATGGGCCTGGTGTTAGCGGCATGGGCTACTATAGCCCAAAACTGGAAACAACAGGACCCACCAATGGTGTTTGGCTGGCTACAGAAGGTGTGGACTTTAGTGACAATGGAGAAATTAACCAATACCTTGGAGGGTACAAAAGAAGCCTTTACGAAAGAGTGGGGGGCGGTGCTAGAATACCTACAATCAGACTATATGGAACAATGGTGTCCACACAAAATAAGAAACTTGGACTTATTTGCGGCGTGAGAGATTCTGTACAGGAGTAAAGAAGGTGATCATCTGGAGGGAAGGGGAGGGAGTGGGAGCTGGGGCTTGAGTTGATGTTGTATTATGGTATCGGAAATAATAAAAACAGGTTTAAAAAAAAAACAGTGCCAATCTGCAGGCCAGCTTGGTCAAGGACAGTAAAAAAACAAAACAGGGATTAATGGGCAAGATAAAGGGTCCAGATCCCTCTGCCGACATCAAGCCAAGAATTCATGCCATCTCCAGGCATAAATAGACTTATTAGCAGCCGGGTCTCTGAGCTGAAAGGAGCACATCAAGGTTCTCATCTGACAAGTCCCACTCCTTGTTGCTCAGCCTCTCAGTAGCCAAGCATGAAGGTTCAGGCTGCCAACATGCAGGTGGAGAGAGAAAGTCAACTCTCCTTGGAAGGAACAAGTAGGGCAGATGGACATTTCCAGCAACTCCAGATACCACGCCCTCCGGGCCCAGTCCAGACCGATTAGGATCAACATGGTTATGAACAGGCGCAATCTCTTTAGAACCAATGAAATGAAAGGGAGAGGCAAGAACGTATAAAGGAAGTTGAAAGTCCACTCGACTGTCAGCACGTCTGCCAGAGCTCCCATTCGAGGATATTCTCTGGAGCAGAACAACTCACACTTTCTGTTCACACTGGAAGTGAAGAGGTCCACTTGAGGAGTTTCCCAAAAGGAGAAGCATCTCTTTCAGGACTTTCTGGAAAAGCTCTCATTCGTGGGAGGCCAAAGTCTACCTGCTCAAGGCATCGACTGACATTTTCTCTTCCAGCCAGATGGGCTATTAGTGAGACACTGTTCTCCACAGAACCACAGTTGCATTGCTTCTCTGTACAGAGGCAAGGATCCGACACCACCTCAATTGTTGAGTTAGTACATGGCCACTGTGATGTCTATATGGATCTGCAAAGTCTTGTGTTTCACAGAGGGGAGGAAGGCGACCATTAAAAACCTGATCACCCCCAACTTCAGCAAGTTAATGTGTTCCCAAGACTCTGCGGGAGACCACAGTCCGCTCAGTCAAATTTGGCAAGTGAGAACCCCAACCAGCTAGAGATACATCCGTAACCACTGTGAGAAACCTGAAGGTGTCTCCCTGACTAGTCACTGGGGATCTGTCATCCAGGTGGCCAGGACACGGCCATCGCTGTTGGATTCAGTTCCTGGGGGTGGACCAGTGAGGGAGGATCACCTGGATGGGGGGTCCTCGGGTAGTGGAAGTGGGACACAGACGGGTGAGATGCGGTATCCCCCTTCTTAAAACACCTTTTCCCCATCCTACCCCGTAGGATTCTCAAACACTCTACCCCCCCCCCCCCCTTTTCCGACACAAACACTTTCGTGCACCATGAAAGATGGACAAACTCCAGAACCGTTTACCAGACATGTCCCACCACAAGGATCAGGCAAAGTCAGGCAACAAGGAGAGAGCTAACTCAGCACAGCAGTTCAAGAGGAGGAGAAAGACAGAGTGAATCGAGAGGGTGACAAAGAGAGAAGCAACCTTGCCCTTTCCGTGCCAGGCCTGTCAAACCTCCATGGAAGGAATTGTAAAACCGTGAACAATAGCCAGTGTGTGTTGCAGCAGATGGCAATGGTACACAGGGCCCTCCTCCACAGAAAACGAAGCCGGGGAGAGACGCTTGCCACTGTGGTACCGACCCCGACTCCAGAGACAAGCAATGCCAAGCAGTTCATCACAGCCGGTGAGTCGAGGGGAGAGCTGATAAGAAACCGAACTGTGTTGAACAAAAGTAGCAAACGTCTAATTGAATAAATTGCAAAGGGGGGAAAGCCAGGTATAGAGGAATCAGGCACCACGTGGGTGCTCCCTCAGGAAACTGTGGGCGACTACCCTATTGTTGAAACTACCATTACCAGAAGGCCTTGGGAAAGGCGATAAAGGAGTCAAAGCGGTCATACAGTGGTCTGGTAAAATCCTCTGTACAGTCGAAAGTCTTTGACAAACAGGTGATTGTGAAGCTAAGGGAAGTGAATCCTGCATTGTAAGAACTGTTCAGGAAACTGTGTGATTGACAAAGTTGGCATCAGTGAACCCGACGGAGGGATGCCGATGGAAAGGGGGCGAAGCCTGAAGTACCAATGAACAGTGTATTCATAGGAGTGAGCCCGGCAGAAGGATGTCCATAGTGAAGTGTTTAAAAGGACATTTAAGATTTGTGAATGTCACAGATGAGATTGTGATGAAAGCCATAGGGAACCCGACGGAGGGAAGCAAACATCCGAGAGGGAGCTCAGCACGGAAGAGAGGGATTCAGGGGTGAACGGTATCACCCAACGTTCAAGCAAAAAGGAACTTTTAGTTTATTATTTTGAAGACATCAGGTCCTCTGAGGCAAGTGACTAGTAGAAAAGAGACTTAATCACCCAAGTCCCTGGTAGCTGAGAGCAGAACTGTTTGCTCGTGCTGGGAAAGCTTGAGCGTGTGCTGTGCTCATGAGTCCAGCCTTAACCCCTGCTCAAAACGTGGGGAAGGGAGACCCCGACTACCACATCCTAAATCAATATTTGTGAACACTTCTTTCTTTCTTACATTATCCCACCCTCTTTGTTTGTATTTAGCTTAACGATTGGCAATAGGCTGCAGCTTGCTCCCATTTTAGATTTAGGTTTAGTTTAGGCGTTTTTCCAACCCGCATATACAGTTTTTTTTTCTTCTTTTTTAAAAAAAAAACTTTATTTATTAGCGCACACAAGCAAAGCACTTCCATTCAATTAAAAGGTACAAATCACATAATTGCACACAGTTAGTCAGTACCCGTATCCGGACTTTCCCTTCCCACGTTATCCGCTAGGTACTATTTATAACAGGCCCATATATTTCTGGGTTTGGTGGCGGGGAGCACAGAATCTATATACATTTCTTCCGTATCATTTGTCCATAACATGTCTTTATCCAATTCTGCCCTAGTTGGGGGTGTTGAACTTTTCCACTTCATCAGTATTGCACCTTTTGGCAATCAACAAGCCCAGATTCAGTAGCTTTCGCCATGTAGGGATCATCTTCCCAACCGCACCTAGCAGACACAGCTTTGGTGTCCACAAAACGGGTTGATCTGCCATTTTGTCAAGTGCTGTACAAACCTCCCTCCAGTACCCTCTCAGTCTAGTGCAATCCCAGAGCATATGATGTATATTAGCGTCCTCAGCGTGACATCTCGGGCACGTTCCTGCAGTGGAGGAGTAGATTTGCTTAAGCCTATCGGGAGAATAATGCAGCCTGTGTACTATTTTGTAGTGTATTAACTTATATCTGGAGTTACATGAGATTTGTTTGGTCAGCATGCATATTTGTGTCCATTCATGGTCATCAATTTGTTGCCCCAGATCTAGTTTCCATTTGGTTTTGGCCGAGTGACCCATAACTGGGCGTGCCTGGATTATGATTTTATACAGTGCAGAAGCTGTGATTCTCTGGGTGTCGTCCGTGAACATATAGCCCAGCCTCATATTTATCTCAGGTTCTTCCGGGAAGGAATGGCAAGTATTTTGCAAGGCATCCCTAATGCGGTTGTATTGCTGTCTGTGTATCTTCGTGTTTCCCACCGTATCTTTTAGGTCATCCCATGTGGCAAAGAGCCCATCCCAGTATAACTGCCCGCATTGAGCGATGCCTCTGGTATTCCAGTGTATGGCCAACTCCCCATCTAGGGAAAAGGGCGATAGTGGGTCCCCCCATATCGGCATACTTGGATGATCTTACCTATCTGCCCCAAATATATCCACCATCTTTGCCCAGGCTGTGGTCGTCACTTTTGTAGGGTCTAATGTGTTATAAGGTTTAGGGGTCGGCCTTATTTTATGTAGTGCCAATATCAATTCTCTTGGTCGCTGATCTGGTGGCGGGGGCCCCGGGTTAAGGAAGTTCGTGGCCCAGAGCGTGGCATAATGTGCCTGCACCGAAAGGTAATAAAGCTCCAGATCTGGCGCCGCTAGCCCTCCCTGCTGATATGTGTTAGTTAGTGTCTGCCAGCCGAGCCTAGGGTGTCCTCCCCACACTAGCATTGTGCAAGCACTTTTCATTTTAACAAACAATGTACGTCTGGGCCATACCGGAACTGTATGGAACAGATAAAAAAGTTTTGGTAGTATGATCATCTTAGTGAAGGCTAATCTCCCCATCAGCGAGATAGGAAGGGCGGACCAGCGTTTCATTTTCACGCACAAGCAATCAGTCAAAGCATTGTAATTTAAAGCTTGTGACAGTTGGGCCGTTCTCGCAATATGTGCTCCCAAATAGAGTATGTGTGTAGGGCTCCACACAAGACCATGTAGGTCCTGGGGTTCTGTTGTGTTTTCTGTGAGTGGGAATACCTCAGACTTGTTAAGATTGAGTCTCAAACCGGAGTATCTGCCAAACCTCTCAACCTCAGTCAATACTTTACCCAATGTGCGGTCTTGATTCCGAAGATATAGTAAAATATCGTCGGCATACAGAGTGATGATCTGCCTCTTGCCTTCCAGCCATATCCCATTTGCGCAGTAGCGTGCCCTGAGAATATCAGCAAGGGGTTCTATTACTAGGGCAACAAGCAGTGGCGACAGTGGGCAACTCTGACGGGTGCCGCCTAGCAGTTCCAAGATCTCTGTTAAAGTGCTGTTAATTCTGATCCTAGAATCGGGCCACGCGTATAGTATATGAATCCACTTAGTGATATAGGGGCCATAGCCATAATTGAGGATCACACCAAACAAGAAGGGCCAATAAACCGTGTCAAACGCTTTTTGCATATCTAGTGAGATCGCAACGGCCTGGGTCTCGGGAGGGATTGCTGCCAGTATTCTATGGCATCGCCTAATATTGGTTGCCATGGATCTGCCCGTAATAAACCCCGCCTGGTCTTCATGGACCATATATGACATCAATGGTGTCAATCTGGTTGCCAACATCCTAGCGAAAATCTTCGTGTTACCCGCATATACATTTTAATAAACACCCTTGAACTGTGATCACTTGTGTCTGTCTTTACACCACCGTCACCTGGGGCTGTTGAAGAAACAACGCAACACTCAGAAAGTTGTCTCGTACAGCCCACCACACAAGATCCTAAGCCACCTGGTATGAAACCTGTAGAAGGTCAGACATGTAGCCCTGAAACTGCAACTATTGGCAACCGAGAAGCCACTGAAGCGATCTCATGTGCAGTCTCGGCTCTGGCACTACTAGGATGCATGAGACCCAGAAGGCGCCTGAGGATTGGAGGACATTGACCATCAGAAAGATATTCTCCACTCGGTCCTTGGGTGGGAAGGCCTGGCCCAGGCAAGCATGCAATACTGCTCACATAAATCTTGAATGGTGAAACTTGAGACTTTAAGAAATTCAGGGAAAAGCCCAGGGTGTGCAATAAGGTGCATGTGCAGAGGAGATTCGCCTACACTAGATCTGGGGAGTAGGCTCAGACGAGCAACTCGTCCAGGTAGGGAAAGACATTAATGCCCCAATCTGAGGCAAGCAGCCATCACTGCTAGCAGTATGGTGAAAACCCTGCGAGTCGACGAATGACCGAACGGCAGGACTCTGAACTTATGGGTGATGTTTGCCCACCACAAACCCTAGGTACTTCCTGTGTTTTCCGATGAATTAATCTGCATGTGGAAGTGGGCATCATGAAGGTTCAGTGATACCAATTAGTCCTGAAGATCGGGGACTTGCAAGATCTTGGCTGGAGTAAAAATCTTGAATTTGTCCTTGCACAGGAATAAGTTCAACATAACCAGATTCAGAATGGGACGCAAGACGCTGTCCCTCCTTCGGCACTAGAAAATAGGTGGAGCACCAAACTTTGCCTCGTTCTACTAGAAAATAGGTGGAGCACCAACCTTTGCCTCGTCCTACTAGAAAATAGGTGGAGCACCAACCTTTGCCTCGTTCTGAGTGTGGAACCAGTTGTACTGCTCTCTTTGAAAGAAGCTTCTTCCAAGAGGATGGGACCCGGAGACGGATGCTGGTGTAAACACCATGGTCTAGAGAACACTGCACAAAAGGGAGAGAGTAACCCTGTTGAACGACATGCAAGGCCAAATCATCGGAAGTGGTCTGCACCCAATCTGTGAGGAACAGGAAAAGTCTCCCTCCTCAGGGGAACTGTGGCAGAAAACCTCACAGAGGTTTGGCCCCTTGAGGTGCTTAGGGCATGGTGGCTGCCGCCGTTCCTCCTCCTCTGGGGGCACCTCTACCTATCAGGAATCGTCTGGCCTGCAGTCTTCCCGGGGCTGCCTGGAAACGATCCCTCAGGCCTAGGAGCATGAGGCAGGAAACCCATTGCCTCTTCCCAAGGATGCTGCAGCATGGCTAGACCCAACAACTTTGCTGTGGCATTTGATGCCTGAAATGTGTTCTGCATGGCATCATCACTCTTCACCCTAAACAGATTCTGTCCATCAAAGGAAATGTCCAGGAGCTTAGCCTGGATATCATGCGTTAAGCCGGATGTCCTCATCCATGAGTGGCACTTGTTGCCATGCCAGCCATGTCCAACCCAAATTGCAATATCCGGTGGCAAGTTTCCCGTCAGTCTGTCACCGTAGACAGGAAGCAGTCTCTCATCTCCCACTTAGGGATATGCCCAGCCATATTCGCTACAGTGGAGCATAGGGCAAAAAGGTTTTTGGGCCAAGGTGCGAAAAGCATTAATGGCCGAATGGCCAGGCTGCCCGATGCAAACCTCTTCTTCCACCAGGCGTCCATTCTCTTACTCACCCGGTCAGGTGGAAGAGATGGGAATCTGGACTTCACACTGGAAGTCGTGGTCTGCACCGCCAATCTTTTCAGGGAGGCATGAGTGGAGAGAAAATCGCAGTTCGAGGGGGCCGGACGACGCGTCCAGGCCAGCTCCCTGTCAACGTCTGAAATCAAAGTGGGCTTCTCCCATACCACCAGTACGGGGGCTTTTACTGCCACAATGAAAGGCAGTAGTGTTTCCTTCCTGAGACCCTTGTTCAGAATGTCTGTTAATTCAAACTGAATTTTTGGTCTGGATGGTGCTGAGAGCCCCAGGTTATTTATTTATTGGATATTTATAAGGCGCTTATACAGCAAGACAGTGTTTCAAAGCGCCATAAGGCAAAAAGGAAGGGAACAAGGGAGTAAATAAACTGAGAATTGACAATGAATAAGAAGAAACAAACATTCCAACTAGGCCTTGTGACATTCAGAGCATGCAAGTGCAGTGAAGAGAAAGAAAAAGGGGGGGTGGGGTGGGTGTAAGTGTTATTAGGGTCCCCCATGGGGGAGAGGAAGTGCCAGAGGTGCCTTTTGAAAGGCAATAGCTAAGTGCATAGGCAGAGACATTCCAGGCGAAAGGGGACATCTACCACCAAACAGGTAAGTGCAGGGTGAAGGCAAACCACCCGACAAACGGGTGTGGGCCCAGAAGGCAGTGCAGGTGGGGATGCTGGTGGCGATTGGGCAGGGGGCCAGGATCCTATTGGACTCTTGAGGGATCAGGCCGTTAATCTCAGCAACAGAGGGGATGGTTAGCACAGGAGTGGGAGAGGGAAGGAGCAGGAGAAGAGAAAGGTCTTGAGTTGTTTGCGGAACTTGAGGTGGTCCGATTCCAGGCGGGGAGAGAGAGGGAGACTGTTCCATAAGGGAGAGCCAGCTGAGGGGAGGGATCTGCCCTAAGGTTTCTGGCTTCAGTGTAAGGAGAGGGAAGTGAGCCCAAAGAGTGCTGACAGAGTGCAGGAGGTAAATGGAGAACAGGTGTCCCGCTAGGAAGAATCTCAGTCTTACTGGCATTAAGACAGAGATCATTGGAGGCGCACCAAGACTGAACAGCATACTGGCAGTCAGGGATGACAGAGGAGGAAGAGGGGAGCTTGAAGAAGAGTTGTGTGTCATCTGCATAACACTGGCAATGAGGATAGAAGGCAGAGATCAGGTATGCAAGAGGTGCAAAGTAGATGTTGAAAAGCCAAGGCAAGAGGATGGAGCCCTGGGGAACACCACATGTACAGTTAGTGGATAGTGGAGGAGAAGGAGCCCAGGAGCACCTGGGACGGGCGATCAGTGAAGAAGGAGGTCAACCAAACCAGTGCCCAGTCTGAGATACCCAAGGTACCATGGAGCCGCTTTGTGAGAATAGAGTGGGTGACAGTGTCAAAGTAGAGGAGAGGACACTGAGAATGAAAACAGCAGGAGAGTTAGAGTCAGGATTTACAAACAGTTCTTCACAGGTGTTCAGGAGAGTAGTTTCTGTCCCTCTGGATGCCCAGAACCCAGATTGATGGTCATCTTAACCATCAAGCTCAGAGTGTTGGGTCAGTTGAGGGAAGACCAACTTCTCCAGGAGTTTCCCAAGGAAGGATGTAGTAGAGATAGGGTGGTAGTTGGCCGGACACCAAGGGTCGGCTGATGGCTTTTTTCAGAGCAGGTGCACAAAGGAGTGCTAAGGAGTGGTTGCAGGAGTCTGCAAGAGCCTGAGCGAGGGAGGAGATGTTGTCCTTAATGGTTTTGGAGGAAAGGACGGATAACTGTTTGCATGAGGTCTTCACAGAGCGGACTACTCTAGGGACTTCAGCCGTTGTTATATGTGGGAAGGAGGAGAAAGTAAGTGGGGGTGGAAGAGAGGCCAAGGGAGGCAGAGGGCTAGGGGGAGGAGTGGAGGTAGGGGAAGCCAACAGAGGTCAGAATGTCCTGAGGTTTTGCGGGTGAAATGAGTGGCCAGTGTAGTTTGAGAAGGGAGAGGTATGGTGGAGACTGCAGATAGACTGGCTAGTTCTCCTTGCAGATTTTGAAGAGTTCAGTCGTGTTGTTAGAGGCTCCAGAGATATAGGTCTGGATGTGGGTCCTCTTTTTGGAGTGGATATAGAGACAATATTGCCTTTGGAGTTGGCAACAGGCCAGTTTGTCAGTTTGTCTGCCACTTCCATTTGGCAACTTTGCACTTGCGTTTCAAAGCTACTATATCGGAGTCATACCAGGTGTTACACTTGGAGGCAGGTTTCAGGCGGATGCTCATGACAGGGGCAAGAATGTCAAGGGTGTCAGCGATAGCAAGCTGAAGAATGGCAAGGACAGAGTCAGTAGGGGAGTCGAGGGGAAGGAGGAGGGATAAAGGTGGAGGCAAACGCAGCAGCTGACACTCATTACATCGGTCGGATGACCACAAAGGAGACTGGCAGTTCTGGTGGAGGCTCGGTCAGGAGGCAGGGAGGTCCCAGATGAGATGAGAGGAGAGAGTGTCACACCAGGAGAGATGGGTAGTGAGAGGGTTGGAGAAAGGGAGATCAGTGGGGATGAAGGCATCACGAGTGTGTCCGGCAGAATGGGTAGGCCCAGAAGGGAGAATAGTGAGGGAGAGAGAGGTACAGAGATCACAGAAGAGTGCAGAGGCAGGAGCAGTGGAGTCAAGGTGGATGTTGAAGTCACCAAGGAGGAAGAGTTTAGATGTAGGAGTCAGAAGAGAGGAGGTAAAGGCAGCCCATTCGGAAAGGAAGACAGACACAGGGCCAGGAGGTCTTTAGATAGTGGCAATGGTGAGAGAGAGAGAGAGAGAGAGAGTCGGAGTGACACCAAGCTTACAGACAAGACTTTCAAAGGAGGAATAGAGATGGGTGGGTACGAGAGATGTAGAGATCCACTCAGGGAAGATCCGGGCTACTCCACCACCAGATCGGTTGGGCCGAGGATCTTGTGGCCGTGGTGGAGTGGAGCAGGGACAGAGCTGACATTGAACCACATCTTGGTAAGAGCGAGGACGTCAAGATCTAAGTCCTCAAGAAGGCGGCAGATGTCCGAAGAATGTTTGACAGCAGAACAAGCATTCAGAGTGGCTAAGTAAAGCCAGTCAACACCTTTGAAGGTTTTCCATGGAAGGGTACAGGGGGTTGGTACACCCGTCAGAGGTGGTGAAGGAGGTGCAGAGAGAGGAAGGAGGAGCAGCAGGAGAATGATGAGGGAAGTTGATGAGGGCTGGCAGGCACCGGTCAAAGAGAAAAAGATGGGGTTGAGGACCCTGGGCAATGACAGTGCCATTGTGATAGACGTTTACGATACATACACTTAGAGGATGAGAAGTATGCAAAGGGTACTTCCCATTAAGTGCCACCATTAATGGGTGAAGAGAAAAACTGGGAGAGGGCAGAGATCAGATGACAGGTCCAAAGTTCTGGCGAAGGGACAGAGAAGAGGAGATCAGTGAGTCTGTCTGGAAGTAGCACTGACGTAGGTGTCAGCAATAGGTAGGCCAGGATTAGAAGCCAAGAAATCTTTTAAAAACTTTTTTCTTCCAGACTTAGTAAGAGAGGATGGATAGGTGATAGAGTAACAGTTTGAATAGAGGTGGGGAGATGGCGCGTACCATTGAGATGGAGGAAGGAGGGATGGGTGGTGAAGCTGCACAGTGCACGAGAGAACTCAACAGACGGTCTAGCAACCGAGAGAGGCAGGAGGATGCAAAAGCACATCTAAATTTGAATTACCCCAAAAGTACAATGCTTTACAAAAAGGAGGTTGCACAGATGCAAAGCACACCTTAATTCGAATTCACCAGAAAGCACTAAAAATGCAGCACTAGGGGGCGCTGCTGAGCAGCAAGAAAGATGGCGGCCTGGAGATCCGGTCGCAATAAAATCCTGATTTCCCATAGATCCCATTGAGCACCACAGATCCGAATGCCACTGCTCCAAGTGTGCAGTTGTTGGATCGGAGAACCTGCAGTCCGAGATTCAAAGGCATCCGCTCTGTGAGGGCTGATCCAGGAGCCGATTAAGAACGAGGAGGAGGAGGAGCTACAGCAGATGGGCACTTCCAGGTATATCAGTTCGCTGGGTCGCACAGCTCGCGTACGGAGGAGGATTGGCCAGCAACACCGGTGCTGCGAAAGGTGAGCTGGGCACGGGGCTGGGACCCACACCGCAGACTGTGCGCCATCACCTCCATACAGTGTGGTGCACTTGAGGAGGCCTTGCATGCCACTGAATGCCCGTGATTTTCCGCTTTGAGGACCTGAGCTGCTGACTGTGCACAATCAACCCCTTGCAGTACAATGCAGTGAACTCTAGGAGCCCTCTCATGTCACATAATATCTGTGACTGCCCACCCACTTGGAATACCTGCAGATACTACGGGACCGTTTGCTCCTTCAATGTTACACTTGCCAGGGTATAGAGGGCCCACATGGAACATGGTCTGGTGCCGCATTGCACAGGGGTACACCACCAAGCACAACACTGCATTTCATTCCCATGTATGGGAGCCGGTTGGACCTACTCCGTTGCCTCTGACTTGTGGCGCCTTGCCTGCCCCAAAGACCATTGCAGATGTCCTGATCCCTTCCAGAATATATGCAAAAAGCACTGCCGATCAGATGCCGTGCTGACACCAAGTGGCTTAACTAACTGCTTGGTGGGGAGGACTGGCTTACATCTTGATACCTGCAGGTCACTGAAAATACCTTTCCTACTGATTAGACTGAATTGATGCTGATACGGTAGCCAACGCAGTGACCTCACTCTGAATATCTCCTGAAAGTAAATGCATGGTCTATACATCCTTCAGCAGCCGGTAACTTTCCATATTTGACCAACACCCGGGAGCTGAGCTCAACATACCCATGTACTGACTGCAGTGTAGTGGTTGACTCTCTGGCAGTTGTGTTTGCCCATTTTGATTACGGCCAGTACTGGGCTGAACCCCCAGCATCTCATCTGTGACCGCAGTGGCTGGGGAACTGAAAGATTGCTCCAGTGACAGACTTCTTACGATCATGCTCACCTGCCCCAAGTGATCCCGAAGCCCAAATACTTGAATTGCTTGGTGTGTCAGATTCTAGGTTACCCTCAGTGTCTGAAATACGATTGAAACCATGATGAAAGGGGTTGGGGGGGAAAAAGAAGGGGCCCATAGCTTCATTCACTAATACTCTGGCAAATGCCTCTGGATCTACAAATCCTATCACCAATGATGATCATGGCTCGACCTACGGAGATGCCCATGAGGATCATCTACTGACAGCAATGCAAAATGGCTTTATGGCAGTAAATATGAAGCTAGATATGATTGGTTATTTATGACGCGCTTAATACCCAGAGGTTTCTAAGCGTGGACCCGGGAATCGAACCTGTGTTGCTCCGCGTCGTCTTGCTTCCAACGGCGAGTGTGTGGTCCACCATTGGCTCATTAAAATCCAAGGTGGAGAAAGAGCGCCCGCATCAATAACGCAGAGACCAGAATCTGGAAGGAGGATAGGGTCAACAGACAAGACCTCGACATAACAAATCTGAAGTTGGAGATGAACAAAATCTGCAATAAATGCGATGACCTCGAATCGCACTCGAGGAGGAATAACGTCGGGATAATTGGAGTAGCAGAGGCAGCATGCAAGGGTCCCATGGAGACATTTGTCGAGGACTTACTGAAAACGCTGTTCGATGCTGCCAAATTCTCTCCACACTTCTTGGTAGGACCGCCCCATCATGCACTGGCACCTGTCCAGACACTGGGAGCTCCCCCACTTACCGTCATTGTATGTCCAGGGAGCAGGCCACGCTTCTCTATGAGGCCCACAATATTCATATGTACCTGGACTTTGCAACTAATGTGCAGGCTTTACGGAAATCATATGACCCAATGAAGAAGCTCCTTTGAATCAAGCATGTCCCATATGCCCTTATGTTTCTGGCCAAGCTGAGGATCCAGCATGGAGGTCGCACACACATCTGACAATTCATCGGAGGCCACTGCATATGTAGAAGTATCAATCCTTCTTCTGCAGCAGGACCCCGGTCAGGATCACAGTACTCGACTACATAACAATGAGTTGAATGCCGATGTGGGTGACTGAGTTACACTGGCACTGGCTGGAGCACGCTCACAATATGTATACATACTGGATCGCGAAACTGTTATACACTGGGACTGGTCGCTCTTGTGGCGACTTGCTGTATGATCACAAAAACTGTTCGCAATATTACCCAGGAGGTTTCAATAGTTACTATGGGGTCACATCATAAAGTTGGGGGTGATATTTGTCAAGTTGGGGTTCATGATGGATACGGCTATCTCAAGTTGGGGGGAAATGAAGTTGAACTGTTACATTTAAAAAAATGAGCAGACGTGTCTCCTGACAAGCATGAAAATAGAACCCTGTTCAAAATATGAGCGTGTGATGTATTTATTATGTGAGAAAAGTGGATTTTATGGGTGAAAAGGTTTCTTTTTTTGCATGGAATGTCCGTGGGTTTAATAACCCTATTAAGGTGACAAAAGTGCTTGGATATTTAAAATCGCCATAGTCCCAAGGATAGTGATGCTGCAAGAAACCCATGTTCAGGGGGTGCTCAATAGGGGATTTGAATCCGGTTGGGGAGATCAGCAAGGCTACACTGACTACTCATCGCAGGCCAGGGGGGTGATGACCCGGATACATCGTTCGTTATGCTCCCAGGAAGATAAACGATGCATAGACCCTCAAGAGCGATATGTGATACTATCCGGGAAGGTCTCTGGTGTAACCGTACTGTTGTCCAATACATATGGCCCCAATCTTGACGACCTTGAGTTCTACGGGCGAGTAGCAGAGATTCTGTTGGGGTAGCCCACCGGCCGATTATTTGGGGGGGGCGACTTTAATTCAATCCTGGACTGTGGACTGGACAAATCGAGAGATACTCAGCACAGTCTGTCTAGTGCAGGGTGCATGGTACA
The DNA here is from genome assembly GCF_040938575.1 of Ambystoma mexicanum. Lineage (NCBI taxonomy): Eukaryota > Metazoa > Chordata > Amphibia > Caudata > Ambystomatidae > Ambystoma > Ambystoma mexicanum. The sequence goes on from NC_090928.1 coordinate 779,646,560, forward strand.
TCAAATTATGTTACAGATGGAGCTGGTGGATGTATGGAGAGACTGTACACCTAGTGTGCGTGAGTTCACCTACTATTCACCGGTACATGATGCACAGTCTAGGATCGATTATTGGCTGGTTTCTGCGAGGTGGATTCCACGAGTGCGAGACTGTGTGATACACCCAAGAACCATCTCAGATCATTCCCCAGTGCTGCTGCTGATACAATGCGAGGGCCCCGGCAGTCCCCTCCCATCATGGAGAATGTCCCCTTCATGTTTACTTGATGCAAACCTGTTGGAGTTGCTGCAGGATAAGATTGAGGATTTTTTTCAAAGAAATTAAGGATCTGTACCCCATTACTCTGCTGTCTGAGACTTTCAAGGTGTGGTTGAGGGGAGAAATGATCTCAATGACTGCTGGAAGCTTGAAAGAGATTAGAAGGGAGTTGAGGATGGTAGAAACAGACTTGAGGCAACTTGAAAATAATTATGGTACTTCACATGACAGAGCATTATTGTGACTCATTAAGGAGAATCTACTGAAATTCAGAGAACTGGCTGATAGAGAAGTTCACTTGATGAGTCAACCTACCCAGGCCTGGATATATGGGGAAGCGGATAGGCCAGGCTGTCTCTTGGCAGGTGTAATCCGTGGTGAAAAAGTGACACAATATATTACTGGGATTAAAGGACAAGCAGGTACCATGTTAACTACACATGAGGAAACTAGCTGAAAATTTCACCGATATTATGAGGCCTTATACACTAACACGGATGAATGTACTGATTATGGTTTAGCCCAATATTTGGATAGTGTTTGTCCTGCCTCTCTGATGAGGCACAAGCAATACTCAATCAACCACTCGCACTAGAAGAAATCACTGGTGCAATTATGGCCCCGTCATCTGGGAAGGTCCCGGATCCAAACGGGATAGGAATTGAGATATATAAGGACCTTCAACAATTGTTGGCACCCAAACTGTTGAAAGTCTGGGAAGAATCCCTACAGGCCAGCCAATTACCACCTAGGCTCTCCAAGGCCGTGATTACAGAGCTACTAAAACCAAACAGACTGGCATCTGAAATGGCCTCATATAGACTATTATCGCTAATTAAGACTGATACCAAGGTCTTTGCAAACATTATATACCCGCCTACTGCCGTATATGTCAGCACTGGTTCATCCAGATCTATCTGGATTTATGCCAGACCGATCCACTGGACTCAATCTAAGTAGACTCTTCTGCATCATTTCTCAGATAAACCCCAAGGCAGTAGCAGCCTCTTTAGATGCAGAAAAGGCTTTCGATTCTGTCTCATTGAAGTTCCTTTTTGCATATTGATCTCACACTCATATCGCTCCTTGTGTACCGACAATCATGACATTTATCTAGATGCACTGGCAACTAAGCTGCGAGTATGTGCTAAATTTCCGATGTCATTATATGGTAGACTCTCATTGCTTAAAATGGTAGTAGTCCCTAAATTAATATATTACTTCAGTAATATGCCAATATGACCTGGTCGAACTTTTTTTTAACAGACTTTGTTTTCTGGCAACTGAATCTGTATGGGGGCGGGTGTGCGCCACAAAGGAAATGGGAAGAATTGGCCAAGCCATTTGAGCAAGGAGGCATATTGGTGCCCAATTTTGAGCTTTATTACATTGTTTCACAAGCACAGTATGCTGGCCATTGGTACTCCACTGATAGCAATCCGATACATCAGGCCAACACATTTGAAGTCAATTATTTTTGCTAACTGACATGAAGATTAGTGTTCATTCGACCCAGAGCGCACGACATTGAATGCTTGATCAAGAATGTTTAAGAGGCTAGGATATTGCAGATCTGTTCCCTTGTGGAATTGCCCAGGACTTTCTCCAACATATGACGTAGACATTAAGAATGCTTGGGATGTAGGGGAAGTGATGACCTTACATGATTTGTTCCCTGACGGGGTGCTTGTTGCACTTCAGGAATGTGTGGCCAAGTTGGGTGACAATCCGATTAAGTCACTTCAATACTTTAGAATGAGGGCAGCGGTTTGTCGCTGGTGGCCTTCGTTTCCTCAGGAACCGGATATTTGTGAACCTGTAGAAATTGTAGTGTGTAGCAGAGACCCCGGGAGGCTTGTGTCAAGATTGTATAAAGTATGTCAGGCCAGTCAAATAACTGTCAATAGGGCCTTAACGTAAATCAATTGTATTACACCCCTGCACACATTTCAAAATGTGCGCAGAATGTTAGTAATGAGTGTGCCAAGTGTGGTATGGCTGCTGGAGACTCCTTCCATATGTATTGGGACTGCCCGCTGATTGCTCAATTCAGGTGAGGGGTTGCAGACATCTTATATGATATTACTAAAATATCTCTGGTACTCTCAAACCCTAAGTACCTGCTGGGAGATATCTTGAAGGCCAATATGAAGGTTTGTAGGCTCTTCAATTTGAGCTGCATGATTGCTAAAAAATGTATCCTGAAATACTGGAAATCCAGAGCGGCAATTGAATGACTCCAGGAACTAACTTGTGCTAACAAAAGAGAGAAGGGCTACACAGCGATGGTTGTGCCCAGATGCAGACCGAAGGATATTTGGGGGCCATTTCGAGACTACCTGTTGTGAATAAATGAAGGTAAGGGAACAGGTTGACCGGCCCTCTAGCATTTATAATTATGGGACAATGTACTGCAACTAATACTATGCCATCTAATATTCCGATAAACAGTAGTAACTCAATGCTTCTATTTTATTATGTCACAGTCTCTCCATGCACATGGTTTGTCATCAAGGTAACATGTCTGCTACTACGTTAAAGAAAGCTTTAAAAAAGAAGAATAAAAATGCAGCACAAAATGGACGATCCACAGATGTAAAGCACACCTGAAGTCCAATTATCCCAAAAGCTCAACAATGAAGTACACAATGGAGGATGCACAGATGTAAAGCACACCTACATTTGAATGTAGTGAGGTTAGCAGAGAGCAGAAACAGTAGCTAGTTTTTTCAGCAGTTATACAGAAGGCAGCAATTAAGGTGAGGCCAGAAGCATGGACTGCTAGATGCGATTTGCTGCTAGCTAGTTTAGGAGGCACATTTTTGAAGAACAGCAGCTGCAACAGATTGCAAATACAAGCGGAATCATGTGGCCATTAGGTTAGAAATGAAAACATTTGGAATGTAATGAAGTCATGAGTCCAAGGATCGTTATTCAGAGGAAGAGTGTTCAGAGGAGCATTCAGGGTGAATACGTTCAGGACACAGTAGCTGATTGAGCAAGCAGAGTTCAGGAAGGATTGGCCAAGATCCAAGAACAGGGATAAAGTTAAAGGTTAAAGTGGCCAGGAATGGAGGCCAGCCACCTGAGAAATGCCAGGAGAGTGAGACCAGCACTGAGAGTGCACTGAAAAGGTATGGGAAGTGCTGTGAATGATGAGGCTTTTGAAAGCATTGCAGGCGTAGCTTACCAGGTGGATCGTGTGGAGACCCAAGTGCGCCATCGTGATCAGGGGGGCCCTACCAGCCCCAGACAGGGGAGAACTCTGGCCCATAGATGGAGGCCCTTTGAGGGGACTAGCGTTCACCTGCCGGCTGTGGCGAAGCTCCAGAGGATAACATTGTGCCCAGCCAATCAGGGCAGCAGGCGGCGGTCACAAGGACTCAATTAAATCACCTGAAGAAGCAGACCGCACAGATCGGCCCTCATGAAAGGACTTGCCAGTTGAGTGAAATAGGCACCCCCTGAAGTGTGGGCAGGAAGATGGAAGGGCCCTCCAGCTGCTTGGATAAATGAAGAAAAGGAGCGAGAGTCAACGGACCTTATGTAGGTCGTTGAATCAACCACCTTTGTCATCAACATCTGAAAAGAGGCTGGAGGCTTACCTGGTTAAGGGCTGGGAGAATATCTAGCTATGGGGGAGGTCTAGGCCACTGGTCTCTTGGAGGTCTGAGGCCAGCCGCTGGACATCCTCACCCTCATCATAGAAATCCTGCGGAAAGTCACTCTCCTCCCTGGAGACCAGGGGTTCAAACTGTAAGGAAGGCATGTATCAACAGTAAGACAGACACAAGTGACCACAGTTCAAGGGAATTTATTGAACTTTCACAGGGGTGAGATACACACCTACCTAAATCTACAGATGGGAGCAAGTTACGACCATCAAATTATAATGCAGTCCTAGTGGAGTCTTGTCATATTAAAAGGGCCTTTACTAAAAAAAAAAACTTTTGCCAATCCTTACTACTAATTTACAAATAGTGTGGGATGAAGTTCATGAAAAAGAAAGAAGTGTTCACAAAATGATAGGTCAGGATGATTGGGCTGTTGGCCTCCCTTCCCCATGTTTTCAGCATGGGGAAAGGCAGTTTCACTCGAGCAAAGCACATACTCTGGCTTCTGCGGCACAAGCATACAGTTCTATTTACACAGTTTAGGACCTCCTGTGTCCAAGTCTCTTTGCTTCCTGCAAGTCTCTTGACTCAGAGGACCAGGTGTACATAAAACAACACGTAAACTTTCTTTTCCTTTAACCAATATTCAAATGTGGGTATTCGCGCTGGATCCCCCTCAGCTGGGCTCAGATCCCCTTCAAAAAGAATATTCAGAGAATTCTATCTCGGGTGAATCACGGTTCACCCCAGATCCCCCTCAGACGGGCTCAGAATCCTTTCTTTCGCTCTATTTTCCCTCAGCTAGGATTGGACCAATTGTGATGTACTTTAAACTATCAAAGACTTTTGAATGTGCACAGGATTTAATCACACCCGTTGCATGACCACTTGATCTCAGTATTCCTTTTTCTCACACTCAGCATCAGTTGGATACCTAATAGAGACCTTTCGAAAGAGCGCCCACGTGGCGCCAGACCACTCTGTGTATGGTATCTTGGGTTGCCTCCCAAAGTTCAATCACAAAATTGAATTACTTCTTTGGTTCCAATTATACTTGCGTCTCTCATCGCCCACACCTCACACACTGTTCTCTTCATACAAAGTTGTCCCTTGCAACCTTTGTTCAAAACACAAGCCAATGTGGCATCAGTCTCTCCGACGGCTGTGCTGTCTTTTCTGACACTGCTTTGTTGTAGGAGCCATGGACAGAACCACAGCGGTAATCGCTCCTCCCCGCCTTGGTTATCGATGCGGGAGAGCTTTGGGTACCTCTGACACACTGTGCAGGTTTGATCAGCCTTAGTTCTTAGTCTTCGGTTTATTACTTTCCAAGGCTCACAAAAGTAACAGTCTTTAGAGGTCACAGGTACTTCCCTCCTTCCGACTCTCTCTGGTTTCTCTGTCTTCCTCCTTGTATTAAATTGTCATCTTGAAACTGTTGTTTCCTCGTGTGGTTTTCCTCGCTCAGAGTGTGCTTTCGTGCTCCACCTTTTATCCGTATGGGGAAGTGTGATGGAAGTCAGGTGCGTGTAATATTCCGTAATTGCCTGATCTTGCCTGTCTCTGGTGTTAGTCTGTTGTCGCTCGCAGTGAACTGTCCGTAAGAAAGTGTTTGTGTCGGAAAAGGGGGCAAGGGGTTGAATTCCTAGGTATTCCACCTGGTAGGCTGGGGAAAAGGTGGTATAGGGAAGGGGATCCGCGCCGCACCATCCGGTGTCTCACTCCCCAAAGACCCCTCATCCAGGTGATCATGCCACACTGGTCCACCCCCAGGAACTGGATACAAAAGCGATGGCTTTGTCCTGGCCACCTGGATGACAGATCCCTGGGGACTAGCAGGTGAGACACCTTCAGGTTTCTCACAAAACCCAAAAGGAACCTAGTACCCTTCCTCATCTGAGATTTCACAAATTTTTGACATTTTGGGTTGGAATGGACCATACTCTAGAGGTTCTAGGATGCCCCCATTGCCGCCCGGTGCTGACGAAGATCTATATGCCGAAGTCGGGCCAGGACCAAGCCTGTAGGCATGCAGCAGCAGACCTACAGCAAGTACCCTGCCAGTACCGGAGGACATGGTGGGTCCTGTTGGCACAGGGGTGAAGCAGTCGGAGCCGAAGGTGCCGAGACGAAACCCTGGTGAATATTTCAATCATCTTCTGGTGAAATTGCTGCCATTCCTTGCGGGTGGAGGACTGGGTGGGAAAAGCTACCTTATCCGGTTCTGGAGAAAAATGCCGGTGTGAGGGTAGAGTGGGTTCTCTTGCAGTGCTTATTTTTCTTCTCATTTTTCTTACAGGTATGGGGCCTCTCCTCGAACGAGACTGTCCAGCATCACCCTTAGCATTTTGGACAAATATAGAACATTTTGCTGCCTGTTCCCGGAGCATGGACTGACATGACACACAATCCTGAGTGTCGTGTTCCCCATCCAAGCAGCAGAACCAAATCCAATGCAGATCCGAAACCGACATCTGCCGGGCGCAGTCCACGCACGGTATGAACCCTGAGGCCTTTGCAAGGTTGAACATGGTGATGACTAAAACTCAAAGAGCATGTTCCTGAAGCGAAAAGAGTGCGTGGAAAAAAGAAACTGAGGTCACAGGGTGCGGCCACTGGCGTCGAAATATTTTGAAGAGCAGCTGCGCTGTGGATAGGAATATCAGAGATGAGGAATATGTGGGAGGAAGGAATCCATTCGACTAACACCCGTAGAAGTGTAGATAAGAGTAAACAACTCCCCATATTTCTGTATGTGCTCAGCTTGGCCAAAACCTTGTTCGTGGGCATCAGTGTCTAGCCCATTGTTCATCAAGTGGGTAAAAAGACACTTAGTTTCTCTTTAAGCCAATCAGTGAAGAAACAAATAAATAAATCACCCATAGGTCACCTGGGTGCTTCGTGGGTTGGCTGATATTTCACCTTTCAATGACAAATACAGTACATGCCTACAGGCCACATCCTTTTACGGGGGGTTGGACATGCCAAACCAGGCACACTGACACTGCCTCTGCAACACAATATTAACCCTTACTGATAAAGGCTGTGTTTTTCTCGACGGTAGCTAAGTATCTCCAGTAACACTGAGCCCACAGATCAAAGCATACACCCAGGAAAAAAGCATTGCATTTTATCCTGAATAGCCAGGCAGCCCCTCCCACTTATTGCTCGATGGATAATGCACAAAGCCTTAAACTGGATTTGTGTGTAATGCTCGCCGTCCTGCTGTGACATGATAACCAAAGGGAATATCCTTAACCAGGCGGACGGCAGCATTTTGCAAAACCTGCAAACAGTACATTAAGTACCTCGATTGTGAAAGAAGAGTGGTGTTACAATAATCGAGGCTGCCATTAAGGCAAGCTGCTAGCACCTGGGTGTGAAGATCCTCAGAGATAAAAGCAAGGACCTTCCCAAGCTGTTGCAATTTAAGGAAGCCCAGACCACAGATGGTGTTTATCTGTGTTTTCATAGACAGTGACTATCATATTTTTACACCCAGATTTCTAACCATCCCTACTGGGACAGGAAGAGGGCCCAGCGACAGCAGGCAGAAATCCAAGATCCAGCTTTCTGAAGTAACAGTGGGATGGACGATCAAAACTTCGGTCTTCTCACCATTAATTTTCAACCAGTTGGATTCCATCCAGGCCCAGACGGCCTCAAGGCAGGACCTTAGCTGGACAGCAGTCCCTGCCTGGTCCAGATCCATCCTAAACAGATTTTGGGTATCATCTGCATAGGAGAGGAACTGGTACCCGAAGGACCGGATAAGCAGAGCCAGGGGCTGGGTGTATACATTGAAAAGCAGGGTGGGACCTAGCTGAGCCCTGCGGAACCCCACAAGTAACAGACATAGGGGTTGCCTATAGGGGGCAATAGAAACCATTTGTGCACGGGAGGTAAAAAAGCACAGAACCTCTAAATGGTTTGCAATCTTGAGCATTTGCACTGCTTTCTCACTGCCCCTACTGACTTACAGTCTGTCCCTATGCAACAAGAACACACACTTAATTTATTTTGTTAATGGCTATATAGGGGGATGGGCAGCAAATGGACTTTTAAACTGTACAATGCCAGACTAACTCGAGCGCCAAACTTGCACTGCCACAATAGCTTTTACTATCTGTCAAATGTCAAGAGATGAGCTAAAGGTGAATCCTTTGCAAACCAGGAGCTTGCAGCCGACAGTGTTGTATAGAATAGCCAGCAGGGTTAGTGTGGGCTTCTATACAGGAAATCGGCCCTAGCACATAAGGGGTTAGAGCTCTTACCTCTTCAATAACAGCAAGCAGAATAAATACTGCACTATGGACTAAACTTGCCTTCTTTCTTAGCCGTTTCGCCTCCTGCTGCATCTATAGCAAGACATTTATTTATCCTGTCTTTGCCAGGATCAATCTGCTTGTTCCCTGTGGCTACCTCTACCATATTACACAAAGACACTAACACTCCGACTTGAAAATACTTATTCTCAGTCTACTGACTGCCCCTGGCTCCTAACTGTCTCAGAATGATATATTTTTTTCTGGCTAGTAAACACATCAAAACAACTTTGTATTCGGCACCTGCAAGGTTAAAAAGCTCAGAAAGGTTTTTCACAAAACAGCATAATCCCAGGAATTGCTTCAACTATTTGGAATGCGAAGTGCGTACATCCTTTACTATTGCAAAACTATGTTTTGGCACCGAAGATAAGCTATACTTCTTTGCCCATGTAATAAGCATGACACTATAACCCGGAAATGAACAAAACCAATGCATGGCCTTATTTGTTCTTATCCTGTCAGACAGTTTAGAAGTTATATCCAATTGAAATAAGATACATATTACCTTTAACCTCCAAGTACATAGCTCTGAAAACTATAGCTGCAGCACATGGAGCTTTTTATTTAAAATGAGAAACACTCAATATGTATTAATCTTCATCTGCATTTCCTTAAATTACACCGGATACCAATATGTACTAATGACCCCTGGCAAAAGAGACGTTTCCAACCTGCTTCCTGGCACAGTACTCCGTACACCCTACATTAGCGACATTCATGGATTTGGAATCACTTTCCTCTTCTCTCACATGTCCATAGTCTTACCTTGCCCTTTCCGTCGCTTTCCTAATTTTCAGGTGGCCCAGTCTTTCTCTCACTCTCTCAAAACAGCCACATTCCTATCCTTCTAGACTATGGCAATAGCCTTCCTAGATTTATGAGCATGAGTGTTAATGGAGGATGGTAGCAACGGACGTGACAAATGAAGCACCTCAATGCAGTGTTTCGGATAATAGTGTATCATCTGTGAACTGTGCGAAAGAAATCTCCCTTGACAAACTCACCATTAAATTTGAGGCATCTGAACGTAACCTAGGTGCCCATTTTGGCTCCTATCTTTTAATGACCCAACCCGACAACAGAATAGTCAGCTCATCGAATTATCATTTGAATGATACTTTACCAAATTAGGTCCTTTATCTCAGAACGTTGTGCAGCATCCATAGCCTAAGCTGTTGTAAATTCTAGGATATATTATAGAAATGTGCTACTACTGGGAGCACCTAAATAGGTGCTAGATTGCGTGTAGACCAAAAGCATGACAGTCAGAATTGGAACCTATCGCTGCCTTCTCCCATACGCTCCCCCTCCTCCATCTACCTCCTCCATTACCCATACAAGGTATCTTTCCCATCCTATCTCTTGCATAATCATCCACATCAGTATCACAAAGATGCCCCTTGCATTCCACACTCTAACACAACCCTTCCACTGGCTACCTCAACTATCCCTCCCAATTCCCCTCTCACCATTGGGACTCATTTTCACACTACCAAAAATGCCTCCTCCTTTCTAATTCCACTAACACCTCATCCGCCCCAGTCTGTGCCTCATCTCTACCTCTTCTAGACTAATTCTTACGCCTCTTCACTCTCCAATCTAGCCCAATCATTCCCATGCCCATATCTGTCCTAATCTCATTGTTATGACTCCCAATCACCATCCACCCTTCACGCTCCTCTAGCTTCTCTCTCTCTCGTATATCAATCTGTGCTATTAACCCCCCATTCTCTCTCCCAGTTTACCTTTGAACCTACCTCTCTCATGCTCACTCTAAGCCAAATGTCTCACCATTTCTCATTCGCCTCCATTTATCCTGTTTAATTTAATCATAAACTGTTTTCTACTCCGCTTCCCACATCCCCCAACCTCTTTACTGTATGTATTTCACACCTCACCCTTAATTTTGTTTGTGTTTCCTTCTTCTGTTTTTGCCCCAGCTGTCATCCTATCACTCATTCCATATTACCTCTTATCTTCTTTCATACCACATTTTCCACCTGTATGCCCATTTTGCTGTACTTATTTATCTTCCTTCATCTCCCAGCAAGGATCTAGTTCACCCTCTCTCTTCATCGCCATCTATTGTGCGTTCCTACATTCTGCCAGTGTTCTCTCCCTTTTTCTTGCCATCTGTATCCCTTTAATCCACTGATCTTTATCTTTTCATTTTCCCTTTCTTTCTTTCTTCTTCACTTTCTTTGTTTTCTCAGGCCAGTCCTTTCTATTCTTTGCTTCGTTCTCCAGTCCTAGCCTTATCCCAATCAGCGTTCACCCCCTCTTTCTCACACTAACCTTCTCTTGCTCACCAATTGTCCCCACCGCTGTTCATTCCCTTTATTTTCTCAGTTTGCCTCTCTTTAATCTGATTAGGACTTTGTTGCGACTGCACTGTTTGGCTATCTAGCTTCCCCTTAGTCACTGCACTGCAAGTCTTTCCTGGGTGCAGGGTTTGTGAGGGGTCACACCTTGCCTAAGGACGACAAGGCCCCTTCAAAGGATGAAAGAGGTGCTAATGTTTGGAAGGTTTTAAGAAATCTAATAAACAAAGGCTAATCTGCCTGCATGTGCGAGGAAGAGGTAGGGGTACATTGTTACCGACAGTCAGAGTAGGTTTTGGTACTCTGCATGCACAATGTGCCGTGGATGATGCTGTTAAATATGTGAAAATGTCATCAGACCTTCTGTACATTTACCTGATATGAATGTCTGTCACCACCTGCCTCCTTGGCACCCCTTCCCTCTCTGTTGTGAGGGCAGCTGGAAAATTAGGCTCTGCTCACATGAGATGCCTTATGCAAAGTGGATGAGAACACGAGTTCAGGCAAATGCAAACTTTGGAGGCGATTCATTTACTGTATAGTTTTGTAATGTCCCAGTGGAACTGCCCTTCGGGAGGTCACTTGGTAAGTTATGCACCATCTGTGCATGTTCTAAAGCATAAGTCTGTGACACAAAATAATTATCTGACTCATAAGGAGGGTATGTACTACTTTCAGGCTCATACCTATCTGCCCCCCCCCCATGAGATTTCTGCCATTAATGGGATTTATGAGATCACTCCTGTGGTAACAGACTGGAGAGTGTGGTTACCCCTTTAGGAAAGAAGGCTGAAGTGCACAACTGACAGTTCCAGAAGCTGGTTGTTCAGGCCCAGCCAACGAAGCATCATGAAAATGAGGGGTATTATTTATGAAAGAGCATGTGGGTGTCAAAGTCTGAGGTGTTTGGAAAAGGGTACTTCCCAGACTGATCCTGTGGTTTCCAGGTAAAGGACAATAGAATACCATTGACAGGGGTCCTCCCCTTTACAGGGGCCCTCTCTACCAGCCAGGGTGGTACCCCTTCCATGATTGTTCCAAACCAAATCATGGAAAGCATAAACCTGCCCTGTTTTGAGTGACATCCTTTAGATAGCCTGTTACGGTTTTGTTCGGCTGAGCCCTAGAAGGGACTCTGGCACTAATGGGGAAGGGTGAAGTGACTAATGACTAGATTAATAACTATTAGGATCTAATTACTGGATGTGCTTGTCCCTGAGCTTAGTACCTAAGGCTCCTAGATACAAGAGAAAAACAGAGGGTAAAAGGAGAGAGAGGGTTGAAGCAGTTATCCTTTATGTGTGTTCCCATGGACAGTTAGTAATAGAACACACCCAAAGTTCCAAAGGCAGTTGAGTCTCCTCCATCCCCAATGTCCTTTGCACCAGTTTACATTAGCCTCCCACAGAGGTCCTTCCCTGGCGAGGAGGTACATTCCCCCGTAGATCTGAAGCATACTTCAGGCTCGAACCATATAATTTCACTAAGTGTGTGTGAGGAATTAAAAATGATGTCACTCAGAGATTCAAAGTATGCAAGTGTTTAGAAAAATGGAAGATTAGCAGCTAAAATAAACAGTTACAGGACGCGTGGCCAGCAGCGCTGTCAATGCGGATGCTCTGCTAATGGCCTCTGGAGGAAGCCCCTCATTATTGGAGGATTTAGGCGCTCCTAGCGGGTCAGAATGATGCGGACCCCGGGCAGGGGATGCCAGAGGGAGTGAGGAATGACCCGACCGCTGTTGGGGTGTGGAGCAGCCCCAGGGCATGAGCAATTACCGGTGCCCGCAGCCCTGTAACGAGCCAATGCGGATCCAAGATGGCGCCGTAGTTTCATGTCGGGAGCCTGGCGGGAGCTCTCACCACGCAACCACCCTCACACATATAAGAAGCGGCCCAAGGGGGAGATTGCAGGAAACAAAGGCAGCAACACCATCCGCGAATCGGCGGAGGAACGTGACCCAGCACATACACTCCCTCCCTTCCTGGCGAAATCCTGGTCCCAGGGGTACAGCGGACAGCGTCCGGCAGTGCAGTAGAGGAGGGGCTTGAAGGCCCGGGTGGCCGAGCGCCTGTTGGTTCCTGTCTCCTAGGTGTTTAGCGGAGGCCGGCTGCGAGGTGAGGAGGTGGCGTTGAACTTCACCCGCATTCTCTCTTTGAGCCATTCATCAAGCCGGGGGGCGGCGGGGAGCAGCCCTCGCAGAGGATCTTCGCTTATCCTTCCTGGAAGGAATCATCCCACAGATGGGAAACAGGACAGCGTCATCGGTATGGGAGAGGCTCCCTGAGTCCCCAGAAGCTTGTGGAGGGTGGGGGGCTTGGACTGCCACCACCCCACCCCCTTAACCTCTCCACCATCATCCTTCCTCCGGAGGGGCACCCACGTGGACACCAGTCTGCCCCTCATCTGCTTGGGTGTTGCCTCAGGATAGCGGTCCCGCTCTGGCCATGGGCCCATGGACACGCCATCACCAAGCCTTTTCTGGGTGCCTCACATATAGCGCTCCCCAGCTGCGAATAATCCCTCAGGACCCCCCTGGGTCCCCATCTAACCATGGCAACCAGCAGGGGTGGGGGTTGATGCTTACCCCTGCTACAATCAGAAACAAACTCTGGGTTAACCTGGTGGATGAACACGCCTACGGACCCCCCCCAGACATCCCCCTCCTGACTCAACTACCTCCCTCCTCCCCAGAGACGTGTGAGGTGCCCTCGGTGCTGCCACAGAGCAGGGGACCCGGAAAGCGTAGGGTTGGGGTGCCACCTCCCCGGGTACCGCTAAGCACGAACAGACTGGGTGATCAACTGTGGCATAGCAGGAACAAGTGCGACGGCACGGGTCGGAGCTCCACTCCCGCAATTCGCTTCCAAGATGGCAAAAATCTTCCAGAGGCCAAAATAACATGGACATTTGCACGCTTTTATTGCCGGCGGAAAAAAGGAAGGAAAGCGGACACGGAAACACCACCACATCAAGGCCCGGGTGGCCCAGCGGGGCAATTAGCCACCAAAGAAAATTTGCAATCCTTCATGAAGGACATTAAAGCCGAGTTTTGTAAATGCATGTCTGAAATTTCCACTAAACTGGAACGCACGGACCAAAGGGTGCTGGAAGTGGAACAACGGTTGGGGGAGGAAGAGAAACAGGCCCTAGATCATACTTCCACCCTGCAGGAAATTCAACAGAAGATCCAAGTCCTGCAGGATAGGAATGAGATCCTGGAGTACAAATAAGAGGATGCGGAGAACCGGGCTTGAAGAAATAACCTTTGGATCAGACGGGTGCCCCCAGCCGTCACGGACAAAGACCTAGCAGAATATGTGGGAAACTTTTTCCAATCTCTCCTGCCACATATAGACAAACCCTTGCTGTTGTTGGACCGCACGCATAGACTGCGCCCTCGTAGAGGACTTGCCTCAGAACCCTCGCCTGATGTAGTCACCAGAATCCACTTTTACACCACTAAGCAGGAGATCCTGTTGGTGGGTCATACCCGGGATGAGTTTAGTTTACAAGCTCCCCCTTACAGGTCTTTCAGGACTTAGTAACCACAACTATACAAAAACGCAGGGCGCTCCGGCTGTCAATCCTCATCCTGAGGGATCAGCACATCTGGTATCGCTGGCTCTTCCCGAAATCCATCCAGTTCGCATTCCGAGGGGTGTCCGGCACTATTTCTTGCCTGGAGGACACGGAGGGGATCATAAACTTGACTGCTCTGGATAAAGATGGGGTGCCCCAAACAGAAACGCCAGAGGGAACAGAAGACCCACATCCAAAAGTTTGCTGCCCTGCCTGGTCAAGGGTCCAAAGAAAAACTTAACTCAGGGAAACCGATCCTGCACCCCCGAGTTGAAAAAAGAGGATGCCATAGGGATCTCCAACATCTTACTGCCTTTCTCAGCCTGAGCAACTGTCGCTGAAGCAGCGGCCAACAGCATGGGTTCAAGACAGGCTTCATGCAGCCTGCGCCCGACCCCAAGGGTGATGACACCTGAAGTTCTTTGGGGAGGCTTTCCGCACATTTTTGGCAATCTCAAGTTTATGAGTCCAAGGGTGGGACTCTCTTTTTTGTTAGTTACGGTTTACTCAGTTAAAACCCTGGTTGGAACAGGGACGGAAGATGTCTCAATGGCCTAGATGGAGTCTGAAACGCAACCTTCATCGAGGAGGGGTGAAGAGTCTGGCAGATCCACACGTGAAGGTGTGCTTTTTCACGTTAAAGGACTAAACTCTCCAGAAAAATGGAAATCAATCCTGAAGCGGCTGAAGGACAGAGGGATCTGTTGTGTTTCTCCAGGAGACTCACATCCTTCAGGCAGACTACGCTCGCCTGCGGTGCAGAGACTTTCCCACTCAATTCCTGGCTTCAGGGGGGACAGCAATTTTAATGGCGAAAGGCATCCAGTTTGAGGAGGTGGACACTACTCGAGACGCCGGAGGGCGGTTCAATGGAGTGAAAGATGGGCTCATTGGGCAACTATACTCGATCTATGCATCTATGAAAGACAGGAACACTTCCTGGGGGATCTGGAATCAACGCTCTTGCCCTTCATAGAAGGTCAGATTGTGATGGGAGGGGACTTTAACGGGGTTCCGGACCCCATCAGAGACAAAACATTTACCCCATCCTCCAGAGACTTTAAAATAGCCCTAAGTATTCTCCACTTCTTCAGGTCCCTGAGGGTGGTGGACTCCTGGAAACTATTACATCTGGAAGAGCAAGACTTCACCTTCTTTTCTCAGGTTCATCGCTCCTCCTTCTATATAGACCTGATCCTGGTATCACCCCAGCTTATGTCGTATGTGGATAAGGTAACTATTGCTTCCAAGGTTCTCTTGGATCATGCCACAGTCCTGCTACAAATTAAGGCTTGGGATCCTACCCCACTCTGCAGACCGCAATTGCGCCTTTATGAACCCATCTTAAACGAAATGGCCCTGAGGGACGAAGTGGCAAAGGCAATACGAAACTATTTCTGAGAGAACCCCACGGAACTAACATCGCTAGCTATGACGTGGGATGCTATGAAAGCAGTCATCAGGGGAGTTTTAAAAGGCCATTAGGCAGCCTACTATAAACGGAAAGCACAGACTAGAACCCAACTTGAACAGGACATCTTGAAGAATGGGGGAGAATATCAAAAGGGATGGTCCGCCAAACGCCACAAGCCTTGCGTATTGCACGCAATAGGTTAGAGGCACTAGAAGCGGAAGAGACGGCTCAATCCTTGGGAACGGTGAAACAGGGATACTATGCTAAAGGCAATAAAGCCAATCGTCTTCTGAAAAGGAAATTGGCCAAATCTAAAAAGCAGAACACTATCGTAGGCCTCAAAGACCAAAAGGGAGTTGATTCAATATGGAGAACAGAGTCAACTGCAATTAGATCTCCCATCTCTCAGAAACAATGGCTGCCCCAGTTAGGTCACTTTCGGCCCAAAGGCAATACATTGGGAAGGCATTGCTGCCACAGCTGCCCAGGGAGGAAATGGAGGCGTTAGAGGCCCGATCCAACAGGAGGAGGTAGAGGTGGTAATTAATGGCCTGAAGGCTTCCTCTACGATGCTACTACTAAAACCAGGAAAGGATCAAAGGCAGTGCGCCTCTTATAGGCAAATCTCCCTCTTGAACATTGACGCGAACATATATTCGAAAGTCTTGACAAACCGCTTGGTCCCTCTCCTCCACACGTTGATAGATGCAGATCAAACAGGCTTTATTCTGGGAACAAAAACGGGGGACAACATAAGGCAAGCCCTAAATTTGATAGAAATGACCACCATGGCTCGGGGGAAGCTAGCTCTCTTAGCTCTAGATGACACTAAGTCCTTTGACAAGGTGGTTTGGTTGTTTATGCACCCAACCTTAGAAGCTTTCCACTTTGGGCAAGGGTTTAGGAAAGTGATAGCAGCCAACTATGCCTCCCCAATGTACTCCTAGCTAACCGGGAGCGATCATCCCTGATCCCTCTCACTTGCGGAACTCGCCAGGGCTGCCCCCTCACCCCCCTTTCGTTTACCTTAATTATGGAACCAGTGGAACAAAACATATGTAACAATGTAGCTATCCAAGGAGTTAGGGTGCAGGAGTCGTCCTTTAAGGTATCATTGTATGCCGACGATGTCTTACTCTCCATTACAAATATCCAACGATCCATGTAAGCAGCCTGCCAAGAACTCCAAGCTTTCGGGCAAGTAGTGGGGTTTAAGATAAACTATGGGAAGTCGGTAGCATTACGGTTGGGGCTGATCCCATAGGAAGTTTCTCTCCAAGCCCTCAGCCCACTTCGTTGGGATACGTCCTTCATCGAATTCCTGGTGGTCCAGCTCACGGCCTCCCCTAAAGACCGCTTTGCGCCTGACCCCCCTTTAAACTATTAGAAGGGGACCTTGTTAAATGGGCGAGCCAAGAGATCTCATTGATGGGCCGAATCTCAGCAATCAAGATGAACCTACTGCCCTGTTTTCTCTATCACTGCTCATCCCTCCCCGTGGAAATCCCCAAAAACTCACAGGACCACCTTCAACGTAAAGTCCTGAGTTTCATCTGGCGGGGTAAAAAGTCAAGGATTGCTAAAAAAGTTATGATGGGTGGTTCCCGGTTGGAGGTTCTGGGGGTTCCAGACCTGTGCAAATATGCAGAGGCGGCTCAGACAGCGCACTTAACGACTTGGAGCCTCCTACTCCCCCACCGAGATGAACTGAGATGGAACAAGCCAGACTTGCACTCCCCCTCTGCTTTCTCCCCTTTAGCCCCTATACAGCACGCAAACCTTGGCAGGACCTGCCATCATCTTCAGGCGTCACACTAAAATGGTGGGATGAGGCGAAAAAAGATCCTTAGAGGACTGGGCCCGCTGTCCCCAATCTTTGGCAACCCTGCTTTCAACCCTGGGCATGCCATCAGAAGCCTTTGGAAGCTGGAAGCGAGGCGGCCTTCGAACATTAGCCCAACCATTCGAAGGAAGCCAGCTTTCCTCGTTTGAGGAATGCAAAAAAGGTTTCAACTTTCAGAATCAGGCAGGTTCCCATAAATGCAGATACGCCACTGGATTACAAACCCTGAAATAAGGCAAAAAGCCACGCGTCCGCTAAGTCCGATAGAACTGACAGTCATGGATAGCCTGGAAGCGGGTGGATTCACCAGGATATACTAACTCTTAAGGGAAGACTTGCTGATCTCTCGTCCATCCCATATGTGCCGATGGGAGGAGAACCTGGGCCACCAGCTGGAGGATCAAGTTGGCTGGACATCTGGACCAGAGCCCACTCCTCCTCTAGAAGCGTGACTAATAATGAATGCACCCTGAAACGGGTATTTCACTGTTATTACCCCCCCCCCCAATGCAAACTCACCACTTCCAGGCCTGGATGTCTTGTAATGAGTAAAATAAAGGGGATATTGGTCAGAACTAATTAATATCTTGCTGGCACATCTTTTTCCCTCAGCTAACACATCCACTTGAATCAGTTAGTAAACCTTGCAAGTGGTGTGGGGTCAAGGAAAGTGTTGCAATCGCACAAGGCAGATGATTTGCAGGTGGGCTAAAAAGTGAGAGGAGCTGCAGAGTTCTAGAAGCATTGTACAAGCATTGTCAATTTTACTTTGTAGGAAGAGAACTGAGACATAGAAATCCACTTAAAAAAATGCCCACCGGTAAGATGTAATCTACTGTTCAGTGTTTCTGTAGGGATTATACAATAAAACAATTAAGAAATTCTATGACAAGACAGGAGGCTCGCATTATGCTTTATCTTTCTTTAATACTGCCACAACAGCTTTTCAACTTATACTTTTAAACATCTACATTTGTGCTTTTTTTTTCTGACACAAAATAAAAAATAGCCAATCCGAAGTTTAAAGGTTTCAAACCAGAGTCTTACATCTCGAAAAACTCTCAAACTCCAACTCCCATGCACCTCCAGGAGTGCAGTAGTCCTGACCCTATCCCATGCTCCAATGCGGTGATAGGTCATCCTATAAGAACCCTACTGTCCCAGGTCCTTTCCTCTTTCTTTTTGCTGCCATGAGATAAGTACATCATAATTCACTCTCTTGTTTAAGATAATAGCTATATCAGCATAGTATAGAATTTTGCATGAGAAACGCGTAAGCTGCGCGATTGTAAACTATTTATCAGAAGGTAAATACAATTCTTACGGTGAACTTTATCGAAAGTGTGCTTCAGTTTTTTCATTTCATTTTCTCTCATGCGTTCGCGTCGGGCGCCGTGAGATATTTCTGTGAAGAGGAGGTGGGGCCGGCGCCGTGAGCGAACGTGCTCGCCTCAGGCTCCTGGCCCCGCTCCTCGGTTCCGCGCCGTCAAACACGACGTGCGGCAGGACCCAGGGGAGCGGGAGGAGCTGAATTCCCGTCATCCCTTGGGAGGTCTTCCGCCGGCAGCGCAAAAGTTTTTCATTGTGTTGCGTATGCCGAGTGAGGAGAAAAGCGGAGTGACACGGTCTTAAAAAAAAAAAGAAAGTATCATCAAATTTTCCACCGGAGCAAAAAGGGATTCATACTAGACTGCCTATTATATCTAAACAGCCTGCAAGTTGAGGAGAGAAAGGCAGAATTGTCAAAGGTGACAAACATTAATCCCTTGCTGACAGCACAGCAGTTAGCTTTTCTAACACTATGGCTCATTACAAAAGTCCCGGTGCCACTACTTCTACCTCACCAGAATGGTCAGAAGAGGAGTGGGAAGAAAGTCCTTACCAACAGGACACAGACCTGTCACAGAGCTTCAAGCAAGTACTAGGAGATTCCTTGACCAGAGCAGTGTCTCAAGGAGTGCAGCCTATTACCCAAAGGCTGGATATACTGGAAGCTGTTTTTAACGAACAGCAAGCTCTGCTTGCAAAAAGGAGAAAGGCAGAATTCCAAGATAAAGAGCTGTCAGCCAGACACCCCGAAGATGGGGTTGAACCCAGGGGGAGGAAAGCGGCTTGCAAGAGTAAACACTCTATGACCCCCCCGAGCAATCAGGATAGGGAGGATTCCACTCCCCAAGAGAATAGCGACCCTGTCGCCAGGCTTAAAAGAGCCTTCCTGGAGAAGAAAAGAAGCCAGGACAGACCCCCTACCCCAGGGGTGAGTAATCCAGGGGACAATGATGAAGGCTACATGCCGGATGATGAGGGTGATGAGATAGAAGAGGATCACCTTTACGAAGAGGCGATAGATCCTCAAGATCCTGAGAGTTCAACAGAGATGTTTGACCCGGAGGCTATCAGGCACCCTAAGTCATCAGAGTGGGTCTCATCGCCCAGAGTGGCAGCCTACATGGCTCAACGTATACGCAAGCCACTGGATAGAGAAATAAGATTGCGGATGCGTTCAGAATGCCCTAGACCAGAGTTGCCAGGCAAACTGGCCGACACTCCTGTTAGGCGGAAACCTATGCAGTTCCCTCTGGGACCACTGCAAAAGATTTAGGACTACATGTGTTTGGCAGTAAACCCACTTGGTAGCAGTCTGTACCACACAGATTCACTGGGGAGCTGTGGCTGAGCAGTCAGACTTCCCTCAAGAAGAGTTAGGCAGTATGTGGAGTATACAAAATAGGGCAATTTACACAGTAGAACAAGCAAACACGGAACAGAGCTTAGGTGTAAAGATATTTAGTTATTTATTGATAAAAGCACATCTATGAAAAAACACACTGGCACTAATACGGCCAACAACTTCAATTACAATTACTATAAGTAAATCAATCCCCCTAACAATAGTTCGACGAGTCTAGGTTCAACGGCACCACTTATTTGCAGACAGAGGTGAATGCTTTAACCTAGATGGCACTCTAGTATTCGTTAGGACGGGAGAGAAAAGGCAAGGTATGAAATCAACTCGGTACCAACACTTTCACGAACAAATGCAAGGCAAGTAAGGCAGGGTCTACTGTAGATCGCAAAGTTCAGAGGCCAGGCCCACTCAGAGAGAGGCAAGGCGATATGTCCCAAAAAGTATCACAGTGGAAATGCACTTCAAGTCTTTGTTGCAAATTGTCACAGAAAGATTGGACCAGTTCAGAACAGAAAGTTAAGAAGGCGACCCAATGGAGAGGCGAGGATTAAGACACCTCACGCTAACCGTCACAAGGGAAGCCAGGCGGACACGGTACCTTGTATGTGGAGAGACAGCTCCGGCGGGGGCAGTTGTTCCTGGTGGTGGATGCAAGTCGGGGCTTTGCCAAGAGAAGAGATGCTCTCGTCATCGAAGGAAAGTTGAAGATCGTTGCACCACCAGGGAAGAGACCAGCCGCGGAGTGCTCCGTCACAAGGCACCACCTTTTGGTCGCAGTACGGGTTAGTGGCTATCCGGTTGCCGGGGTGCTCAGCACGGGCAATTCGACCACTACGCCCTGGAAGCGAAGAAAAAGCAAAGGGGACTGGTTGTTCCCACCAGTCAGGGAAAGAAGACTCTCCAGCCGGGAGATCTCCTCTGTCGTTGGGAAGTGGTGAGTCGGTTCAGCAGGGCTCCACCAGAGGTGTCGTCCTTGCAGGTCGGCTCAGCTTTACCCTCGTCGGATTCTTAGGTCCTGTGGCGACTTCTCAAGATCCAGTCCCAAAAGCCCTGCTTTTATGCAGAAAACCCCCATTCATTCAGCCTAGCTGTCAATCAAAACACGCTAAGTGGTGAGCGGGGTGGCTCACCACTTGGGCCATTCACACCAGAGTGCGACTTGAGTTGGCAAGGCAACTCAGTCCAGGGTGCCTAAAACCCTCACACACACCCTGTGGTACCCAGACAGAATGGCACCACTTTGGAGGGCCTCTGTGCAGAAGCCCGCCAAAAGTGGAACAAAGGGCTCAACCTTTGGCTTAGGAGTCACAGAGACGAACACAGACGCCATTTTAAAAACCGAGTTCTGGCAGAAAATACCAACCGATAGATTTATTTAAGATAAATAAACCGGTGGTATGTTAGAGATTAACGAGAAAAAGTATTAACCTCCAACAATGGGAAGAATCCCATAGAGTTATATTCGGGGTCGAATATAACAAGTAGTTTCCACTGCCACCAGCCAAAACTCGACGAGGAGGGACGGGACAGTGCCCCCTCGAATAACAGACCCAGGGGTAATCGAATTACCTCTACATCCACAATAGGATGGTTTGTACTAGTTCTGTTAGTAAATTTAGGTCTAGTAAAGCCAATGGTGACTTTACATGCCCTGGGAGACAATAGACAGTAGTCAGTCCCAGGGTATGGAGTCTATGGTGGGGACGCCCCAGTGTTACGGCACGGAGGGTGCGGTGTAACACACATAGAAAAACATATGAGACCCTATGGAGTAAAAGACCCCATAGCCCATAGAACACATTGACATTCAAAGGAATTAACCACATTTATGTCCAAGAGTGGGAGAAAAAGAGTCTCACTCTTGGCAGGATGGAAAAAACAAACTCCGGAAATCCAGCAAAGCTGCTGGGGGACTCACTAGGTTAGGAAATTCAGCCTAAACAGAGAATTCTCCCTAACAACTCCTGAACTTGATCGCAAAATGGTCACCTTCGTTACAAAGACGGCGAAAGACATACGTAAGGGCGTAGACCGAGCCTGGCGAGGGTGCCAAGATAAGCTCCTCGACCTAGCCGGCCCTTTGGCAAAAATAATGGATCTCGCGGAGAAAGCGAAGGACACAGGTACTCCTGTAGATGCTTCCGTATTAGCCAGTTGGGCTCAGAGAGCTGTATGCATCTTGGGTAACGCGAATTGCGCACTGTCAGCCGAGAGAAGAAGAGGTGTTCTTCTTAAGATCGACAGTAAGCTGAGCGACTTAGCGTTGTACGAGCCAGGTGAAGGAGCAAGAGGCCTACTATTCGGCGAGGCATTCGCTAAAGAAATGGCACAGTTCGTCGGAACTTATTCAGCTCTTGAACGAGCAC
Source organism: Ambystoma mexicanum (assembly GCF_040938575.1). Classification (NCBI taxonomy): domain Eukaryota; kingdom Metazoa; phylum Chordata; class Amphibia; order Caudata; family Ambystomatidae; genus Ambystoma; species Ambystoma mexicanum. The sequence continues at coordinate 779,668,976 of NC_090928.1, forward strand.
AAAGCTCAATCAAAAAATATTCCCCACTCAAGTTTTTTCCAGGACCGGACGTTACAGGGGTCATACGTCCGGTCGGTTTAACTATCAACGCAGACCCCAGGGGCCGCTCGCCCAATATTGGGAAGGAACACAACAAGACACATTCTTCCCGTCCAGGTCCAGATTTCCCAGAGGACGAAGAGGGAGAGGTGCATACAGGCAACCAAATGCCTCAGGAGGTGAGTGCAATGAGAGTACGAGTAGGAGGGAGAACCCTCCAGTTTCTAAGCACATGGCAAGCATTACCGCGCGATGCATGGGTGCTGCAGGCAGTAGCAGGGCTACAGCTAGAATTTGTGGGGAACCCAGTTCAGAGATCAGAACCCCATTTTATTCAGATGCCTCGAGAAGAGGCGAGAATGTTGAACAGCGAATTTCTCCAATTAGCAGACAAAAATGCTATAGAAAAAGATACGCAAGGAGGGCCAGGCTTCCTCAGCAATTTATTTCTTGTTCACAGGGGTGATACATCTGAAGAGTCTGAACGAATGGGTTGTCTACAACCATTTCAAGATGGAGGGAATTCATCTACTTCGGGATCTCCTCCGGACGGGGGACTGGTTAGCGCGAATAGACCTCAAAGACGCTTATCTAACGATTCCGATTACTCAAGAGTTTCGGAAATATCTGAGGTTTCGGTGGGAAGGGGAGACATGGCACTTCACGTGTCTTCCGTTCGGACTAGCATCTGCGCCTTGGGCATTCACCAAGCTGATGAAACCCGTAGCAGCAGCCATAATGAGCGTATGGAGTAGATGAGCGTATGGAGTAGATGAGCGTATGGAGTGGATGAGCGTATGGAGTGGATGAGCATATGGAGTGGATGAGCATATGGAGTGGATGAGTGTATGGAGTGGATGAGAGTAGGGAGCGGATGAGAGTAGGGAGCGGATGAGAGTAGGGAGCAGATGAGAGTAGGGGAACTGATGAGAGTAGGGAGTGGATGAGGGCAGCGAGCCGATGAGTGTAGGGAGCCGATGAGTGTAGGGAGTGGATGGAGCGGATGTGTTGATGGAGCGGATGAGTGTATGGAGCAGATGAGTGTATGGAGCGGATGGGTGTGCACAAGAGTAAAAGCGTGGGGTGGACAAGAGGGCATGCGTGGAACAGACAAGAGGGCACACGTGGGGCAGAAAAGAGGGCACGCGTGGGGCGGACAAGAGGGCACGCGTGGGGCGGACAAGAGGGCACGCGTGGGGCGGACAAGAGGGCACGCGTGGGGCGGACAAGAGGGCACGCGTGGGGCGGACAAGAGGGCACGCGTGGGGCGGACAAGAGGGCACGCGTGGGGCGGACAAGAGGGCACGCGTGGGGCGGACAAGAGGGCACGCGTGGGGCGGAACAAGAGTGCATGTGCGGGAAAGACTAGAGCACGCGGGGCAGACAGGAGTATTGGACCGACTGGAGCGCATAGAATTGCATGACGTATATAGTATGGCTTAGAATGCAGTGAGCGTTTAAAGAGCGTATAACCCATCATATCACACCACCACGCTTACTCTCTACTTTACATCACCACTGAACTAGAACACAGAGATACTATGACACCATTCGGTATAACTGTTCTCATACCAACATCTGCCGTTCACTGCACATCATTCTAAGTAAACACTGCTGGTTTCACACACCCCAGCCAGGCGTTTTCCTCAGGCCTAACGCAGCCAAAGCCGTTCTGGATAAAACCCGCCAGAACTAACACATTCTCCTGATCTCTCAACCACCACACCTACCGCTAAGAAGCAGCTATTACATGAATACCGCACGAGCTGCACACATACCCGGTGCTCACATGCACCTTTGACTCTCTCTACTCTCTCTACTGATCTGAACTTCGGTTCCCAAGGGCGTTCAACCTACCAGCGCCTTCAGACCATACCAATGGTGTATAAGGCGCTATATAAGTGCAAAATAACATAACATAAGAGAGCGAGGCATTCGCATAATCATTTACCTAGACAACATTCTCGTCATGGGTACAGACAAAGTCACACTTTCCAAGAACGTGCAATGGATATTCACGCTCTTGACCTCTCTAGGATTCCTAGTAAATTTAGACAAATCCCAGCTAGTGCCAGTGCAGAACATAGAATTCCTGGGTTTCAGTATAGACACAAACAAAGCAAGCCTAGAGCTACCACATCACAAGGTGAAGGCGATAAAGAAAGAGCTCAGAACAGTTATAGCAAAGAAAGTCATATCTCTTTGAGCTCTAGCAAGGGTAGTTGGCCTGCTAGCGGCTTCAATCCAAGCGATTGTTCCGGGTCCGCTCCATTATCGAGCTCTACAGAGGCTCAAGATAAGACACCTACAAGAGGGGGTAGGATATCCCCAGCTAGTGACCCTAGACCCAGAAGCGATCTCGGAACTCCACTGGTGGCTTGCCAACATGGAGGCCTGGAATGGCCGTGCGATTTTCGGAGACTCACCGGACATCGTCATAGAATCAGACGCAAGCAGGTCCGAATGGGGCGCCAGATGCGAGAACTTAGAGACAGGGGAAGTGGTAGAACAGGAACTAGAAATGCACATAAACTGTCTCGAACTCTTGCAGGGTCCTTTGCAGTGCAAGCATTTACGAAGGACAAAGTTCGATGTTGCGTTCTGCTCAAAATGGACAACATTTCAGCAGTGTGTTATATCAACAAGCTGGGAGGAACGAGATCGAGGATGCTAGCAGAACTAGCGAAAGACTTTTGGCACTACTGCCTTCAGAATCAAGTAGCAGTCACAGCAGAGTATCTGCCAGGGACGCTCAATGAGAGAGCGGACTGGAATTCACGATATCTTGTAGATTCAAGCGATTGGAAACTACACCCGAGTGTGTTCAACAGATTACAGAACCTCTGGGGTCCCGTTCATATAGATCTATTTGCGTCCAGACTGAACGCGCAGACGCAGACTTATTTCAGTTGGAGATTAGACCCGGGGGCAGCGGGCACAGACGCCTTCCTCCAACCTTGGAACGGAACACTGAATTATGCCTTCCCTCTGTTTCTCATGATCTCGAGAGCACTAGTGAAAGTGCGCAGGGATCGAGCAGACCTATTAATAGTCCTCCCCACTGGAGATCGCAGCCTTGGTTTCCAGTAGCGATGGAACTTTCTACGGATTTTCCAAGGACAGCATGGAAGAGTTGGGCTTACTGGTGCACAGAGCATGGTTTGGATCCCGTTTCTGCCCCTGTAGTTCAATTATTGAGCTTCCTAGCAATAAAATTCTAAGAAGGTAGTGCCGACGATAGGTGTACTGCGGTCCGCGATCTCTGCAGGTCATGACATGGTAGATGGTAAAGCTATAGGAGAACATCTGTCAGTTTTGCGTCTTTTGAGAGGAATGAAATTAAGAAAGCCCCCAGAACCTAAGTATACGACATTATGGGATGTCAGGGAAGTTTTTCAGCTGTTTCTGGCATGGCCAGACAAAGATTTATCTCGATCGCAACTCTCTGGCAAGCTGGCAATGTTGTTGTGTCTCACAGCATGGCGAAGAGTTTCCGATGTGAAAGCGCTAGAGATAAACAGGAAAATATTCTATCCAGAGGGAGTAGCATTTTTCATAGCTAAAAGAACAAAAACAGAAACTCGAGTGATTTCATACCCCTGTTTTACAGAAAATAAGAAACTGTGTGTAGCTCAATGTATTAAAGATTATGAAACAGCCACAGTACTGCTGAGACCGCGACGCGTAACATAGCTGTTAATAGCGCGTAGAAAACCTTTTCAATGCAGTAGCAACAGCGACAATTGCGAGATGGGTGCGTGAAATAATGCAATGGGCAGGCATAGACTTGTCACAGTTTGGGGCGCATTCAGCTAGAGGGGCGATGGCATCTAGAGCATTTGCAGCGGGAGTGCCACTCCAAGATATAATGAAAGCCGCCGACTGGTCCACTGAGTCTACCTTTAAGACTTTTTATTTTAAGCCAGTGTCAGATTTGGCAAATAGGGTGGTGGCTAGCTTTGAAGAAGCATAATGCGAGCCTCCTGTCTTGTCATAGAATAAAGATTGCCAACGCTGACAGCTCAGGAAGTCTTCATTCTATTAAAAACAAGGAGGTGAGCATTATATCCCACCCGGAAAGACTCGAAAGTTGATGTTATAATGTTGATATCACAATTTCAACTTTGTCTTATCACCCGCCCTTAAAAAGAATATGTTTCTGTTTTTTCTAGGAGATGATCAGAAAGCAGCATGAGCTCAATCACTGTACCGGCGAAGTACTCTATGTTGTCTGAGAAGCAGGGCTGTTTGGTTCCAAGAACACTGTTTCGGTTATAAGTTGGAAGTTGGTTGTTGACAGTTCATAACAGAGTTGGATTCGTTTCAGAGGATTTCCAATGCAAGAAAGAAAGAGGAAAGGACCTGGGACAGTAGGGTTCTTATAGGATGACCTATCACCGCATTGGAGCATGGGATAGGGTCAGGACTACTGCACTCCTGGAGGTGCATGGGAGTTGGAGTTTGAGAGTTTTTCGAGATGTAAGACTCTGGTTTGAAACTTTTAAACTTCGGATTGGCTATTTTTTATTTTGTGTCAGAAAAAAAAAAAAGCACAAATGTAGATGTTTAAAAGTATAAGTTGAAAAGCTGTGGCAGTATTAAAGAAAGATAAAGCATAATGCTCGCCTCCTTGTCTTTAATAGAATGAAGACTTCCTGAGCTGTCAGCGTTGGCAATCTTTATTGTTAATTGCAGTGTAGTACATTACCACTCCAGTAAATAAAAAAAATAAAAAATGCTTACATACAGAAAGAACTCACAGTTATAGGACAAGAACACAAACATGTAGTGGATGAGAAAGATGAGGACTATAATTAAACACTTAATATTCTGAGACCTTCTCTCCACTGGAACTGATGTGGAGAGCATGTAAAATCGGAAATAAGTCTGTTTATGTATACTCAATGGCTAGAGCAGCTCGAATCTATATAGACAAACTAAACAATAATATGCCTATACAAAAAGCAGACATTGATGTATAGATAGAGAAATAAGGTTGAGTTATGGTAGTATGGGTTGGATTATAATTTAGATTTGTGTGCAATATGTTTATGTGTGTAGGTTGGTGGGTTTACTACATTTTTTGATTCTAGATACAGACTTGGAGTTCTTTCGAACAGGTTTGAGGTTTTAGGGGATGATAAAAGTATATTATATTGTTTAACATGCCTCCTCATTGTATATATTTAATGGGAAATACATAAAATTTGTTTTCAAGGTGCACATCTTTGGGAGTATAGTCAGGGATACGATTTCTGTTGTATATAGTAGTCTGATAGTTAAGTCCGTAGTTGATCGGGCTTTATCCAAACAAAGCTTTCTTTTTGTTGTTTATGTCTTTCAGTTGATGTTCTGTTTGTCGGTGTGGGAGGGGTTATATTATCTCATATCTGGTCTGTTTCTTGTATTAAGGGTCTCCGTTGTGACTAGAGAGGAATAATCAAGATGTTGGGAAAATGCACTTACCATTCATTAATATGTACTGGTTATGTACTGTTTCTTCTTATATATTGAGGTCCTGCACGAGGTGGAATGGCTGTGGAATACAATTTGTGATGTTGTACAAGTGTAGATTGTAATGGGACTTTATCAATCGGAACCTGGAATGTGAAGGGCCTAAATTCTCTGAAGAAAAGGAGAATGGTGTTGTCTAAATTATGGAGAGATAAAGTTGATGTTGTTTTTCTCCAAGAAACGCATTTATCTTCGGGATCTGAGGATTTGTTAACTAACTCTAAATACACAAAGGTACTGATGAATTGTCATACTACAAAATCTAGAGGGGTAGGGATTTTGTTTAAGAGGGGTTTGATGGTTAGTGTGGAAAGTGTGAGCATGGATACGGAAGGTCGTGTACTGTTGGTTGATTTGAAATATGAAGAGAAGTTACTTACTATTGGCTCTGTCTATGGTCCATGTGTTAATAGTGGTAGATTCTTTGCGACTCTGGAAACAATGTTACGTGACATGAGAGGGGAATCTGTTATTTTGGGAGGGGACTTTAATTGCATATTGGATTATAGAAGGGATAGATCCTCTGTGTGTAATTTTTCTGGACAAAAATCAAGTAACGAATTTAATGACTTTCTAGATGTCTATGACTTTGTAGACACTTGGAGGAACTTACATCCAAGAGAATTTGATTTTTCTTTTTATTCTCCGGTACACGATTAATTTCCGAGACTGGATTATGTGTTGGTTTCTGAAGTATTAGTGGAATCGGTGGTGGAAGCAAGTATGGGGGAATGTAATATATCTGATCACTCAATGGTGAATATTAAGTTATATTTTGATGGCGGGAATCATGGAAAGAGTAGGTGGAGACTTAAGCCTTTTGTCTTAAAAGATAAGCAAGCTTCCAAGGCATTGTGTGATTCCATTAATAATTATTTTATTGGTAATAAGGGTTCGTCAGATAGTCTGATGGTTTGGGACTCCTTTAAAGCTTTCATTAGGGGGGAATTAATGTGCTGGACTGCTAGGGTGAGGAAAAAAGGGGAAACAAAGTTATTAGAACTGGAGACTAACTTGGGAAATCAACAACAGAGGTATGCTTTATCGCATTGTAATAAGGATAGGATGGAGTTGAATGTGGTAAAGGAGGCCCTGAAACTAGAGATGGAATCTCAAATGGAGAAAGGTTTGTTTTATATGAGGCAAAGGTATTGGGAAGGAGGAGATCGGGGAGGGAAACTGTTGGCAAACAAATTGAAGGGTTTATTGGAAAGGTCACATGTGCGCAAAATTGATAAGGGCGCTCAAGGTGTAGTGGTAATGAGTAAAGAGATAGGTGAATGCTTTTGATTGTTTTACACAGAATTATACACTGATGACCTTACCCCGCAATTGCAAGATTTAGATTAATTTTTTGGAAAAATTGATGTTCCAACTTTATCTGAGGAAGGCAGAACTTTGCTTGATGCACCTATTGCTGTATCAGAAGTATTGTTAGCAATTGGTGGTTTATACGATGGAAAATCTCCGGGTATAGATGGGTTGTCTACTGAATTTTATAAATGTTTTGATGTGCAGCTAGCACCGGAATTGTGTGAGTTGTATAATCGATTTTTGATGGAGGGTATTTTGTGTCCGTCAATGAGGGAAGCTGTTGTAACAGTTGTTCCAAAACCAGGGAAGGATGCGGTTCATTGCTGCAATTATCGTCCTATCTCATTACTAAATGTGGATATGAATATCTTTTCTAAAATATTGGCAAATAGGTTAGATAAATATATGGGAGGTCTGATTGATAGGACACAGGTGGATTTTATGAGACAAAGACATGGGTATGACAATATTAGGACTCTTTCAGATATTATGCATTTTCTGGAATCTGCAGTTAGTGAGACTTTGTTTACTTTTTTGGATGCCGAAAAGGCTTTTGACAGAGTTAATTGGTCATTTCTAAATTATACTCTTGTGAAGATGGGATTTGGGCCATTATTTATCAATGCTATTGGGGCTCTGCCATCAGATTTATTGGCTAGGGTTTGGGTGAATTGGGGATTTTCTGATCCCTTTCGATTATTTAGAGGTACAAGACAAGGCTGTCCTTTGTCTCCTTTCCTTTTTAATTTGGTTCTAGAGCCCTTGTTGACCTATATCAGACAGAATGGTGAAATCAAAGGGTTGTGTGTAGGCGGTGGAGAAATCAAAGTCTTAGCATATGCGGATGATGTGGTGGTAATACTGAATAACCCGAGGGAAGGTGGGCCTATTTTAAAGTCTATGATTGAAGAGGTAGGGAAGTTGTCCGGTTATAAAAATCAATTGGGGGAAAACGGTAGTCTTTCCACTGGGTGTTACTCTTGATTGTGATCGGTTATTGGGATGGGATTGTAAATGGTGTCAAGTATCTAGTTATTTATCTGGTTCGAGATGTTAATAAGCTCGTTGAGTACAATGTGAATAAGTTAATTGAGGTTCTTCAAAGAGACATTAGGAAGTGGCGTTGTGCTATCTTAAGTATCTGGGCAAAAGTTAACGCAATTAAAATGATGCTGCTTCCTAAGGTTTTGTATCTCATACTATCAATTCCACTGCAGTTCACCAAGAAAATATTAGGGCGTATTGATAAAGTCTTCCAAGAATTCTTATGGGGTACTGGGAAAAGAGCTAGGATCCCACGTTATATTATGACTCGAAAGGTTTGTGATGGTGGGTTTGGTTATCCTATCCTGGGGAACTATTGTAAAGGATTTTTACTTTAAAAATTGTTTGTTTTCTTAAATGTGGATTGGGACTTAGCACCTTGGTGGGTGCGAATTGAGAGAGAAATGTTGAATCCATACAATGTAAAGAGTTTATAGTCTCTGGGAAAATTGCCTCGACAGGCATTGAATCTGAAATCTATTGCTGTTACAAAGGATGCATTGGTCTCGTTGATAACAGATAATGGTCAAGGGTTGCATATGTATAAAGAAGCTTCTTTATGGTGTAATCCTGGGTTGCAGGTTAATAATAAAATGTTATATTGGAAAAGTTGGAGTAATAGAGGTGTTTTGATGATTGGGGATGTCTGGAACGATAATGATGAGATGGTTTCCTTTGACGTTTTGAGTAATAAAGATGGACTCAGCAGGAGGGAACAGGGAAGGTATAGGCTTTTGAAAGATTTGCTTGCTGAGCAGCGACAGATGTTAGGGTTAAGATTTGCGCAGAAACCGGAGGTATCTGAATTGTTTGCTGTGATGCAACAGAAGGTGTTGGATATCATGAATTTTATACCTTTAGAGTGCTTGGTTGGCCTCATGGGAGAGGCTGAGACTGAAATGGTCTGAAGAGTTGGGCAATGATATTTCGGAGGAAGAGTGGGAACAAATCTGGAAGGTACCGGTTAAGGGGAAAATTGACTTAAATTTGCGTTATACTCATCGAGTGTGTTGCGTAAGATTTATTGGACTCCGCTTCGTATGTATGATATGTGATTGAAGGGAGATGATGTTTGCTGGGGGTGCCGGAAGGAGAAGGGTTTTCTGTTGCAGATGTTGTGGTGCTGTGATAAGGTGAAGGAATATTGGAAAGAGGTGTTGGACAGGGTTGTTGAGATTTGGACTATTACTTTTCCACGGAACCCGTTGTCTGTACTTCTGTTATCTCCAAGATGTGGGCGCAGTATTGCTTATGTGACTAGAAATTGGATTAACAAATGCTTACTTGTAGCTGTCAAACAGGTGTTAAGGGTCTGGAAAACGAGGAAGAAACCTCTTGTGGAGGGTTGGTTGTGTGATATGAAGATTCTTTCAAGGTATGAGAAATGCTTATTGTCTAGGCAGCAAAAAGTTCCAGTACATGAAGAAATTTGGGGACCCTTCAATGATTTTATGGGAGTGGATGATTTTATGTCATAGTATGGGATTAATGGCTTTATTTTTTCTTTTAAGTAAGGGGGGTTGGGATGGGGGAGTGTGTTTTATGTATTGTCCTTTGTCCTGATTTGTCTTGTTCTCTTGTTGATCTGTATTGTTCGATGATACTTTAGTGAATCTAAGCTTGGTATTTATATGTGATTTCAAATTGATATGTTGAATCTTTACTTTGCTTTGTTGTCGCATGTGTTTTGTTTTATTTTTGTATTTTTACTGTAATCATTCATTCTTCGGAATCAATGCATGGTTGTAATATATTTTGGGGAAATTATAAATAAAGTGTTTAAAAAAATAAATAAAAAAGCAGACATTACCTGCATACCATAAAGCTGCATTCAATGTATCTACAAAAGAAAGGTCCCACCTGGGTTTCGGTACAGCACAATATAGCCCATGAAACCATGTCTAAGGTACCTAAGGAAACGATTCAAAAAGTTCCCCAACAGATACTAAGGCCTCAGAACCAATCTAAGTAAAATACATAAATCTGTGGGCCAAATGCATTTTTTGATTCCTGCCATAGATTTTTCTCTGACCACAAGATGTTTGTTTGAGCAATGGTGGAAACAACCATCTTGATCATTGCTAGCTCAGGCAAGGGCATGACATGATGCAAGGAAGAGTTTGAATGTGACAGCTGTACCAGGGCCTAACACCCAACATTTCTGGATTTTTGGAGGCAAAGTAAGCATTCAATTCAGTGGACTACCGTTTTTGGGGCATATTTTGGGTATGTAATATTTGTAAATGAAAGAACAAATTACTAATCCCTGGAATGTTCTTTCAACTGGATGTTCTGGTTCGGGTAAGTACCCAACCTTCCGACTGGGTCAGGAGATCGGGGAATGAGGCAACCGGAGAGGTGGGCAGAGGGTCAGATCCAGAAGGTCCGGGAACCACGTCCTCCTTGCCCAGTCCGGGGTGATCAAGATAATCGTTGCTCCGAACCTCTTTAACCTACTGAGAACCCAGGGGATGATGGGAATAGGAGGGAAGGCATAGTGTAGAGGGAAGGTCCAATCCAACAGAAACGCGTCCCCTAGCGCGCCGTTCACTTGCACTTCCTGTTGGACTATGTGGCAAACAGGTCCACTGATGGGTACCCCAGCAAGAGAAGACCTCCTCTTCCTTGGTACACTTCCCACTTGTGTGAGACCGTGCTCTGCCTGCTCAGAGCATCCGCCAAACTGTTTTCTCTCCCCGCCAAATGAACTGCCAAGCCCGAGATCTGGTTCTCCAATAGCTAGAACCACAGCTGCATCAACCTCTCTGCAAAGGGGGAGGGAGTGCACGTCACCTTGTTGGTTCAGGTACTGCATGGCCACCATATCATCTGTCAGAATCAGGACATGCTTCCCCTTCAGAGACGGAGGGGAAAGCCCTCAGGGCCAAACTGATGGCTCAAACTCCAGCCTGTTGATGTGCCACCTGGCTTCCATTGCTAAACAAAGGCTGTTCATCTGCAAGTCCTCGCAGTGAGTACCCTAAGCCTTCGGAGACGCATCCGTGACCTGTGGCCTGAGGCCACAGAGGCCAGAAGGGTTTCCCCGCCATGAGATTGTTGCTGTTGGCCCACCAACCAAGGTAGTCGACCACAGACCGGGACACCCTGAGGGAATCCGTGAGGGTTCTGAGGTACTAGGACCACTGACTTTGCAGGAGCCATTGTAGAGATCTCACGCACAGTTGGCCTCTGGCACTAGAAAAATACAGGATGCCATGAGGCCTAAGAGGAAGAGGAAGGAAGCTGCTGGTAAGGCAGCGTGGTTCCGGAACAGGTTCACCATCTGCGCATTGCTGTTGGCTCTCTTCGGGGGAAGAAGGCCTTCCCTACTGAGGTGTCTAGGACTGCACCAATGAACTGGAGCCACTGGGTCGGTGCCATATGGGACTTCTTAAAATTCAGGGAGAAGCTCAGCCTGTGGAGTAGGGAGCAGGTGTCCTCCAGATAGGACAAGACCCAACTTGCCAACTTCCCTCAGATTAGCCAATTATCCAGGTTTGGGAATACGTGGACACCGGATCTCCTGAGGTGAGCCGCGACTACTGCCATGAGCTTGGTGAAGACCCTTGGAGCGGTGGTCAACCCAAAGGGAAGCACCTTAAACTGATAGTGTTGGTCCCCTTTGAGGAAACTCAGGAACTTTCCGTGCTTGCAATGAATCGGCACATGGAAATAAGTGTCTTGTAGGTCTATTGACACTAACCAGTCCTGCAATGCAATTCGAGAGCATGGAGAATCTCTCTCAACGTCACCATTTTAAATTTGTCCTTCCTCAGGAATTTATTAAAGGCCCCGAGGTCCAAAATGGGATGGAGACTTCCTCCCTTCTTGGGTAACAGGAAATATCGGGAATAGCAGCCCGACCCGCTCTGCTCTGGCAGTACATCTTCCATGGCATACTTCAACAACGGGGCTTGCAGTTCTTACTGGAGCTCCTGTCCCGGTTGGCTTGGAGGTGGGGGGGGTCTGTCCGGTGGTTTCCTTAACAAGGGCAGACAATAACCCACCGCACGAGCTCAAGGGCCCAGGCGTCGGAGGTAACCTACCACCATTGGGGCTAATGCATCAGTAGCCGTCCACCAACCGTTAAGTAATAGTAGGGGAAAATTAAAGCGGCTTAGAGGGCAGAGCCGACCACCGCCGATGCTGCTTCTTGCTGGCCTCTGGAAACCCCCTGCCCCTTTTGGAATGCGCCAAATGCTTCTGCCCCTGCCTGGGCTGTGCCTTCCTACTGTAGGGTACATAATGCCTGTAAACCCTGCCCCCAGAGGCGAAGCTGAAGGCAGGCTTGGCCAGCTGCGCAGCTAGGCCCAGCGATTTTGCAACGATTTTAGACTCCTTACATTTCTCTACAGAGTCGACAGCCCTCTGGTCAAAAAGGAATTCGCCCTCGAAGGGCATGTCCAGCAATCTGTTTGGGACGTTTGGCGAAACGCCTGAAGATCATAGGTAGGTCCGTCTCCTCAATGCTACAGCCGATCCCATTGAACGGCCTACACAGACAGCCACGTCCAGGCCCTTTTGTAGCGACTGCCTGGCCACCTCTTTCCCATCTTCCAACAGCTGAAAAAAGCTGTCTCGCATCGCCCCCTCAGGGATATATTGGGTAGCCTGCTCTACCACCTTCCAGAGGCCAAAAGAGTATTTGGCAAATCCACAGGCTACGTTAGTGGCCTTCAAGGCCATGCTGCCAGACGTAAACACTTTCTTTGCCATCGCATCAATCCTCTTGCCCTCCCTGTCAGGAGGCAGATTGGATTTATAGGAGGCCGCTCTTGTGGATACTGTGGCTGCCTGCACGATAAGACCATCTGGAGGAGGGTGAGAAGACAAAAATGTCAGGTCTCCTCTTGCCGGCCTGTACTTCCCTGTTACAGTGGAGTTGACGGGGGAATGGAGCAGGGATGCTGCCACAAAGAGGCTACTGGATCAGCGCCTGAAAATTTGGCATGGGTGTGGGTGTAAGGCTGGCCCTGCTGTAACTCCACATCTGGGGATGTCTCCAGCCTGCGAGCATCGTGGAGCCCTTCTGCCAATTCCAAGAGATCTACTTGGTCATCAAAATAGTCGATGCCCCCTTGGACATCTCCACAGTCGGTGCTGAAGATGGACGCCATAGAACCAAATAAATCAGTCCGGGAGAGTGGCATGAAAGATCTGTTGTCGATTGTCGGCACTGAGGACTTATCCCTCAACGTCGAACAAGGCTTGGGCACCGAAGAGGCGTCGGACATGTCTGAACCCTGCAGCTCACGGGAAGGCCCCGGCATCGAGGGTTAGGTGCCTTATCTAACATCGAGCCCAAAGGCTTTCCTGATGCCGATGGCGTCGGCACTGGAGCTTGCGTGGGGTCGTGAGCACCGAGCGCTGTTGATGCCACTGGTGCTTGCTGGCTGGGGGGTGCACCTGTGTAATATTTTAACGTAGCCAGCATCTGGCTATTAAACTCATCCCACTCCTGTCGAGTGGATGGCCCAGCCGAAGGCTTACCTTTTTCTGATGAAGAATCGGAATCTCGTTGGTGCCGATTGGTGCAGTTTTTTCTCATGTGACGAGGAAGAGTGGCTCCTAGGGTGGGCCTGCTTCTTTGTTTTACACCAATGTTTTTCTTTGTCTTTTTTAGGGGGAGGCCCCTCAGTTTCAGACCCAGAAGACCAGACGATCGACTGCATGAGAGATTTCGACAGCGGTCGGCCTAACGGCAGTTTGGCTTCCCGCTCACACCGATTTCGGGTTAATCTTGGCACACGACGCGCACCCCTCGGTGTCGTGACCTGTGCCGAGACACCACACGCATATTTCATGCGGGTTGGTCACCCACATTTTAAGGGGGCACTACGTGCATCTTTTCAGACCCACAATCTGAGGCGCGGACATCTCGCGGTTGAAAAACGCCACATCTGATGAAAATACGCCAAAACAGAGTCGAAGACTCAATAACACTGTGTTCTTCAGAGCAGCGTGTTGAGTGCACAGAAAAAAGAAAGTGAGGGATGGGGCGTAGTGACGTGATATATATATATATATATCATGTCACGTCTGGAGCCAACAATTGAGCACTGAGAAAGATGGATCGACGGCCGAGTCAAGGTCCGCTATGCACCCTGTCGAAAGCTTTCCGAGCAGCAGAGCTGGATGAGAATATCTATCAGATGAGGAATCTGGAGGAGAAAGGCAATCCATTGAAAAGACAATATTCGCATTAGTGCTCCTCAGCACCTTCATGTGGGAAAGGAACTCTTCTTCTGAACATAGACTTTCCAGAAGGGCAGCCTCTTTGCCACTTTTGACTTTCTGCAACACCAACAACCAAAATGCTTTTAAGGATGTAATTCTACCTTTCCTCCTTTTGGCTTTGGCAATGTGAAGTTTTATACAAGCTTTCAGTGAGGTTTTATACCAGCTTTTAGGGAACAATCGTAATCAACAAGCTTCACCCTTTTACAGCCTTGCATTTGCCCCTTCTCTTCCTGCCAACCAGAGCAGCTTAATTGTATGCCTTGTTCTTAGTCTCTTTTGGCTTTAGAGAATGCTTGTACAATAGGTATAGGCTTTGGCAAGACTTGTATCCCCTCTTCGCTTTGGGAAATGCTTGTTGCACTCTTGGCTTTGGGAAATGCTTGTTCCCTAGAACTCATAATTATCAAAGCCGAGTCACTTGAATTCAGTGCTACATTATTTTCAACTGCTTCATAAATGAATCTTCTGTAAACCTACACCTCAATATCACTTTTAAGCACGTGATCAGTCTTTCATCTGTTTTCCTTAGTTTTAATATTCAATTAGTGTGATTCAAAGTATTTTACTCTTACGCAAGTGCAACTAAAGCATCAGTCGGTTCAATAATGCTTTCACTCGCACGCAAGTGAATCTCCTGGCTACAGTTGCCTGCCTTAGTTTGCGCAAGGGATAAGAATGCTCGCTAACACTCACCAGCTTCTGTCTTTGCTCCCTTTGTGCGCTGCAGGACTGCTTCTGGCTTTGTTTAAATATACACAAATATACAAGGTGTCTTTGTTCCTGCGACGCAGTCACAAAGCTTGTCTCACTCCTGGGACCCTCGGTTGCACACCAACTTCCAGTCATGTTCTCAAGCACGCTTCCTGCTGCACAGTCTCTGCAATCAGGTTCACATGGGGAAAAGAAGTCTCCCTTCATGCTTCCCGCTGCGCCACCTCTGCACTTCAGATACAGGGGGGAAAAGGACCCTCTCAGGACCAGCAGCTGAAATCTGCTTCACAGTGGCCCCGTCACCCTCTATTTTGACCACCAACTTCTGTTGGGATTGCCAACAATGTGCTCTGCTGCTGCTGCTACTGATGTGATTACTCCATCTCCACCTCCATCTAACGGCCTGCACCTGATGGGGCCTTTTAAGCCTGTATGCTTCCCTCAGGTGTGGGTCATTGGCCTTAACAAGCTGACTACTCCTGCAACATTGCTCTTGAGCCCTCTTACTCGTCCCAGTACTTAGGGAATTATGGGACTTGTAGTCCCTAACAGAATTAGGCTTTTTATTCTTTCTATTTTTAAATGCAGATTTACTTCTCTTAAATGTATTTAAGGAAAAATCACAAGTGTTCATTTGATAAGGGGAAGACAGTTTGATTATGCCATTATTTATACGTTTCCTTTCACTGTATCTATGGAAGTACGTTTTTTCTTTTTTACTTTGGAAATCTCTGACGGTCTTTCCTTTCTTAGGACGTTTAGAGATTTCACATTAGCTTTACCCACATCAGGAGATACAATGTGCTGTTCAGATACATCATAACAATAAGCGATCACATGCCCTAGTACCTGTCCTGATTGCCCTCTTTTAAAGACAGATAATTTGTCTCATGCCAGGGGATCTCACCACCACCCTACGCCTTGTTTCCTCCCAGGTGATCTCCCGCAGAACACCACCCCAAGGTCAGGATCAGGAAGCGACTGCCTTTCCCTGGCCACCGGGGAGGAGACTTTGGGCAGGGGTTTATTGAGGGTTCTGCAGGATTCATCAGAGTATTCTTTCACATTACCAACCTAGAGCCCCCGGTTGGCTCGATGCAGCAAAAAGGATAACACCATAAGTGTGTCACACATAAAAGGATCTACATTCTTATTTCTGCACCAGCTGCAAAAAGTATTCCAACGGCAGCATTAGAGACTGTTGTTTGTCTTTTGGCAGAAAGCAACACCTACACTGCATCCTCCAGGCGGTGCCAATCTTTATATATCAACCTCTCAGAAACCAGGATTGAACATTGAGAGTCCTGACTTCTGGATGGAGAACCCAAACCCTGTCTTGCAAGAGAATGTCCTCTCTTTGCGGCAGACGAATTGGAGTGCAGATGGACATGTCCAGAAGGTATGGGTACCACGTCCTCCTGTCCCAGTCTGGAGAAATCAGGATCATGGATTTCTCAAACTTCCTCAACCTCCTGATGACATGAGGAATGACGGGTACTGGAGCGTACAGGGGTGGAAACTCCCAGTCCACTATGAACGTGTCCCCTAGAGCTCCTCTCAGAGGAAATTCCCTGGAGAAGAACAGCTTGCACTTCCTGTTGACACTGGACACAAACACATCTACTTGAGTGGTTCCCCACACGTCGAAGATCTCTTGAAGGACTTCCTAAGCTAGCTCCCACTTGTGAGACTGTACTCTGCCTGCTCAGAGAGTCTGCCGCTGTGTTCTCCTCTCCTGCTAGGTGAACTGACGATAGGGAGATTCCTTCTTTTTGTGCCCAGAACCAGCGCTCCATTGCCTCTCTGAACAGTGGTAGTGACCCTACACCTCCTCTCTTGTTGAGGTGGTACATGGCCACTATGTTGTCCGTCATTATCAGGACATGTTTCCCCCATACAAAGGGCAGAAGGCCATCACCACTAGTCTGATTGCCCTCAGCTCCAAAAGGTTGATGTGTAGTTTGGACTCCGATGGAGACCAATAACCATTGATGGTCAGATCTTTGGCGTGGGCTCACCAACCTTCGAGGGAGGCATCTGTTACTACCGTTATCTCCGGCCATGGTTGCCAAAAGTGTTCCCCCTTCAATACGTTCTCCTCGAAGGCCCACCACAGGAGATCCTGCAAGACCTTGCTCGGAACCTGAAGTAGGTATTACCATCCTGCCCGAAAACTAAGACCGCTTGGACATTAGGGCCCATTGGAGGTATCTAATTTCCAGGCCGCCTCTGGCACCAGAAAAATACAGGATGCCATGAGGCCAAGCAGCCTCAAAATGTCAAAGGCCGGAAGATGCTGGGCATTATGGAACCTGACCATCTGCTAAACGTGTTGACCCCTCACCTCGGGTGGCAAGGCTTTCCCAGAGGGAGCATCCAGGATCAGCAATGAATTGGAGCAGCTTAGAAGGTATCATGTGAGACTTTCTGAAGTTGAGGTAGATGCCCAGTTTGTCAAGAGAGTGGCGGGTGAAGCTGAGATCTTCCAGGACCTGTTCGGTAGAAAGGGCCCTGATCAGCCAATTGTCCAGGTAGGGGTAGATGTGAATCCCCTGCAGCCCCCCCCCACCCAGAGACTTGCTGCCATTACCGGCATCAACTTGGGGAAAATCCTTTGGGCAGAGCTGAGCCCGAATGGCAGAACCCGAAACTGAGGGTGAGAACTGAAAACGGCAAACCTTAGGTATCTTCTGTGCTTGCGATGAATGGGCACATTAAAACTAGCATCCTGAAGGTCCAATGACACCATCCAATCCTGGAGATAGAGGCCCTGAAGAATCTGTGAAAAAGTAATCATCTTGAACTTGTCCTTCCTGAGGAACTTGTTGAAATATCTCAAGTCCAAAATGGGACCTTTTTAGGGATCAAAAGGTTCAGGGAGTACCACCCAGTTCCTCTTTGTCACAGATACCAGTTCTATGGTACCTTTCTCCAGCAGGATGGCGAACTCCTGAAAGACGAATGGACCTGGAACTTTGAGGGAGTGGCTCCCTGGTGGATGATCCTCAGACCTTTTTAAGAAAGGGAGGCAGTAGCCCTGGGCTATTGTTTGCAAGGCCCAAGCATTTGAAGTAATGCCCGGCCATTCTTCCCTTCCCTGTGGACTAAGGCCTCAGAGTGATGTTAGGGCAGCTGTGGCACCGGCCGAATGCAAGGTAGATGCTGCTTGGATTACCACCACAAGGACACTTCCTATGGCCTCTCTGATAGGCTTGATCCATCGCCCTTCCAAAGGAATTGTAGTAGCGAAAGGGCGGACCCCTCCATCCCTGAGACGTCAGATGAGAAGGTTATGGCTGCCTTATTGCGGCACGCGTCTATGCTGCCGCCTTGGAAGTCTGAAGTGTTTATAGACCTTCGTCAGCCTTATTCCCAAAAAGGTGTGTACCATCAAAAGGCATGTTGAGAAGCCTGGATTGAATAACCCGGTGCAAAACCAGATTTTCGTAACCACGCGAACCATGGCTCTACTGAAGCTTTCAGCGGAATCAAGTCCTGACTGTAGGGACGCACACATTGCGTCCTTGCCAACCTTAATTATATTAAGGAAGCCATCTCTTTTCTCACCCTTTGGAAGATGGTCAGCTGCCATAGCTATAATATCCCACAATGAGCGAATTTGGCCAGAGCACATGTAGTATTTATAGACTTATGGGCCATGCTGCTGGCGAAAAAAACTTTTTTCCAGAGTGTCAAAACGCTTATCAAAATGCTTATCAAGCCTCTCAAAGTCGACAGATATTTGCATTGTGGATCAGATGCTACAAATGGCTTGGGAACTTCTTTTGCCGCTATGTCCAGGTGAGGGGGGCAGTGGGCAAGTAGTCCCGGCAGTGTAGGCTATCATGAAATTCATTAAAGAGATGAAACATAATTTTTACGGTTGTGTATAAGGACGTGCGTGGCTCCAATCTTCAAGATGAAACTACAGATAATGTAGGTGCTCAGCACTATGTGACTGACGCGTAGAAGCTGAAAACCTCTTAAATGTATAATTTTCCAGAAAATGGGTCACATGATTCATGTCCAAATACTCTGCACATTTTTTTTGAACCGGAGAGTGATCATAGTGAAGTATCTTTATCTTCTTATGTTTCAACCCCCCAGCCAGCTCAGTCTAGAGGCCATTATTCCTCAGTTAAACAAGTTGACATGGAATCCAATGAGAGCACTCAAAAAGCGCTTGTGGCTTTGAACTACATATTGTGGAATGTTGCTTCCCTGTATGAAAATATTAAAACACAGGAAAAATAAATACAGAATTACTTAATGCTATGCAAAATAAAATGAATAATTCAGTGAAGGAGGCTAAGCTGAAGGCTTTGTTAAATTTGGACTCTGTCTCAGCTAAATCAGATTTTTCGCAACCTATAGACAGGGTTCCGCTGGTTTTACACAGCTGGAGCACTGTGGTCTATCCGTTATTCCGAATGACACTAAAAAACCATGTGAAACCATACTGATGCCGTACTCCCTTCTTGTGCAAAATACAGAAGAAATGTTTGTTGCATTACTCTTAGCTGTGAAGTCAAACTCTAAGGTGTAACGGAAGCCAATAAGGAGAAAAGCAGTACAAAAGTGTATGAATCTACTTCCTGGATTGGTTGTTAAAAAAAATAAAAATAAAAAAATAAAAATATCAAGACCAAAGACTGCATAATACTTCCTCGAGGAAGTTCCTACGAAATCTAACAATGCAAGAGTCATGGTCTAAGACCAAAAAGTTATTAGCTAAATCCAAGGTCTCCTCTGTAATGCCTCCTAGACAAGTCGTCTTGGTCAGTTCTTCTGATGAAGACCCTGTACTGGATTACAGGCTTGAGGAGCAACAGTGTCCCATCAGCTGGGAATTTTGCACAAGAAAGGCTCAAATTATTAGCGCTTATGATAAATCTACCAGGGATGACAATGTTGACTCCCAGTCCATAAAGGGACAAGAATTGTTTTTGATTGCAATACAAACAGATTAAGTTTATGGCCCCAGGAAGAAAGTGGTTGCCACAGAGTTTATGTAAAACATCAGCAGACTTGCTGCAGGTGCAGTGGAAAGACATCCCATGGTGGAGCCAGACCGGCATTCTGCAACTTCCAACGAAATATCTACCAGAAGCGAAGAAATACATTATAATCATTCCTTTGGGGAAGCGTAGAGTATTGGAAAAAGGGGTGTTGATGGAAGAACGCAACTTTACAATATTTCCTGGGCAACTAGTCTCTGTGACGAGCATAGAAGCAGGGAAGTGGCCTAGCTATAACTGTGATAATTAAGGGAGGTCATCCTATCCCTGTAAATAACCCGGTTGGGAAATCCAGTTTAAACAGATTTCTGACAGAAATCCTACTTAAAGCTGAAAATCAATTGGTTTCAAATAGATTGACAGGGTAATTCATAGAATTCAGCGCACAAGTGGCACACACGGCTGGCGCACAGTGTGTGCGTGCGACTTTCTGTGTCAGCCGCGTGCGATAAAATCCATTTCCGCGCACAGCATATTCATGGATCTTCATGGATCTGAGCATCCAAAAGCATCTGTGGTGTAGAGTGGCGCAGCAACCCTGCAGCAGCGCCAGTTGCGCCCCCAACTCCTCCCCATGCGCCATGCACAGCGCACAAATCCCGTACATGGCACACAGGCCCCGAACCACGAAAACGCCAGTAAAACTCCCCGCGCACCCCTCCGAATAAATGTACACCCCAGCGTGGGAAGTTTCCCACGCGATTGGCCCTGTACGAGCGGGTACGTGTATTAATGGGGTGAGCGGGAGGTTTCACACGTGATTCACCCTGTGCGAGCGGGGTACGTGTATTATTGGGTGTGCGGGAGGTTTCACACGCGATTGGCCCTGTGTGAGCGGGGTATGTGTATTAATGGGGTGCGCGGGAGGTTTCACACGCGATTGGCCCTGTGCGAGTGGGGTACGTGTATTACTGGAGAGCGCGGGAGGATTCACACGCGATTGGCCCTGTGCGAGCGGGGTACGTGTATTACTGGGGTGTGTGGGATCTATCACACGCGATTGGCCCTTGCGAGTGGGGTACGTGTGTTACTGGGGTGCACAGGAACTTTCACACGCGATTGGCCCGGAGCAAGCGGGGTATGTTTATTACTGGGGTGCGCAGGAAGTTTCACACGCAATTGGCCCTGTGCGAGCGGGGTACGTGTGTTACTGGGGTGAGCGGGAACTATCACACGCGATTGACCATGTGCGAGCGGGGTAGGTGTATTACTGGGGTACGCGGGAGGTTTCACACACGATTGGCCCTGTGCGAGCGGGGTACGTGTATTACTGGGGTGCGCGGGAAGTTTCACACGCGATTGGCCCTGTGTGAGCGGGATACGTGTATTACTGGGGTGCGCGGGAGGTTTCACACACAATTGGCCCTGTGCGAGCGGGGTATGTGTATTACTGGGGTGCACAGGAGGTTTCACACGCGATTGGCCCTGTGTGAGCGGGGTACGTGTATTAATGGGGTGCGCAGGATGTTTCACACGCGATTGGCCCTGTGCGAGTGGGGCACGTGTATTACTGGAGTGCGCGGGAGGATTCACACGCAATTGGCCCTGTGCGAGCGGGGTAGGTGTGTTACTGGGGTGCGTGGGAACTTTCAAATGCGATTGGCCCTGTGCGAGTGGGGTAGGTGTGTTACTGGGGTGCGTGGGAACTTTCACACGCGATTGGCCCTGAGCGAGCGGGTTACGTGTATTACTGGGGTGCGCAGGAAGTTTCACACGCAATTGGCCCTGTGCGAGCGGGGTACGTGTGTTACTGGGGTGAGTGGGAACTATCACACGCGATTGACCCTGTGCGAGCGGGGTAGGTGTATTACTGGGGTGCGCGGGAGATTTCAGACGCGATTGGCCCTGTGCGAGCGGGGTACGTGTATTACTGGGGTGTGTGGGAGGTTTCACACGCGATTGGCCTTGTGTGAGCGGGGTACATGTATTACTGGGGTGCGCGGGAGATTTCAGACGCGATTGGCCCTGTGCGAGCGGGGTACGTGTATTACTGGGGTGCGTGGGAGGTTTCACACGCGATTGGCCCTATGCGAGCAGGGTACGTGCATTACTGGGGTGCGCGGGAGGTTTCACACGCGATTGGCCCTGTGTGAGCGGGGTACGTGTATTAATGGGGTGCGCGGGAGGTTTCACACGCGATTGGCCCTGTGCGAGCGGGGTACGTATATTACTGGGGTGTGCGGGAGGTTTCACACACGATTGGCCCTGTGCGAGCGGGGTACGTATATTACTGGGGTGCGCGGGAGGTTTCACACGCGATTTTGCAGTCAGAGCGGGTTACGTGTATCTAGTGTGGTGTGCGGGGAGTCCTACACGTAAATTGGCAGTGTGGGTCCTCCCAGGTGTCCCCTCTACCCCCTCCACGGCCCCTGCAGGCAGCCCACACCACAGGGGACTACCCTGCACCCCTGGACATGTCCCGCAGGCAGCCCCTCCACCATGGCCATGCCCCCCCAGCCAGGCCACGTTGCACTAGTGATCACCAACTCATGTCCCCCAGCGCCCCCACCCCCCCCCATCAGTGAGGGGCACCTGCCAGCAGGCCCCAACTCATGTCCCCCAGGACCCCCACCCCCCCCATCAGTGAGGGGCACCTGCCAGCAGCCCCAACTCATGTCCCCCAGCACCCCCACCCCCCCCCCCATCAGTGAGGGGCACCTGCCAGCGGCCCCAACTCATGTCCCCCAGCACCCCCACCCCCCCCCATCAGTGAGGGGCACCTGCCAGCGGCCCCAACTCATGTCCCCCAGCACCCCCACCCCCCCCATCAGTGAGGGGCACCTGCCAGCAGGCCCCAACTCATGTCCCCCAGCACCCACACCCCCCCATCAGTGAGGGGCACCTGCCAGAAGGCCCCCAATAATTTCCCCCCCCAACATGTCAACATGACCCACAATCATGGCCCTCATGGCTACCAAAATCCCACGGCACGCCACCCCTGCCCAAATAACTCACCAAGCATAACATACACCCCACATTCAAATGCCCATTACATGAAACAACCCAAATGGCATGTATGTACATCAACACATGTCCGTCACACACACACAATGGGTGCCAGTGAATGTGAAAACCCACATCCTGACATGCATGAAACCAATGAGAGAATACCACACATTGAAGTACGGGAACAAATGTATTGAACAAAAAATGTGGTGAAAGAAAATCAAATACCAAACAATGGAAATAAGGGAAACAATGCAGAATGTCACATAATGATAAAAAAAGGAAATCATAATACAAAATATATGAAATCAAAAAAGTCTCCAAAGTCTCCTTCCAACAAAGCAAATCCAAACAGAAATGAAAAAGTAAAATCCATTGCTCCATGGAAAAATCAAAAAAGAAAATGGTGACAAACCCACACTCCCAACTATTTACAAGGATGAAATCCTGGGTCCATGAGCCCAACTGTCCAAATGAAACCTACAAAAATACACTAATGAAGAACTATATACAAAAATGTGGGGTATTGTCCAAGCGCCCCAAAAAAAAATGAAAACCAAAATTAAACCTAACACTAACTAACTATTTACAATGGCAGCGGGCTAGTCCGACGGCTCACTTTTGGATGTCCCGGGCCAGGGCATCATCGAACTCCCGCTCAATGTCCTGGAGGCGGTCCTCTTCCATGGCCCCGAGGGTTCGCAGGGACAATGACATGTTGGCCTCCAACTCCCTGCGAATTGCCTCAAGGCACTCGGCCACCCTCAGTGCCCTTCGCATGGAGTTCTCTGCCCTGACCATTGTGAGCCGTGCCTCTTCCGCCCGCTGCCGCTCCGCATCTATGTCGTGGCCCAACCGCTGCCACACGGAAGACACTTCCAATCCTGGGTCCTCCTGCCCTCTGGCCGATGCCTGCCCCTCCGATGTTGAAGGCCCGAGCCATCATTGCTCCCACCATGTTGCTGCTGCTGCTGTGCCTGTGCCTGCGCCCTGGCTCTTGCTGCCTGCACATCCTCCTCCGGCTGGGGTGCAGTTGTCGTGGTGGCCACCCCTGCTGGACGTCCGACTCCCGACTGTGGCAGGGATGTGTCCTCCACCAGCCTGGCCGCTGGGTCAGAGGCAGCTCCACAGGGTACCCAGGTGATACATGGGTGGGAAGATGGCATGGAGGACGACTGGCGCGTAGGGGGTTCAGGTGAGGAGGGGGTCGCAAGAAGGTCCAGCACACAGAGGAATCCAGCACTGGTGACCCGTCCCAGTAGGTCAACGCGGTCAAAGAGGCATCCGAGATGACGTGCAGTGTCTTCACGAAAACACTGCAGGTCAACTCGCATGCCCCGTTGATGCAACGCTATCCCAGCCAGGACAGGCTCAACACAGTCCCGGATAGCCACGTCCGCAGGGAGAGGAAGGCCAGTTGTTGTGCGCCCATTCCCTCCCTGAAAACGGGTCTGGACGTAGGCATCCCTGCTGGTGCCGGATGATGCAGTCACAGGATCAGGGACAGGATTACACACAGGCACCTCTGCGGCGGCCTGTGCTGCCTCCTGTCCCTGCCCCTGCACTGCACCACTGGCACCAGTGGAATCCCCACCTCCAGACCCTGTGTGTGTCCCTTCCACGGTCTCCTCCTCCTCCAAACCCCCCACCAACCTGGATGACTCAATGCCATCTTCCTCCGTCGGACCCTGTGGGGTCTTAGCTGCCCTTTCTGCTGCCGAGGAGTCCATCTCCAACCTCTGCCTTTTGGACCTACCCTCGGCAGCTGCGGCCTGGGACGCGGCACCAGACTCCTCACTGCCCGAAGAAATGACAATCTGGGAGGGGAGCCGGGCCTTGCGTCTCCAGCTGGTGGTGCGATCCCTGCCGCTTTGCTCCACAGCACCCTCGCCGCCCTCTTCATCAGTTGACGCTGCAGACAGGGAGAGATAGAACACAGGCATCAGGGCACTGTACAATGGACTGATACGCACATGACAGTTGTACATGAGTGGCAGTGTCAAACTTCAGACATGGCATCACACTCCCTGACACATGTCATTTCTACTCACACACGAGCAATTCCACAGCAATATTGCACCAGGCAGCACCATCCATACACATACAACAGCATCAGCATCCGAAGGTGAGCCTGACGTCACATGAAACACAGGGAGTACACAACACATGCACACACACCAACACACTTAAATGCATGTGTGCATGTCCACCAACTGTTGCAGTGATGAGATCGCCATCCATGTCACATCTGGCATTCATCCTTCTACATGTCAGTGCCACATGCATCCATGTTGCATCACAGTTGCACACTTGTCAAATACACACACATGCACATGTACACAGTGCAGATACATGCAGCTGGAACAAACATCCATGTGTGACACCACAGCCATGCCAACGTACATACACAGTAATTCAAACAGGTGTGCTACCACATCTGCGTTTGGCCTGCATGCTTACCCACACATACACCATCCATGTGTCTCACACATGACAGGACTCGCATGTGTCAGCCTCACGCCCCTGTACATACACATCCATACATGGCCCTACAAAAACACATGTGTAACCTGCACACTACTGGCACACCACGACACGCACAGCGCCCAATCAGTATGCATGTACACTTACCGCTTGACTCCAGACGGGTCTGCCTCTCAAGGACCTCGACGTGGAGCGCTGAGCATATGCGTTCCAGGCCCCTCATTTGGTGGTCGGACAGGTGGCCCCGGCGCCCCTTGGCATCCGCTGCCTTCAAGAGGCGCCGGGCCTTGTTGAGGGTCCTGGACCTGAAGTCCTCCCAGCGCTTCTTGACATGTTTGAAGTCGCGGACTGCCACCCCCTCCTCGTTGATGGCAGTCACAATGTCCATCCAGATCCTGGTCCATCCTTCATAGTTGGCGCGAGAACTTCCAAAGAGGGCATCATACTGCCCCAGGACTTGCTCCACGAGGACACCAACTTCCCTGGCACTGAAGCTGGTGGCCCTCTGCCTCTCTGGCTGGGGGTTGACAGTGGTGCCAGATGGTGGTGTGCCCGACATGGCAACCCCAGAGGTAGGTGTGGGTGGGCAACTGGGTCCGGACGCTGGGCTGTGGAGCGATGGTATCCCAGTCGGGAGTCTTCAGTTCCAGCAGGGGTGGTCACAACAACTGCACCCCTGCAGATGTATGATGTGCAAGCAGCAAATAGCAGGGCACATGGGCAGCAGGCAGGCAGGCAGGCAGGCAGCAGCAGATGGCAGGTGGGAATGTGCTTGGGGCTCTGGGGGGCAGTAATTCGGCCTTCTGGGCAGGAGCGTGGTCTTCTGTGTGTTGTTGCGAGGCCAGCTTGATACGGAGTGATTTGGCACGTGAAAATCTTGCACGTCTACGTGTAATTCGAGGAAAGGCCCTTAGCGCGTAAGCGCGTCTGGAACGTGACGCGCGCGGGCGTTTCCCTCGTGAAGTGGCCATAGTGGCGCGTGAAAAAACTGCACGTCCGCGTGTGAATGCGTGTAATCCGAGGAAAGGGCCTACGCGTCTTGTACGTGCTTTTCGTGGAGAGCGAGTGGGTGAATTCTGTACTTCGTCGGTTCACACGCGATTACTTCACAGCGTTTCAAGTTCGTACTCCCTGTTACCTCTGACAGCGTTCATTTTTTTTGTTGGGCCTGTTTCCTCAAACAGCGTTCACTTCTTCTTTTGTCCTGTCTCCTCAGACAGCGTACAATTCTTCTTTTGGCGGGGGTGTTGCCAATGCGCACACGCGCTTTTTTTTCACGTTCTTTTTCCAGGCAGACGGTGAGTTGTGCACGCATTTACCAACTGTGCTTGCCCCGTGTGTCGCGTACCCCTTCAGAGGTCATTGTAGGCTGCGTGTAACACGCGTACGCTTATTTTTATGTTTCTGGGTGCCACAGCGTAGTGCAGGACAATTGTTTACTGCAACTCCCATACGCACAACAACATCAGTGCCATGGTTGGGAGGCGACCAAGCGGTAAGGGAGGCAAAGGTGGCCGACCTCCAAAAGGTGGGCGTGGTAGGAGACGTGGCCAGGATTTGCAGGGTGCCCCTAGATCCCCATGTGTGGAGGACGAATCAGGGACACCCATGCCCCCCCATGGTTGACGGAAACGTGGCTGACACCATCCCAGCTCGGCCCTTGTTGGACCAGCCCATTGTGGCACCTGACCCGGCACAGGATGACTCCCAGGCTGACTTCCAGGTCAGCAAGGCTAAGCCACGTGTGCTGGTGCAAGTTGGTGTCACCAGGCCACGTGGGTCTGGGGCAGTGATGTCATCTGTTGCCCCAAGTAGGCAGGGTGGGGAGGCTGCAGGGGCAGCTGCAGCTCTATCCACCCCAGCTCTGAGTCTCCCAGCCGGGACAGTGTCAGTCCTGGTCCATCAAACTGATGTTGCCCCTGCCAACATCACACTTCAGCCAATGTCTGTACCAAGACCTATGGTCATTGTGCCTTCGCAAACACTCCCAGTACCCAGTCCACCTGCGCTTCTGCCCCTACTGAACAGAGCGGCGCAAGCCACTAAGGCTCCGCTCCACCTTTGAAAAAGAGGAAGAAGGGTGCTGTGGCATTACAGGCTCAGACCCCAGACACGGCTACACAGTCTGGCACGTCAAGGAAGCCTAGCTTTAATGAAGCCGAACTTGATGCACTTGTGACCTATGTGTCGGCACATAGCCGCGAAATGGTGGTGACTGCAGTGTGCAATACCACACCTGGTCAACGTAGGGCACACTGGCAGACCATCGCGGACCGCATAAGTGCCCTTGGATTTGTGAGGCGCACAGCTGATGGTTGCTACAAGCGGTGGAATGACCTGAAACGCAGAAGAACAACAAGCTGGCCTCAAATCATGCCGCTACTCTGGTGACTGGCGGTGGGTCTCCACCAGAGGACAACGAACTCACTGAACATGAGTCTGTTGCTGGGACCTTTGTCACAGAGGAACAGATCCAAGGCGTGGGAGAGCTACCCGATTACGACGCATTGTCCAGTGAGTGCCCATGCATGTGTGTGTAATCCATGTGTATGTTGCTTGGGTGACGGGTTCTGATTTAGTGCTAGGTGAGGGTGTGTACTCCTGAGTGTTATGGGTCACCCATGTGCTTCCTCAAATACATTCACGTGCCTTTGATTTGGGTATGACAGTATCCCTTCTGCCCACAGTAGCCAATTAGCCCCGCATTACTGCTGTTGCACTTGAACTATCATCTTGCAACAACATTGTTCTGATTTTTACTGTGTTCATTCAGGCTGATTGTTTAGATTATCCCATTTTTCATATGCTTTTATCATCCCTAATGCCACATATGTGACATGCTTCTCTCATTGTTTACACCCCACATTGTGCCACTTAGACCTGGTTATGTGAATGATTAGACCATTCAGGGCGAGGGAGTATTGGCCTGCTGACATTTATTTTTTGGGCCTGTTTGCATGTGGAACATGATAGTTGTTTCCTGTCATGTTGAAGTGACCAACAATTGATGTGTACATCTGCCTACAATCACTGTCTTATTGTACACTGGATGTGTCGCAGTGTGTGGCACATGCATATTTTGCAACACTATTCTGCATTAATCTTCTCATCATGTCCATGTGACATGGATGTGTGACAGTACTCATTCACTGACATATCGCTGTAGTTGTCTAATTTACCATGGCTATGCTACATGACATCTGTGTGCTGGCATGTGTCATGTATGTGTATTGGACATGCCACTCACAGGCTGATGTGTGATGCCAGTGCTACACGACATGCTGCAAATGTGTTGCTTTTCCATCTTGGTGTCCTCATTGTCTGCCTTTTTGACTCCCCTTCAAACTCATTGACAGTGCATGCATGCCAGGGTTATAGTCATGTGGGACATGTTAAACCATGTACAGGATCTCCGTCTTGTCAGGCCTATGTGTGTGCTATGGTGCTCATGCCTGTTTCCATTTCTTGTATTTCATGTTTTTGCAGGTGACGACGCACTTGATGCTGGTGAGGTTCAGGAGATGGTGCAGACCCAGGACGATTCTCAGACACGACCAGGCACCAGTGAGGGACGTGGTGTGGTGGTGGGTGAAAACACTTTGGTACTGCAGACCATACTGTCGAGGGATGTCTCTGGGTGCAGCTCCCCAGACCTCTATTCAGGTGCTGAGTCGGATGATGAGACTTATGTGCTGTCGCAGGTCAGTGCTTCTGGCAGGGATTCTCTTCTGTCCAACCCACCTGCACCAGGGGTAGAACCCTCTATGGGGATGTCAAGTGTTGGTAGGTCCGCCTTTGGCGGTTACAAATGCAGGGTCACACTCCACAGCATCTGATCCTGTTCCTGGGCCAGCAGATAAGAGGGGGAATGCAGTCCTGCAGCCTGAGGCAGTGCCAGCACAGCAAGGTGCAGATCGCCTTGCCCCGAACAGGTGTGGTGCCCGCCGACGCGGTGGCCGTGCACCACCAGGCAATACTGTATGGGAAAACTCCATGTACGGTATGGCAACCCAACAGGCAGCATCAGTAGAAATGATGGCTCAGGCAATGGAGAGGGTGGTCACTTCCATTATCCCCCCTGAAAGGCAGATGGAGCAACAACAGCAGGCAACAGACTCCATTTGCCAATCAGACAGGGAAGACATGTTGGCGTCCAACAGGGACCGACGGGCGGCACTGGAGACTCCGCGCGAATCCATATCAATAGAGTCACAGGGCCACAGGGAAGCCCTGAGAGTGGAACTCCATAACCTCAGGCAGAGTCTGCTTGAACTTGAGGCTTCCCGAAATGTTAGGGCAGAACAGCAGCTGGAGCAGCTCACACGTTCGCTCTCAGCTGAGCTGCAGGCAACACGTGAGGAGATCCGGGCATCCCGCGAGGCCATGCGTGCAGAAGTGCAGGCAACCCGTGACGTGCTGCATGGGGATCTCCGCACTTTAATCCTCCAGAATCAGACCTTCCAGACCCGCATGCTTGCTGCCATGGAGGACCATACCAGGGCTTTGCGTGGGCTGCCTCCCATAGTGCCACCACCTCCTGATGCAGCAGCAGAGGGTGAAGAGAGCGACAGCAGTTCTCCCACAATGGCATAGCCGTGCAGGCCATGAGCCCATGGAGGTATTTTTTTTTCTGCAACATCCACGCAGGTGGGTTTTGGTGTGCACCCTGTCCTCGAACCTCCTGGGTGGCCTCCCTCCCCTGATCCCCACATGGCCATTTTTGATTATTTATTTTTTTACAGTGTGTTGCCTGGTGTGGCTCCCGTGGGCATCCACTATATTCCGGCTTTGCACATGCAGGCTTGTCCTGAGTTTGGGTTAGATGCTTGGGTTCGTGACACACACACACACACCCCTCCTGCTTCCCGTTTCCATGGGCTTGCAAAGGGTGTGACCAAGTGACAGTGACTTACACAGTGACATTGGGCTCCCATGAGCTGTGTGGGCAGTCTGTAGTCAATACTGTGTGTACATCCCTAGTGGGTATTGTTGTATTGCACACTGCATGGTGTATTGATATGTGCTTGTGCATCCATGTCTTCCTCCTAATTTGCAGGTTCCTTCCTCATGTCTTCACAAGGCCGTCTCCTTTGCAGATGGAGTTCATGTTGTATGCAAGTACACTGACACATTTGCGTGGCAGCAACACTCTACAGTTTGAAGGGGTCGATGTGCTGGCTTATTCAGGTTGTAAGACTACCACTACTTTGACTTAGTACTGTCATGTTTTTGCAATGTTTCATGGTGTGTTGCTGTATTGTATTGGTGGTAAGTATTTGTTCATGTGTGCTGTTTGTCATTGATTACTGGGAGCATATTGTCTGTGGGCAGTTTCCATTTGGGACAGTGCACTTTGTGACACTTGTGTCAGGTCTTGTGCATTGCTTTGTTTACTTTCACATTGCATGACATGCGATGGTGTGTTGGGTGGCAGAGCTGGGGAGGGGTTGGTTGACATGGAGCTATTTTCATGTTGTATTTTGCAAGGGGGTAGTCATTCATGCAGCATAAATGTGTGTTTATTTGTGACACAGCATTGGTTGTCTTTCGGCAGGTAGGGTTGGACAAAATGTAACAATTGCAGGTGACCAATCTCAGGCTGGTATGGTTGTGACAGTTGACTGTCCCTTATGTCATCATCATTGATTGTCAGCTGGTATGTGCCAGGGCTGTGTGCACTCCACAGGGGTGTGATTTTAGGTGAAGTAATTAGCCACCAGCTGCGTACGGGCTGCCTCACGTGCCCTTTCCCCTCCCATGCGCAGCGGCCGTGCTTGTGGTTGGGGATGTGGGGGCACCACCATGTCCATCGGCAGGCCCCGGAGTGTTGCAACGTTGTGCAGGACACATGCTGCCACTATGATCCTGCACACTACTGGGGGTGCATATAGCAGCTGCCCACCAGAGCAGTCAAGGGAGCGAAAGCGTGACTTGAGCACTCTGAATGTGCTTCCCTATGCCCCGGGTTGCAATATGGGCTGTGTTGTATCTTACCTCGGGTGGTGTGGTGGGATTCCGAATTGGCGTCATCATGTGGGTGCTCAGTGGGTAGGCACTGTTCCCTGGGAAGGTGATGATGGGTATCATTAGTGGGGTTGTGACATTACTCAGTATCTGACATGCATGCATGTGCAGGGGCATTTATACTCACCAAGCAGCCATGTATCGCCATGCCGCCCAGCTTCTAGGTCCCGGTTTAGGGTTAACATTCTGTAGATGAAACTGTCATGGGTGGACCCTGGATAGTTGGCATATACTGAGGTGATGATTCCCTTGGCATCACATACTACCTGCACGCTGATGGAATGCCAGTGCTTGCGATTTCTGTAGATGTGCTCAGTTGCCCTGGGAGGACGTAGAGCCACATGGGTGCAGTCAATGGCACCTAGCACTTCGGGGAAGTATGCCACCCCGTAAAAATCCTGGACGACAGCCTGCCTTTCTGCAGGTGTTCTGGGCAGGTATATGTGCCTGCGGACTGATGGGCGTGCAGTCATGATGGCCAACACCTGGTGCAGGCAGCGTGGCCTGTGAGATCCCCCCCCCCCACTATGGCACTTGTCCGCTGAAATGAACCAGTGGCCAAGAAGTGCAGTACATTGAGCACCTTTTCCAAGGTGCTCAGTGCTTGGGAGCACAGGGTGGGTGATGTGAGGTCATCCTCCCACTCACTCACCAGGTCGAGTATTATGTGAGGTGTAAACCTGTACCTCCCATACACCTGGTCATCAGGCATACCAAAAAGGCTGGTTCTGGGTGTAAAAATTCTGGCCCTGACTATCCTCCTCCTCCTGCGGTATCCCACGACCACTGCTGTGAGGAACAGTATATTCATCTTGGCGTCTGAGCTTGTTTGTTGTTTGCGCGCACTTTTATGCTGCGCGGGTCCACGTACGCCTGCTTCCTGCTGGCGTACGTGTTTCTGGATTAGCGCGTCTTTTTTGGCCCACACGTTAGCCCCATTCGATTCCATGAATACGTGTTGTAGGCGCGCGTGTGGGCGTTCCATGCATTTGCCTCCTGTACTTCCCCCGTGACGCCCACATTTTCACGTGTTGTTCCCCATTCCGCGTGTTACGCCCCGTGTTACGCCTACTTTTGTTGTGTGCGCTTCGCTATGTGTGCTTTCGCTGTGCGCCTAGCGCACGCTGTTTGAAGACGTGTGCGACAGCGTGCGCCACGCAGGATTTTAGCGCACATCTATGGATTTACATGCACACGGACTTCCATGAATCACTGTGCGCGGGTTTCGCTGCGATTTTCGCACTTGCACTGCGATTTGCACACTTTCGCACGCTTGCGCAGGAATTTTCAGCAGACATTAATTCCATGAATCGGCCTCTTAATATTTTGGCTCTCTTTGCCGAAGTACCCAATTTGCATGCTATCTCAACTAAGGACATTGATGGAGTCGAATTTTATTACTGAGAAAATAATCGATATGGTGGTATTCCATATGGGTTCTGAAATTGTTTTCGATTCGTTCTTATGGAAGTTTCCTCCCCTCAGGAAAATGGGTTTTTATATATCTGTGTTCAATCCTAGGTGATCCATTCAGTTGCTGAGAGTCCAAACGTAGCAGCAGAATCTGTGTTCAGGAATATTAGGATCTCTGTACCGGACACGTAAATGGTCCTCGAGAAGCTCAGCTTACGTGTGCTAATGGCTTAGGACATAAAAAAGTGCAAGTTTGATCATGGCTTGCTGACTCATTGCAAACGAAGTCCAGAAGCACTTTAGGGCCCATTGATCTTTAGTGAAATTGGTACATTTGACTTACTCTCTTGGAATTCTCTGGGACATTTGCATTTATTCACAAATGCAGACTTGCGTACTCTTCTTAGGGGGTTAATGGGTGATACTAATTCAGGAAGCTTGTTGCTCAACTGCCCTGTATTTGACAGGTATACCATGTATGGGAGGTAGACTGGCGGCGGGTGGTGTTCTATTGACGATTATTAAATCTTGTACCCATCTACCTGACATTAGGATGGTTGATATCAGTCAGGGAGCCTTGGCTGTGGAATTGACCATTTGTATAACAACTTAAAAAATAAAGGTTATTGAGTAAATATTTGGGTAATATATCCAACTTATTTCCAACTGGGTTGGAGTGACGAAGAATGTGTCCATTTTGGTGGCTGAGGACTTGAATTCTTCATGCCCCTTCATGGACGAAAAAGTCAATAATTTGGAGTGTCTCTGTGTTAAGGACAAAAGAACTATAAAGTATATACCGGGACTACATTGGATTTCTTGATTGGCTGGGTTGGGTCGTCATATGTTGAATGGGGCGGTTCCTGGTGACATTCCTGTTCAACCCACCTGGCAGAGAGGGAAGACTCCATTTTTGTTAACTCCCATTTGTATAAATTATGTAAGCAATTTAAGGCAGTACCCACAGGTTGGAGCAACCACAATATGCCGTCTCTCACCGGCTAGTCCCCGGGGATCTGTCGCCAGGTGGCCAAGACACAGCCATCGCTATAGGAACCAGTTCTTGGGGATACATCAGTGCGGGAGGATCACCTGGATGGGGTTCCTCGGGGAGTGAAAGTGGGACACCAGAGGGTGAGACTGGTATCCCCCTCCCATTAACACCTTTTCCACATCCTACCAGGTAGGATACCTAGAAGCTCAACGCCCCCCTTTCCCAACACAACACTTTCACACGGACGGTTCATCATGAGCAACAACGGACTAACACCGAAGCCATATACCTCACAAGTCCCAACACAAGGGTCAGGTAGAATCAGGCAATTACTGATAATTACACACACCTGACTTCCATCATACTGCCCCACACAAATAAAAGACAGAGCACGAAAGCATAGACTGAGCAAGACAAAATGCACGAGGAAGCAGCAATTCCGAGATGGCAGTTTAAACCAAGGAGAGAGGTGGCAAGACCAGAGAGGGCGGCAAGGAGGGAACTACCCTTGACCTTTTCGAAGAAGAACCGCTACTTTCAAGAGGCCACAAGGAAAAGAAACATAAAACCGGGAATTGCAGCTGAAGAACGGTGCAGTGTGTGTCAAAGGTACACATGGCCCTCCCGCATTGATAGCCATGGTGGGGAGAAGCGATTGCCGCTGTGGTACTTCCTTGGCTCTGACAACAAAGCAACGCCAGTGAATTCAGCATAGCCGATGAGTCGGAGAGACTGATCGCAGACCGGACTGTGTTACGTTCAAGGTTGCAAGCAGCAGTATTGTATGAGGAAAGAGAACTAGTATGTGAATGTGATTGAACTTTATGAAACCGAAATAGGTACTAGATACAGAGTGGTCCAGCGCCACGTGGGTGCTCACTCGAAGGTCTCTGTCTGGTATCCAACTGAGCGTGTGAGAATTATTGAAGTGTGAAATCGAAGTGGTCCTGCACCGGATCAAGCTTAATCCTGTGCACTTTCGAAAGTCTTCGATAGCTTATGAACTGAAATCGGCCTGGGCTTTGCTGAGGGAGACTAAATTGTAAAAAAAGGGGATCTGAGCCTGCAAGAGGGGATCCGGGGTGAACCGTGAGTCACCCGAGAAGATATTGTTGTGGCAAATGTGAACCCGACTGAGGGATGCCTGCAAACAAAAATTGGTCTGAGCCCGGCTGAGGGAGGCGAATTGCATAAAAAAGGGTCTGATCCCGACTGAGGGGAAGGCTGAGGGGGATCCAGGGTGAAGAGTGACTCGCCCGACTTGAATATTTGGAAAGGAACTTTTTTCTTTGTTTTTGGTACATCAGGCCCTCTGAATCAAGAGAATTTCAACTTAAGAGGACTTGGGCGCAGAAGGCCATGATGTTGATAAAAGGAACTATGTCCATGTGCCGAAGAAGCCCAAGAGTGTGCTGTGCTTCAGTGAACCGCCTTGTCCAGTGCTAAAAACGTGGGGAAGGGAGGCCAATGCCTTAACATCCTAACTTTGTGAACACTTCTTTCTTTTTCAAGAACATTACCCCACACTATTTGTAACTTAGCGCTAAGGATTGGCAATATGTTTTTTAGTATAGCCCTTTTTTATTTGACGAGACTCCAATGGGACTGTATTCATTTTTGATGGTCGTAGCTTGCTCGCATCTTAGATTAAGGTTTAGATAGGAATTTTTCACACCCTTGATAAAGTTCAATGAACACCATTGAACTGTGGTCACTTGTGTCCGTCTTACTTTGATGCCATGCATTACTTGCAGTGTGCTGAACAGTCAAATAGGCGCTCCAGTTAATTTGTCTGTCAATTCAGGCAATAATATAATCATTTGGCATTCAGGGGCAGTTGACTGTTTTAATATGAAGACGTTGTTGGTTATCAATGAAACTTTGCAAACTTGGGGGTTAAAAACCCTTAATTTAGATAATTATGAATGTTTTATTGACCATAACATGAAGGACTTCTTTATTAAGAATAAGAAACAGAGCTTAACAAGAGGGAAATCACAGAAGTTTACTCATGCTTTTGACCCCATCGTAGCTAATGAAAAAATAATTTTGAGGTCTTTTATAAAAGTAGAAAGGAAGATTTGACTATCAAGGCTGGAAATTGAAACTGAAATTAGGAAGGTTAGGTTGAAATAAAAAAATTGGAGTAAGCGCCAGAGATTTCGCAAGAATTGATGTTAACATTTTTTTAAAATAACGATTCAAGAAATTTTTGGTTCACAATTAATGCTTTGGGCAGTGGCCAGCTTGAAAAACAATGCAGTAGCAGAGGAGGACTGGGTTCATCTCTATTAAGAACTTTACTCTAGGGAGGATGAGATTTCCCCTCTACCAGATTTGACTATATTACAGAGAGCTGGCACTGAAGGCATATATTTTGATCAGAGCTTGGTGCAGGATTTGATGGTACGATCAATTAATTCTCAGGCATCTGGGCCGAATAAACTTAAAAGCTGTTCAAGAAAAATGCTGCCATTTGGGCCTCCATACTGACATTACTATTCAGGGAGGCTATTGATAAGAGATGTTACCCCATCCTATGAAGACCTCCAATATCATTCCTGTGTACAAAAGGGATCCAAAATCTGACCCAAAAATGATCGCCTCATCACAATTCTCATGCGGACAGCAAGGTATGTGCCTTCATTCTGTTGATCTTGCATATAGAGCACATTAGGGTTGAGTCATCTGTGTTATTGGTGGTGCAATGTCTTAATTTGGAGCCGTCAGGTACTGGGGCAAATAATTATTGTATTAATACTATCCGTGATGTAATGTTCTTTTTGTTGTCTGAGGAACACAAGTGTGACATGCGCCTCCAAGCCGCTGTCTCGGCCCTTGCCCATTTCTGGAGATCGCGCCACCACTCCGCTATGTTGGGTCTGCAAGGAGATTTCCATGACATAGCTATCCTACGTTTGGCTAGGATATATGCCAGATGCTTCATTTTAGATGTGTACCGCGTGGTTTGGGGGCGCGTAAAGTGTCCCATGTAGGCAAGCTGATGGCGATAGCGGGTTTGTAGTAATGCCTGCTTTGCCCAATTTAGAAGCTACTCCTCTCCAAAATTCCATGATAGTTGGGCACGCCCAGAACATGTGTAGCAGGCCAGCATCAGAGGCGCTGCATCTGTAGCAGTGTTGTGCAGTGGCCCCGGTAAAACTTCATATTTTGAGGGGCATCAGATATGCCCTGTGGGTAACGAACAGCTGGATCAACTGTAGTCTGGCATTTCGTGATACTTTCTTGTGATAACTCAAAATCTTCACCCAGTGTGTGTTTAGGAATGGGATTTCTAGGTTCTCTACCCACTAGCTCCTAATCGCCAGAACCCCAGTGGGACCACTTTTCAGCAAGAAATCATATATCCCGATAATGCGTGACCGCTCTCTGCTATGTCGTACAAGGTCCATTATTTCACCATAAGTTGGCCATCTGTGCAATGTTATGTTCTGGATGGTGCGGTGCAACAGGTACTGGCCATGGTGGATGTCGGTATTGGTTAAGTTCATTGAAAGATACGAAGGAGGTGCCATTTATGAGGTCCTCTATTGTGGTGACACCGAAAGGTTCCCAATGCGTGCAGATATCCAGCCGAGCATGGGATGTAATCAGTACTAGGGAGGCCAAGGGAATTTGTACTGAGAATGGGTCAGACAGTCCTATTATCTTGAACGCGCTATCCCACATTAGGTTATTTAGAATTATTAATTGTGAATTCTGAGTGGGTCGGGGCTTCTTGTGCCACAATAATTCTTTGAGAAAGTATTTTGGCTCTGGGGGCTGAAGTAATTTAATGTCTGCTGTAGGCTCATCTGCCAGCCAGTCGACCACATGCTGCAATTGGCCTGCAATGTAATATGCCTCAAAATGTGGGGCCTTAATGCCACCCTCGTCATAGGGCCTCTGTAGGGTGGACAGTGCTATCCTACATCTACCATACTGCCATAAGAACTCTCTACAAAGGGAATCTAAGCTTTTGAAGAAAGTTTTCGGTATATTATATGGGACGTTTGCAAAGTGATGCAGGAGCCTGGGAAGCACCACCATTTTTAATAGTGCTACTCTGCCCATTAGTGAGAGGGGAAGTTTAGTCCAGAACGTGATTGAGTTTTCTATACTGTCCAGTGCTTTTAGAGTATTATTGCGTGTTTCAGCGTGGGATCCTGATAGATGTTGACGTCTAGATATCTGAACGTATCTACGCTCCACTGCAAAGCTAGGACAGGAAGTCTATCGTATCATCTTGGTAAAGCCTGCAAGTGGGAATAAGGATGACTTATCTCTACTTAGGGAAATACCTGAGTATCGTGCAAAGAGATCTAGGGCCTCTATAATTATTTCCAGGTTGTCTTCCGGGTTATGTACGTATATCAATGCATCATCAGCGTACAATATTAGATGGTGTGTTCTATCAATGAGTATGCCTGCATCTCTATATCCAGCTCTCAGGTATACTGCAATCGGTTCCATTGCCAAAATGTAAAGTAGTGGTGATAGCGGGCAGCCTTGTCTAGTACCCCTTTCCAGTTCACAGGGCCCTGAAAAGTGTTTCAGAGTCTTAACTGTTGCCATTGGCTAGGTGTATATTAGCCTTACCCAATTACTGAATGTCTGCCCAAAGCCAAACCGGCGCAGCAGAGCGTATAGCCAGTCCCACTTAATTGAGTCAAATGCTTTTATGGCATCTAACTAAGCTATCGCACAGGAAGTATCCCATGTCGTGGTGCTGTCGATGATGTGGTGCAGATGCCTAAGGTTTGAGGACATAATCATTCAAATATCTAGGCATTCGGATATTTCATGATATAGAAGACACTTTTGTACATAACACAGGAAGGGCGCTATCTAAAATAGGAGATTCCGTGCAGTTCTGGAAGAACCTACCCCTCTCCCTGATGGGAAGAGTGGCATTATGTAAAATGGTGATCCTCCACGATTACTATACTACTTCACTAATATACCCTATGTAGCAAAAAAGATCTTCTTTAAAATGTTGGATGGTAAGGTGGGGGAGCTACTATGGAATACAGGGCGGAGGAGGGTTTCCCTGGCGACACTGCGAAGGCTGAGGGTGGAAGGTGAACTAGGCCTCCTAGACTACAAGAAATACTTTATAGTGACGCAACTACAGATGGCACTGGAATGGGGACAGCCGGATGGGAAAGCCCTGAGAGGGTTGGTGGGATGTCTACCATCTAATAGGAAAGTGATTGAACTTTTGTGGACTCCAATAGAGAACAAAGGGACGACAATTGTGTTTAAAGCAGTCAGAGAAGTGTGGAAGAAATATACCTGGAAGAAAGGACACAGGGGGCCCTATGAGAGAAATCTACCCTGGGGGGTGGATCGGAAGCTGAAACAAGCGATAGGAAGGGCAGGGGCACAGAAGCTCCTCGAAAAAGGGTGTGCAGTGGGGACCTGTTTGAGGAAGGGAAACTACTGACATTTTCGGATGGTGTGCAAAGTTTGGACTATAAAAGGGGTTGCTTCTAGCACATGGGGCAGTAGTTCAAAGAGTAGCTGAACTGTGTGGTGGGGTCCCGGTGGAATCAGAATCAAACCCACTGTTGCAGGTGCTGCTAGAACAAGCGGGGTGAGGGGGAGGGTGTCACAAATGTACAAGGCCCTATAGGAGGAGGTACCGAGTTAGGAACTTAAAGTAAAGGGGAAGAAGGAGGCGTACCTGGGATGTCAGATATCAGAAGGGGAATGGATAAGGATCTGGGAGCAAGCAAAGAAAGGGTCACGGAATGCGAGATTCCAGCTGGTCCAATATAACATCCTGTATAGGACATATGCAACCCCTACTCGAATGTGGGCAATGAAGGAGACTTTGACTGAAGAATGCCCAAAGTGCGGTAGGGGTCCAGCGGGTCTCTGGCATATGGTCTGGGATTGTGGGGTTATAGCGAAATATTGGGACAAGGTGATTGAAGATGTGAATGAGCTATTGGGGGCAAAACTGGAACACAACCCGAAAAAACATGTATATGTGGGATCCTTCCACGAGGGAAGAAATATAAATCACAGAACAAAATGGTACGATTCCTATTAATACTAGCGAAGCGGTGTATGGCGATCGCCTGGAAACACCCACAAGGGCCATCGATAAAGTTATGGCAGGTGGATGCCCGGAGATGGGGCGTGGCGGAATTGGAACTGCTACGGGGGGCAAGGAATGACACAGAGGAGGATGGGGTGATGGCAGAATGGCGCCAGTTACTGAATGATTTGGCAAAACCCAATGACTTAAAACCACAATGAAACGGGGGGGTAAGAGGGAGGTGAGGGAATGAAGGGAAGGGTGAGAGTGAGGAGGATCTAGAAGGGACAGGAGGGGGTCCACAGGAAATAGTGCCTACAAAGACTGCCATACAAAGGTTAGGAGAGAGGCAGGCGGAGAGGTCTCGTGAAATTGATCAAAGGAGGGATGATGGGGGTGGTCAGGGGGAAACTAGGATTGCTAATTGTTTGTCTTACATACAAATGCAAATAAAGAGTGTTTTAAAATAAAAATACAGGACATATGGCTGCTCGGGACGTATCCCGTTTAAACGGGGTGTACAAGGTTGTGGATCACCTCTTTCAATCTGTTGGCGAGCAATGCTGTTAAGATTTTGCTGTCCTGGTTTAGCATGGACAGGTGCATGTAAGAGCCACACTTTAATGGTGACTTGTGTGGCTTGAGGAGAGATGATAATCGATTCTCTTAGGCTGGGAGGGGGGATACCTGTTTCGTATGGCTCTGTTATTGTAGACAGGAGATGGAGCTCATGGTCCACTGCAAATTCTTTATAAAACTCACTGGGTAGGCAGTGGGAGCCTGGAGTTTTTCCTGAAGGCAGTGACCTAATTATGCCAATCAGTTCCTCTAATGTAATGGGAGCCTCCAAGCTATCCGCTGCCGCAATGTCCAGGTAAGGGAGATGTATCTCACCTAGCACTGCCTGGATATCAGCACTTGGGGCATTGGTTCTTCTCCATATGGGTTGCGATAATATGCCTGGAAGTCCGCGTTTATCACTTCCTGAATGAAGCATGTGGCTACTTGCTGTGTATGTATCGAGCATATGGGATGACGTATTTCCTCTTTTTTATATAGCCAGGCTAGCAGCCGTCCGGTTTTGTCGTCCTTGGCGTGTTGTCTTTCGATATATTTAGAATAGCTGTATTTGCCGAGTCTCTCGAAGCATTCTGTGCACTTTTGACGCAACACCGTCCTTTTGGCATCCCTATCCTGTTGGCTGTGTTTTGACTGTTCAAGATTCTGTAGAGGTTCCTCTATGGAGGGGAGTTTTGTAATGAGGCTAGTATACCACCTGACTTGGCAATGGCTACACCTCTGATGACCACTTTCAGAGCCTCCCACAGGGTGCCAGCACTGGTGATGCTGCCAGAATTAAGTGTAAAGTATTATGTGATGCTATCCTGGATATGTCCTCGGAAAAGGGGTCCTGCAGCATGTCTATCCTAAGTCTCCACGTTGGGATAGGGGGTCTAGGGGACACGTACACGTACTCCCACTTCACCAAAACAGGGGCATGGTCTGATAAAACTGAGCCCTTATATTCAGCTGTTAGGATTTCAGGGGCCAGGTCTTTCCCCACAAAAAAATGTGTGCGCACTGCGTGTGGTGCCAAAAAGTGTGAATAATGTCTAGAATTTGGGTGGGGCATTCTCCATATGTCCACTATTTTGAAGGATGACAGAACAGCTATCAGTGACTGGGCTGGTGGGGTGGGTCTATGGAACTTGGTGTCTGATCTATCTATTTGTGATTTATAACGCAATTGAGGTCTCCTCCCCATATGATCTTACCCTCCCGGTATGGCATAAGGTGTGGGTACAGTGTTTGAAAAAAGGAGCTGTGTCATGATTAGGAGCATAAGTATTGATTAAACAGGTACCAAATTCTCAAAGAGCCCCTGTACCAACACCATTCTGCCTTTGTCATCTGACTTATGCTGGATCACCTCCAAAGGCAAGGAAGGGGCTATCCAAATTAGCACACCGCGGTTGTATGCTGAGAATGGAGAGCCCACAGTTCACCCGCCCCATTTACTAGTGATTACTGCTTGTTTGTCTGCCGTGAGATGGGTCTCCTGATGTAGGGCTATATTTATTTGGTGCCTGCGGAGGTATGCGTAGACATGGTTCCTCTTCACATAACTATTCAATTTGCGGACATTCCAAGTGAGCAGCCTCAAGTCGCCAGCCATGCTGGGTTATTTGTCTTGACAGGGTCTCCAATGTTAATTCCTACGCTTGCATTCCGCCAACCACTTGCCATGAGTGTGTGTAAATGGCATTTCATGTGTAGCAGCCGGGCTCAGTGTATGGAGCCAGTAGGCAACTTCCTTCCCATATGCACTAAAAACTGAATGAAAAGCGCCAGACGCATAGTGGTTCAGTTGCTGATGCATGCAAAACGGAATACACTTTAACTTCCCCAACTTTCTTTAACTAAGAACAACTGCTCAGCATTGTTGTCTATGCTCAGCCGCAGCGCGTTTCACGGTTTCTTGCCGTGCCAATACCAGAGGCTTGCACGCAGCGGGTAGGCGCTGAAACAAGCATCCCAAAAAGAAAATCTTTGAGGGCGGATTGGCAGCAGCTCGGGATCGGGCCCCTATAACCAGGCGTTGTGATGGTGTATTCGGGTTGGGTCCTGCTATTCTTGCCGTAGCTGAAGATTCGACTGCCGTCTAGTGGGGTAGGCTATTTGGACTACACCCAGTAGTCTGAGTTCTGGGCTAAGGTCAGACAAGAGGTGTAAGATCTCGATCAAGTGCCGTCAGCCACGTTTCTGTTGCTAGATCATTTGAGCTTACTCTATCATGATGTTGTCAAGCTATATCGGGCGGTGTTTGCTTCTGTGAGAGGACTCATTTGTTCTCTATCCATCCATGCATGTGCTTCTTGGGGGAGGTCAAAGAACAGGGCTTGGTTTTTGTGTAGGATCTTCAATCGTGCTGAATATAGCAGCATATATATCTCAAGTCCGCTTTACAAAGTCTGACTTTCACTGAAGTGAAGTGGGCTCTGCTCTTGTGAACCTATAGAATATAGCCGGGATATACTGCTAGACACGCTGAAGCCCTTCGTATTGTACCTCCATGTCTTGAGTGGGATGAGATGTTTTCTCTATCCTTGTAGTTAAGAATTTTTGCTATGATTGGTCACAGAGGAGCTCCTGGTGGTGGTTTCCGGGTTAAGGCCCTATACGCTCTTTCTATTGTGAAACCTTGCAAGAGGTTCCCCGGGCCGACTTCCTGCAAAAACTATTTTTCCACGTAAGCTGTGGGGTCGGGTCATTCTTCTCCTTCTGTCAAGCTGTTGATACAAACGTTATTGCTACGGGCTCTCCCTTTTGCATCTTCCGCCCTGACTTTCTGTTGCAGAATGAGAACCTCAGGTTGTATTTTGTAGATCCTAGCGGTATTGTCTGTTAGTTGTTTTTCCAAGTTAGCGGTCATTTCGGCCAATTTCCTGAGGTCCTGGCACAGTAGGCCAACGTCGACCATGACCGCGTCTATTTTTTAACACAGTGAGGTTTTCAATTCAGCAATTGCCGGCAGGATTTGGTTGTCTGGCTCATCGACTGCTATCTTTTTGTCTTGTGCGGGCACCATTTGTGCTGTGGGCAACTTTTGCGTAGTTTTGGCATAACTGTCCATAGTTGTCCGACAGCCTTTGGTTTTAGGCACTTTAGGAGGCATTCAGCCTGCTGAGTTTGATGTGTAGTGTTCACAAAGTGAGGGTTTGCTCGCTTTGTCGCTAAAGAAGGTCAGCGTACAAGGGCTGAACAAATGGCTAATCTTCATTGCGTTTTTCTCAGCGGTAGAGGAAAAAGGATCTGCAAGCTCCAGCCCATTAGCAGTATGGCATTCTTTTTAGTTTCAGGGCATCAGATCTAGCACCCTATGTCCTTGGGGTGGCGGCGAGGGTGGTGGATACGTTGGTCTTCTCTGTAGTCAGTGGGGCCGCTACTGTGTAATGTAGACTTAGGGTGTTCAGGCCGTAGTAAACTCTGATATTGACAGCAGAGACACTATGCTGTGATTTAAGTGCGTTCAGCTACAGGCTTAACGATCTCTGCAGTGGTCACTGGGCCACTGCGCTATGGCTTAGAATTGGGTTGACAGGAGTTTGACGTGGCACTGTGCACTACTGGTGTGCTGGAAAGCTCGCAATTATGTTTGAGCAGTGTTACGCGGGCCTACCAGGGACAATAAGTAAATTTAACTGGCACAGCAGGAGATGCGCGTGAGCCAGCAAACTCTGCGTTATTCAGGGTCCAGCATGAGATTCAACAAAGGCAGGCCTATGCTTCTGATGCTGGCGCTCCTCTGTGTGTTGATTTATGGGCGCCCCGGAGGTCTCAGCGGGGCCAGCATTGGCTTGCAGGGGAGGACCACGGGGCTGGTGAGCAGATCGGAGCCCTGTCAGCATGTATATGTGTGCACTGGCGTGTCCTTCTGCTAGTCTGTACTCTCTGGGTATTAACCTGTTGAGTGTGTTGCTTTGTTGCTCGTGTGCAGGGGTTCAGGAGATCTATACACGGCTCAGTATGACAGCGAGCCAGTGCAGGCCTGCAGAGGACTCTGGGGCCAATTGGCGGGTCGGGGCTTCACTGCCACCCATACATATGCTTTGGCGTTTGCTCAGGCGGGATGCAGCTGGTCGGCACTCACCAGGAATTCTCTCAATGTCTGTGCTGCCTCTGTGCTCACAGTATCTGCGTATTCTGACGCGCAATGCAAAGGGACGCAGGTGCCATTTTCTTTTCTCTGCAGCAGTCATCCGGTGAAAGCGCCATTCTATCCCACCACAAGGGCAGAGTGTTCCTTAGGCGGCAAGCTCACTCGGTAAGTGCTTAGCCAGGTGTATCTCCATTAGGTTATTAAAACAACCTGGCAGAAAGGTGTTTTTTCTCCAGATCATATTGAACCAAGCAGGAACTCTTAGGTAAGCATCGTCACACCATGGCTGCTGGCCACGCCCCCAACTTGGCACTTAAGTTGGGCAGATTTAGGAAGTCCCAGAAGTGATTTAGGAGGAGGCATAATATCAATCTGTCCTGAGGTGTATGCAGAAGAACAAGTTACTTACCACATCTAAAGTTCTTTCGCGTATTCCTCATCTTATGATAACTCCTTCCAGTGTCAGCTGCTTCAGAAGGCTTTTTTTG
Source organism: Ambystoma mexicanum (assembly GCF_040938575.1). Lineage (NCBI taxonomy): Eukaryota > Metazoa > Chordata > Amphibia > Caudata > Ambystomatidae > Ambystoma > Ambystoma mexicanum. The sequence goes on from NC_090928.1 coordinate 779,713,911, forward strand.
CAGTAGAAGGTGCTGTGCGTCGTCGACTCAATGTCCCACGAAGGCCTCTGTCCCCTCATAAACAGTATATAGAGCATGCACCATGCCGGTTACTTCAGTTCCTAGTTTTTTCGCTCTCTGTTTACAGAAAACCCAGCATTTGCGAGGTCAAAGAAACCAGGCACTCAAAAAACAAAAGGTGTAATGCACGGAAATTCTACTGAGGGGTAGGATGGCAGGGGGGGAGAGGACTACATGGGAGGAACATCCAGTTGAAAGAACGTTACCAGGTGTAAGTAACTTGTCTTTCAAATGGATTGCCCTCCCACGTATTACTCATCTTATGATAGCCTCCCAAAGCAGTTTGCTATTGGAGAAGCGAGTAGGAATCTTCAAGGTTTGTCAAAAATGCTGTGAAGCACAGCTTTTCCAAATCTCGCCTCCTGTCCCGACGCAGAGTAGTAATAGTGTTTCGTAAAAGTTTGTACAGAACACCAAGTGGCTGCCGCACAGATGTCCTGTACCAGCACCCTCCTTTGCAAGGTAGATGAAGTGGCCACGTCCATTGTGAAATGAGCCTGCACGCCGACAGGGACATCCTTACCGGCTAGTCTATAACACTTTGTAATGCATAAAATTATCTCATGGGATAAAGTTTGCTTTGTAACTGCAAGACCCAGTTTATGCAGGTGCATGTATCCAACAAGCAACTGATCATCTTGTCTCAGTTTAATACAAGGAGAAGGATGGTTTTGCTGGAGACCTTGTGAAGCCTGCACGTTGGGGGGGTGGTCTTAATTTACCGGACTATAAGCAGTACATGGCGGCACAATTGCAGGCGATACTGGTGTGGGTCGACAAACACAGTCAATTGCTGACGGGAATGCGGGGCACCTTACTAGCTCATCGACGGGGGATAGATCTTCTATGGGGGGAAATGTGCCACTAATGTATTTCAAGCGGTGCGGGTGACTTGGAACATTTGGGGAAATTGCAGGTGAAGGGTTTATATAGTGTTGACCTTCATTGGAGTGTGGACCCAGGACTTGTGTCGGCGAAGACACAGGTATGGTTCTTGAATCTGAGAGACACGGGCATCCGCACGCTGGGGGATCTATTTGAGACTGGAAAACTGGTGACTTTTGGACAATGGACAGATTAGTATGGGATCTCGAGGAGGCATTTTCTTACTTATGGGACAGTGGCCAGACGGTTGGCAACCATGTGGAACGAGATCCTAGGGGAACATAGGATGAGCTCGCTGATACAGGTACTACTCATTCCGAGGGAGGATGGGGCTGGGCTTTCTAGAATCTATTGAGCAATACAGGCAGAATTCCCTCAACAGGACCTAATGGTTAAGAGCAAATGGGAAGCAGATATGGGTACACAGATTTCAGAGGTGGACTGAGGAAATATATTAGAAGGTCTCCAGAAACATACAGTTTCAACTTACACAATTCAATGTCCTCCTTAGAGTATATTGGACCCCGGCTAAACTGCATCTGATGAATTATATTCTGAGACAGGACTGTCCTAGGTGTGGATCTGGGCCAGCAGGGATATGGCACATGCTGTGGGACTGTCCAGTGGTCAGGTGTTACTGGCAGGCACCAGTGGCAAAGGTTAATGATTTGCTCCACTCCAGCTATGAATGTGCTCTGAGAGTATGTTCATGGGGCTTGATCCCTGGGGGAAACAAGACAAAACGAGACAAAACAAAATGCTGCCTGGCCCAGTTCATGTTGGTAATGGCAAAAAGATGGGTGGCTATGACCTGGAAGAAGCCCCAGGGTCCATTCTTGGAGTCCTGGATGGAGGATATCCATACGTGCTAGATGGCAGAGCTAGACATACTGCAGAGGTTCAGGGACCCTGATTCAGAGTAAGGGGTGGTGGTGGACTTGGGCCTCATGGAGGGAATTCCCTGGAGCAGAACAGCTTGCACTTCCTGTTGACACTGGACGCAAACAGATCTGCTTGAGGGGGTTCCCCAAAGTGTGAAGATCTCATGAAGGACTTCCTGAGCTAGTTCCCACTTTTTTTTTTTTTTTAAACGTGTTTTATTAAGGTTCAACCAACAAAACAATACAGACCAAATATACAGTACAAAACGCCATAATACAGTTTCGAATGTGTATAACATACAATTTGATCTCTACTCCCCAAAACCCACCCCCCTACGAGCCCATCCGGTCTGTTCACTTTGTGTTCACGCCGCGCGGTGAGGTCTGTTCTCCTTTAGAATCTGCCAGATCTGGCATCGTTCCAAACAATTCCGCTATCAGTGATTTCCAAGCCAGCAGGGTTCCCACCTCTTCTTCCCCACCCATCATACTGGACTCCTGCCATACTATGGTCTCTGCTTCCGCTCACTTCTGCAATTCCTTCCACCATAACTCCCCCTGTGGTTTATGACAAGCCTTCCACCCCATGGCGATCCTCCTCTTAGCCAGCACATACGCCAAGTCCCTCAATTTGTTCACATGCTTCAGCTTCTGCGATCTAGGGAACCCTCCCAATAGGCAGGCCCAAGCTGACTCTACGACCAGCGTAACTCCTTTATCCGCCAGTTTTGCCGCTATCTCGCTCCAGAAACGCCCAACCACCGGGCAGGACCAAAACATGTGTAACATGTCAGTCCGTTCTTCATCACACTTGGGACATGCTTGTCTACCTGCGTTTTTAAACTTTGATATCCTCAGGGGCGTCATGTACGCCCTATGTGTAATATATACTTGTATCTGTTTCAGCCTAGCATTCCTCGACACCTTCTGATGATACCGCAGAGCCCTCTCCCACATCCCATCCTCCATCGGGCCTCCCACCTCAGTTTCCCAATCTAATCTGAGTTGCGTTGGTTCTTTACCAATCCTAAGCATCAGCATGTCATATAATCTTGAAATCTCATGCCCTCCCTCTGTTACGTCATATATAGTGTCTATAATACCATCCGGCTCTGCTTCTAGAATATTTTCGGGCCAAGTCTTCTTGATTTCCCGCGCCAGTCTATGATATGTAATATATTGACCTACGTGCAGCCCTGTGTCCTCGCCCAACTCCTCAAAACTTATGATGGCTCCCTCCCGCCAAACATCTCCCACCGTTGCCACCCCCACTGGTTCCCAGTGGTTTCTAATCCTCCTCCGCAGTTGCACATCTCCTTTAGCCAGTGCCACCAGTGGTACCTGCGGGGAGCACGGAGCCGGGATCTCCATCATCCTGCACGCGCGGCGCCAAATCCTCCACCCAAGCAGCATCATTTTGGGGCGCCCCTGCATTTCTGTTTCGGATAGCCAGATCATCTCTTTTAAGTAAAATGGGGCACAGTCTGCACTGAACAATCTGGATTCGGGGGTATTTTCATCCGAGAGCCATTTAGCAACGTATTGCAGTTGGCCTGCTACATAGTAGGCCTCATAATTGGGGAGCCGTATCCCCCCTTTTTCGTAAGAGTTTTGCAGTTTCCACAATGCCATCCTGCATCTAGTTCCCTGCCACAAAAAGTCCCTGCATATACTATTAAGCTTGACAAAAAACTTCCCAGGTATGAGGTATGGAATGTTCCCGAAATAATGCAGGAGTCTGGGCAAAACCACCATCTTAAGCATTGCACTACGTCCCATCATAGCTAGCGGCAGCTTCCCCCAGAATTTCATACTTTTCTCTATTTTCCCCACAGCTACCTCTGTGTTGTGCTTATGTTCCTGTTCAACCGTATGATACACGTCTATCCCAAGGTACCGGAAGGTATCAACTGCCCAAGGGGCTTGCAACACCGGTAGCTGTTCCACCGGGAGACCCCTATATTTACCCAGCGGGAAAATCACAGACTTATGTGGATTCACAGCTATTCCAGACAGCCCCGCATACCGATCCATAACCTCCAAAATATACTGGAGATTCTCCTCCGGATACTTCAGATACAATAACATATCGTCTGCATATAAAGAGATCAAATGTCGCTCCCCACCCACTTCGATGCCTATGATGTCATACTGCTGTCTGAGGTATATAGCCAAAGGCTCCAATGCCAATATGTATAACATAGGGGACCACGGGCATCCCTGTCTAGTACCTCTGCCTAACTGCCATCTCTCTGAAATGACAGCTCCCGTCTTAACTCTAGCGAGCGGCGCACTGTATAACATCTTTGCCCATCTTACATATCCGGGCCCCATTCCATATTCCGCCAGAGTAGACAGCAGCCATGGCCACTTAACAGAATCAAAAGCCTTTACCGCATCCAAGAACACTACTGCCAAGTCGCCCTCCTTTCCCCCCGCCCATTCGATGACTCGGTGGAGTCGCCTGTGATTGTGAGTTAGGTTCCTGTTTGGAACATACCCAGTCTGATCCGGGTGTATAAGTTTGTCTATGACTCTTCGCAGTCTGCTCGCCATAACAGCTGTTAAAATCTTGCTGTCTTGATTCAGCATTGACAGTGGTCTGTAGGAGCCACAACTGTCCCCAGGCTTATTCGGCTTTGGGAGCGGGATTATAATTGCTTCCCTTAGCGACTCCGGCAGCTGTCCCGTCTCAAACGCTTCATTCAACATATTCAGCATCGGAGGGAGCACCTCTGCCATGTATGCTTTATAAAACTCGCTCGGAAACCCATCCGCCCCCGGGGTCCTACTAGTAGGCAATTGTCTCACCACTGTTTCTAGCTCTTCTAAAGTGATTGGTGCATCCAGCTCTTCCCTCTCTTCAGCACTTATCCTGGGCAGACCTATATCTTCAAGTGTTTCTTTTATCCTCCCTAGATTATCCTCCTCAACGTCCCCATACAGCTCTCTGTAATACGTGGCAAATTCCTGATTAACTCCCTCCTGGGTGTCCGCTACACTGCCATCATCTCTCGTTATTGCTCTGATGGTGGATCTGGGGGTTTCGCTCTTATATAACCACGCCAGAAGCCGTCCTGTCTTATCACCTCCCGCGTGCTGTCTCTCTATGTATTTCTTATAATTCAATTTGCACAACCTGTCCCAGTGCTCTCCACACTTCTGTTGAAGTTGAAGTATCCGCTCCGCATTTGAGCCAATATCGCCATCCTCTCTTTGTGCTTTTTCCAAATCCCCCTCCGCCTCCTGCAGATCAGCCAGGATACCGCCTTGCAGACTTTTGGACTTTGCTATGGCCACGCCTCTCAACACTACTTTAAAGGCCTCCCACAACGTGCATGCCGAATCTACACTACCCGTATTCTCCTCAAAGTAATTTATGATTTCCTCCCTTACCTCTTCTTTAAACACAGGATCCTTAAGCGCCTCCGCTCGGAGACGCCACGTCGGGATCCTTGCTCTTGGAGGGCAGTATTGCCAGCTAACAATCAAGGGCGAGTGGTCCGACAGGACTCTCGCTTTATATTCCGCCCACCCCATTTCCATTATTATGTCCGATGTAGCAAAGACATAGTCCAGTCTGGTGGACAGCTGTTGTGGGGCCGAATAGTGAGAATACTGTCTTTCTCGGGGGTGCATCACTTTCCATACATCAGTCAAATCAAAATCATTGAGTAACGCTCGCAACACTCGTGCTGCCGGGGCTGGTTTTTCCAACTTCTGGTCCGATCTATCCACCCTTGGGTCTAGTACACAGTTGAAATCCCCACCCCAGATTACCGCACTTCCCATGCACATACCAAGGTTAGCACTCAAGGTTCTAAAGTACGTCGCTGTATTCTGATTGGGAGCGTATGTATTGATTATACTTATTTCTCTGTTCTCTACCAGGCCCCTGAGTATGACCATCCTCCCGTCTCCCTCAGCAGTTTCCTTTAACCCGTGAAAGGGGACATGCGGGGCCACCCAGATAAGGACCCCTCTAGCAAAGGCTGAGTATGTTGAGCCCACCACCACTCCTTTCCATTTCTTCTTGATCATTTCCAGTCTCTCTTTTGTCAAGTGGGTCTCTTGTAATAGCGCGATGTCTATCTTTTGTCTTCGCAAGTATAACATAACCTTGTTTCTCTTCAGATAACTGTTGAGACCCCTAACATTCCACGTGATTATTTTAAGGTCCCCCATGGCTTGTTACATTTTCAACCCCCACCCCAGCCGCGCAATCCACTATTCGTACCTGTTCCCGTCTACATAGGCTCGTATCCCAGTTCAAACTTCCCTTAACTGCACACACCCCAAACACCCCTCCCTTCCCCTCATCCCACCCAACCACACCCAACTCCCCACGCCTCCCACCCCCCAATTTCCCTCCCAACCCCCCTAACTCCCTCCCCAACTGTTGCCCAGCTCCATCCCTGGATCTCAGGCTCCCCCGCATCTAGCGCTTTCCTGGCTCCCGCCTGTACTCACTGCTCCGCGGGGTAAGGCCGCCCTACTGGCTAGCCTGCTAAGACTATTATGGGGGGATAGGGTGCTCGCATCCTGCCGCTCCTATTTGCTATAAACTCAACACACTTAACTGTACAAATACCCCATATATTTACGTTTTGCTATATTCAAGTCCTTGTGTCCGCTCCAGTCCATGAGATCTACTTCAAGTGCCACTCGTACCCAGTGATGTCCCTCAACCAGAGCCACCATCCACTTTTTAAATGGATACCCACTGCACACCCTGCCCGCTACATGTAGTATCTCAGCCACTTATCGTATTACTCTTGCGCTTGATCCGCTCCTTGTTCCGGACAGCCCTGAAGGTCTAGCCAGGTCGTCGCTTCTTCGGGCGTGTGGAAAAAAAAACATCTTGCTCTTATGTATCACTTTTAGCTTTGCGGGATACAGCAGCATATATTTGATCCCTATCGCACGTAGCCTTCTTTTGATCTCCACGTAGCTGTACCGCTGCCTTTGGACCAACACTGTGTAATCTGGATACGCCGTGACAGTGCAAGACGCCCTCTTAATGGTTCCTCCTTTACGGAAGTATTCTAAAATCTTCTCGCGATCCTTATAGTTCAGTATTTTCGCTATTATTGGCCGGGGAGGAGCCCCCGGTTGTGGCCTCCTCATGAGGGCTCTGTGCGCTCGCTCCACAGCAAAACCTTGCGAGAGATTTTCGGCCCCTATTTCCTGCAAGAGTAAATTCTCGACATAGTCAGTGGGGTCTCGGCCTTCCTCTCCCTCTGGAAGGCCGACCAAGCGAATGTTGTTTCTCCTCGCTTTTCCTTCTGCCTCCTCTGCCCGATGCTCCAGGTTAGCTACCTGTTGCTTAAGCACGTGAACCTCTTTCGCATTGCTGCTACTAGTGTCCGTGTTGTTTTTTACCGCACTTTCCAAGCTACTCGTCCTCTCGGCCAACGCTCTGACATCCTGTCTCAGCAAGGCGACATCGATGCCCACTGCATCTATTTTGGCTTCCAGGGAAATGCGCAAGTCCGCCATCGCCAACCCCCATGAGTCTTTTAGTTCCGTGATAGCCGCCAAAATTTGGTGGTTTTCGATCGTTGTAGTGCTCTCCATTGGTGCTGACGCGCCCTTTGGTGCTGCGGTCCCTGGGGACAACTGCGTCTTGGCAAATGCTTCCATTGTGGACTGTCTACCCTTACTCTTGGTTGCAGTCCCTCTTCCCGTCATCTTGCCTGCGGTAGCTTGGTTTCTGACGTATCGGTTCCGCGCTACTATATCAATGCAGACCCAGGTCCCAGAGAGCTGCCCAGGAGAGCTTCCGTACAGGCCTGCGTTCGCCGGGCTATTCCTGGAATGGGTTGTGCTCTCCCACATATTGGTTCATTGGATTGACCGCGGGGATAAGTTCACCTCGCGTCGCAGGCATCCAACTTCAGGGCCATCCGCCCAATGTGCACAGTTAGGTACGTCTTGCGCAATCTTCCTCGCACCCTACCCTGTGCAGTGCTTCGCTGTGATGCTGGTTGCACTTAGGCTCTGTTTTAACACGCTTCAGTGTACCCTTTGGCAGCGTCTACCAGCACAGCAGTACCATGCACCATGCTCCCACGGCCCCACTTATGTATCCTCGCTGGCTCACCTTCCCAGTAGTGTCGTGGCTGGGACGGGCTAGGCGTTAGTTCGCTTGCATGGTGGCGTTTTGCGGGGCAACCTGTGTTGTAGCGCCCATTTAGGCAGTCCAGCATTCCACCCGTACTTCGCCGATGGTGCCCTTCTCACTTCTCCATGCCCTTTCAGCGCATCTTCCATTGGCAGCCTCCTAGTGCCTCAAGGCCTGCCATCTCCTTTGTGAGGGGTTGCTTCCTTGCGGCCCCCACTCAATATTCCTTTCTTTATCGTGCTGCACCCTGATCCACGTTCTGGGCGCGCTATGTGGTGCACCCTGACTTGCGGGGGGGTTAGCACCTCGTAGTAAAGCTCATTTTACTGGCAGGTCGTAATGGTTGGCAGTGTCGGTATCCTTGTTTCCTTAGGTTCGTTTGGCTGGAGTTCCCTTTGTTTCTTATGGGGCACGTCTGTGTATCACTGCCACATTTCCATTATGCGTGCGCCCGCTATGATCCCTCGTCTTTCACAGCCGCTTTTCGTTTCGGCTGCAGAGGTGGCCACCGGCTGCGTCCGGTACCGCCGAATATATCCCAGTTCACGGGCGTTCCATGCCCTCACTGCGGGCCCCCAGGCACCGCGGCACGTCGTGCTTGTTTCTCCTCCAGGGGAGACTGCTTTGCAGTCTCCGACTCCTCCGGGGCAGCCCCCCGCCGCCACGTTCTCGCGGGTGCTCCGGTGCGAGCAGGCTTACTCTGTCGGGCTTCCCAGTGCCCTGTTGGGTGTGTGCTGCACGGTGCCTGGCTATCAACCGCGCCTCCCTGGGAAGCGCCGGCTCCTCTGACCACTTCAGCCCGAGCGACGGGCACGGTCTTCACTCCCGTGGGTTCCTTTGTCCGCGTCTCGCCGCGGCACGTCGTGCTTGTTCCTCCTCCAGGGGAGACTGCTTGCAGTCTCAGACTCCTCCGGGGCAGCCCCCCGCCGCCACGTTCTCGCGGGTGCTCCGGTGTGAGCAGGCTTACTCTGTCGGGCTTCCCAGTGCCCTGTTGGGTGTGTGCTGCACGGTGCCTGGCTATCAACCGCGCCTCCCTGGGAAGCGCCGGCTCCTCTGACCACTTCAGCCTGAGCGACGGGCACGGTCTTCACTCCCGTGGGTTCCTTTGTCCGCGTCTCGCCGCCATTTTGAGATCGGCTCCGCAGCGCTCACCAGCAGCATCAAAGTTCTGTAACTTTTAATGTATCAGTCCAGGCAGCACACAGCAACGTTCTTTAAAGTCCACATATATTCATAACGGTGCGATCACAATTTCTCGTCGGAATTTTCGGTTCACATGCGTGCGCTTGTACGGATCGATGTCCGGATCCAGGAGCTCACAGGAAAAGCCGCCTAGTCCATGGCTGCCAAGCCACGCCCCCCGAGCTAGTTCCCACTTGTGTGAGACCATAATATGTCTGCTCAGAGTGTCTGCCGCCATGTTCTCCTCTCCAGCTAGGTGAACTGCAGGTAGGCAGATTCCTTCTTGAAGTGCCCAGAACCAGAGCAGCATTGCCTCTCTGCACAGTGATAGAGATCCTACACCACCTCTCGTGTTGAGTACATGGCCAATGTGTTGCCCGTCACTATCAGGACATTTTTTACACGTACAGCAGGCAGAAAAGCCTTCAGCGCTAGTCTGATTGCCCTCAGCTTCAAAAGGTTGATGTGTAGTTTGGACTCCGATGGAGACCAATTACCGCCAGATCGTTGGCTCACCACCCCATAAGTGATGCATCCGTAACTACTGTCATCTCTGGCCAGGTCTGCCAAAAAGGTTCCCCATTCAGGATAGGATTTTGTCCTTGCAGGCCCACCAAAGCAGATGCTGTGCGACCGTGCTCGGAAGCTGAAGTAGATATGACATCTTGCCTCCCAACTGAGACTACTGGTACCTGAGGGCCTACTGGGGGGATGTCATTCTCAGACGAGCCTCTGGCACCAGCCAAATGCAGGATGCCCAAGGCTAAGCAACCTTAGGAAATTGAAGGCCGGAAGATGCTGGGCATTCTGAAATCTGGTGACCATCTGCTGAATGTGCTGAGCTCTCACCGCAGTGGTAAGGCTTTCCCCGGGGAAGCATTTAGGGGTCCTCTGATGAATTAGAGCTTTTGGGAAAGTATTACTTCTTGAAATTGAGGGAGAAGCCCAATCTGTGGAGAGAGTGGCAGGTGATGCTGAGATGTTCCAGGACTTGTTCGGGAGAATGGGCCCTGAACAGCCAATAGTCCAGGTAAGGGGTAGACGTGAATCTCCCCTCTCCTGAGACTCGCTGCCAACACCACCATCAACTTGGTGAACACCTTTGGGGCAGAGGTAAGCCCCGAATGGGGGGACTTGAAACTGATAATGAGAACCGCCAACGGCAAATTAAGTTTAGGCACATGAAAGTAAGTATCTTGAAGGTCCAATTATAACATCCAATCCTGGAGCTGGAGGGCCTGAAGGATCTGAGAAATGGTAACCATTTTGAACTTGTCTTTTGTGAGAAACCTGAAGGTGTCTCACCCACTAGTCTCCGGGTATCTGTCATCCGGGTGGCCAGGACACGGCCATCACTTTTGGATCCAGTTCCTTGAGGTGGGACTAGTGGGGGAGTATCACCTGGATGATGGGTCTTCGGGGCGTGTAAGTGGGACACCAGAAGGTGAGATGAGATATCCACCTTCCATGTAACACCCTGTGCCCAACCTACCAAGTAGGATAGATAGGAACTCACCCCTCCGCCCCTTCTCGACATGAACACTTTCTTACGGACAGCTCACTGTGGGCGAAAATGGACTAACACCAGAGAAGTATACCTGACATGTCCCAATACAATAGTCAGGCGGCAAAGTCAGGCAATTATTGATCATTACACACACACCCGACTTCCATCACACTTCCCCACATGAATAAAAGGCGCAGCATGAAAGCACACGCTGAGCGAGGCAAAGCACATGAGGAAACAGCGGTTCCAAGATGGCAGTTTAATACAAGGAGAAAGACGGCGAGACCAGAGAGGGTTGCAAGGAGAGAAGTGCCCTAACCTTTTCAGACCGTTACTTTCGTGAGCCTTGGAAAGTAAGAAATTCAAGACCGGGAACTAAAGCTGACCAAACCTGCATTGTGTGTCTGAGGTACCAGAGGCTCTCTCGCGTCAATAACCAAGGTGGAGAGGAGCAGCTACCGCCGTGGTACTGTCCTTGCCGCCTACAACAAAGCAGCGCCAGTAAAGACAGCACAGAGAGACTGTTACCGAACCAGCCTATTTTAGAACCAAGGTTGCAAGCAGCAACATTGTATTAAGAAATCATCTAAAGAGAATAGCGTGTGAAACATATGTGACGAACGACACAAATATAATTGAAAACCAGAGGCGTGATTGAACTTTGGGAGACCAAATAAGATACCACAGATGGTCCAGCGCCACGTGGGTGCTCACTCGAAGGTCTCTGTCAGGTATCCAATTAATTGGCAACTATTGAAAGAGGAAATTTGAGATCAAAGCGGTCCTGCAACGGGTCAGGCTAAATCCAGTGCACATTCGAAAGTCTTTGATAGATGGTCAATTGGACAATGGACAATTGGTCCAAGCTTGGCTGAGGGAGACTAATTGTGATGGAGAAAGGATCTGAGCCCGGCTGAGGAGGATCCTGGGTGAACCATGAGTCACTCAAAAAGAGTATTCTCTAAACATTGGAAAATGGGGGTCTGAACCCAGCAGAGGGGGATCCAGAATACTGACTGTGATATAAAAAGGTATCTGAGCCTGGTTGAGGGGGATCCAGGGAGAGACACCCGAACTGAACACTCAAAAGAGGAGAGGAACTTTGTGTTTTTTTGTTCTTGTACACCAGGCCCTCTGAGTCAAGAGACTTTGTAAAAGCAAAGATACTTGCAGCACAGAAAGCCCTGATGCTGGTAATGGAACTGTGTTCTTGTGCCGACGAAGCCACAGTGTGTGCTTTGCTCAAGTGAACCCCCTTGTCCTGTGCTGAAAACGTGGGGGAGGGAGGCCAATGTCCTGAACATCCAGACATATCATTTTGTGAACACTTTTCTTTTTCATGAATACTACCCCTCACTATGTATGTTTAGCAGTAAGGATTGGCAATATTTTTTTTTAGTAATGCCTTTTATTTTGACAAGACTCTAGGATAGCATCATTATTATTTGATGGTCGTAGCTTGCTTCCATCTGTAGATTTAGGTTCAGATTGGCGTTTATCACACCCTTGTTAAAGTTCAATAAACACCCGTGAAGGAACAAGTTACTTACCTGTAACTGTTGTTCTCCAGCATGGGTCTGGCATGGATTCACATGCTCATGAATATTCCCCGTCGTCAGGCTGGGAATCCTCGGTAAAGAAAAATCAGTATCAGTTTCGTTTCTGATCTGTCTTTCGTAGTAGTAACCAATCACTGATCTCTGCGTCATACTGACCACAGCCAATGACTGCCCTCTACCTAAGCCCCGCCTCTGGCAGCCATCTTCAGATTTGGTAGCACGTGAAGAGGCAGTATGACCAATTGAAGAGCCGCAGAGGGGTAGGCGGGAGGGTTCGCATGTGAATCCATGCCAGACCCATGCTGGAGAACAACAGTTACAGGTAAGTAACTTGTTCCTTCTCCAGCATGGGGTCTGGCATGGATTCACATGCTCATGAATATAAGAATAAATAGCAGTACACACATGCACAACCACGGGAGGTGGCAAAAGGCTCAACATTAAGCAATACAAAAAACTCAACATTAAGCATCTCTTACCTCCTCACCAGGCTCACCTTAGGCAAACAGGTTGCGCAGCACTGCTTGGCCGATCCTGGACTCCTCCCTGGAATTCCGATCGACGCAGTAGAATCTCGTGAAGGTGTGTGTCGACCTCCACGTAGCAGCCCTGCAGATGTCCAGCAGGGGCACACCAGATAAGAACGCCGTAGTAGCAGCGATCGCTCTGGTCGAATGGGCTCTAGGACGGCCTGGCAGCGGTCGGTTAGCCAACCGGTGGCAGTGCATGATGCAGCCGGAGAGCCATCTGGAAATAGAAGACTTCGAGAGAGCCTTCCCTTGATTCACAGGTCCAAAGTTCACGAACAGTTGTGATGTCCTCCGGAAACTCTTTGTGCGGTCCACGTAGAACTTCAGCGCTCTAGCCACGTCCAGCGAGTGCAAAGTCCTCTCGCCCGGCGACGAAGGAGACGGGAAGAAAACAGGTAACACCAAGGGCTCGTTAAGATGGAAGTCCGACGGCACCTTGGGCATAAAGGAGGGGTGCGTCCTAAGCACCACCCTCCAGGCATGGAAAGTCAAGTACGGTGCTTTGCAGGATAGCGCCTGGATCTCTCCCACTCGTCGTGCGGAGGTAATGGCCACCAGGAATGCAGTCTTCCACGACACAAACTTCATCGGTGCGGATTGCATCAGCTCAAATGTGGGCCCCATGAGCCTGGTCAGCACCACGTTAAGTTCCCACGCCGGGGCCTTCACCGGCGGGAACGACCAGAACAGTCCTTTCATAAACTCTTTTACCAGTCAATGGGACCACAGGGACGTCCGTCCTGTGGTTCTGGCATATCTGGAGATCGCCGCCAGATGAATCTTAATGAAGGCATGGGCTAGCCCAGCCTTTGCTAGCGATAGCAGGTACGGCAGCACTTGAGGGGCCGTAATCCGTAGGGGGTTGATCTTCTGTGCTCGGCACCACATAGAGAACCTCTTCCACTTATGACCATAGCATTTGAGAGTCGAGGACGCCCTGGCCTTTGCAAGAACCTCTCTGCAATCGGCCGGTATATCGTAGCCTCCAAACTCTAGCGCTGCAGGAGCCAAGCCTACAGGTTCAGCGACGCCGGGTCGTGGTGGAAGATGGCACCTCCTTCTCTGGAGAGAAGGTCCGCATCCGCCGACAGCTTGATGGGAGGGGACGTTGACAAGTCCAGAAGGTCTGGGAACCAGATCTGCCTCGGCCACGCGGGTGCGACGAAGATCATCCTGCACCGGGACCTCTTGAGCTGGCTGATGAGTCGAAGCAGCAACGGCAACGGAGGGAACGCATACAGGTATAGGCCGTCCCAGGGGAACGAGGACGCATCGCCCATGCTTCTCGGCTGGGGAAACCTGCTGGCAAACCTCTTGCACTTCGAGTTCGTTGCTGTTGCAAACAGGTCGATTTGGGGTTTGCCCCATCGTCGGAAGAGTTGATCCACCTGATCCTGGCGCAGTTCCCACTCGTGACACGCGCGCAGCTGCCTGCTGAGCGAGTCGGCGATGGTGTTGCTTTCTCCTGCCAGGTGGAAGGGAACCAGGAACATCCCCTGGGCGACCGCCCAGTGCCACAGATCCTGTGCCTCCTTGGATAGGGCTGGGGATCTGGTGCCTCCCTGCTTCCGTATGTAAAACATTGTCGTGGTGTTGTCCGTGAAGATCCACACCACCTTGCCCTTGAGCGACGGGAGGAACGATTTGAGAGCCCAGAACACGGCTCGGAGTTCCAGGACGTTGATGTGCAGGAGCCTCTCCTCCGGGAGCCAGAGGCCTCTTGCGTGGAGATCTCCGGTGTGGGCGCCCCAACCTTCCAGGGAGGCGTCCGTCGTCACTGTCTCCTGGTACGCCGGCGTCTGAAAGTCCTTGCCCGCCGTGAGGTGCGCTCGAACACCCCACCACTGAATCGCCCGCCGGAACACCTCGTTGAGGGGGACCCTGTCTTCGAAGGTGCCCGTCGCCTGCATCCAACGGGCGTCGAGAAATTCTTGAAGAGGGCGCATCCGTAGTCTGCAGAGGCACACCAGGTAGATGCAGGAGGACATCATCCCCAGGAGGGACTTGATGGACCTCACCCTGGCCACGTCCGTGGCTAGCAGGCGCTGCACTTTGCCTAGAATGGTCTTCGTCCGTTCGTCCGATGGGGCCGCCAGGCGCCTCACTGTATCGAGCTTCGCTCCCAGAAACAGGGCCACCTGCGACGGCACCAGGTGGGACTTTGGGTAGTTTATGACGAATCCCAGGTCTGTGAGTAGCTGGACGGTCCTCGCAGTGTGTTCGACGGCGAGTTCCCTCGTCCTTGAGCGGATGAGCCAGTCGTCCAGGTAGGGGTAGACGTGAATCCCCTGCTGGCGCAGCCGCGCCGCCACTGGTGCTAGGCACTTGGTAAAGACCCTGGGGGCCGATTTCAATCCGAACGGCAGTGCTCTGAATTGGTAGTGGCGTCCCTGGACGACGAACCTGAGGAACTTTCGGTGACTTTTGAGGATGGGAACGTGGAAGTATGCATCCTCCAGGTCCAACGACGATAGAAAGTCGCCCTCCTCCAGCTGTCCCAGTACGTGCTGGAGGGTGACCATCCTGAACTTTTGTGATCTGATGTATTTGTTCAAACGACGAAGGTCCAGGATGGGGCGCCAGCCGCCCGTCTTCTTCCTGACGAGGAAGTACCTTGAGTACACCCCGGAGCCTCTTCGGGACAAGCTCGATGGCGCCTTTCCTGAGTTTCGCCCGTACTTCCAACAGCAGTTGTGGGACGTGATTTTCCTTCCTGGCCACAGGTGGAACGTGAGGGCACTTCTTCAGGAATTCGATAGAGTGTCCTCTTGCCAGGGTATTCAGCACCCAACGGTCGGTGGAGATGGACTTCCACACGCCGACGAAATTCGTCAGCCGGCCTCCCACCGGGGTGCTTCGGTGGGGGCCCGAGACCACGGCCGGTTCAGTCCTGCTTGGAGGTGGTGGCCTTGCCGCCCTGGCCACCTTGCCGACGGCGGCAAGGCGCTCCCTGCTTGCCGCGACCCCTGTAGGCCTCCTGAGACGAGGAGCGTGCCGCCTGGCGGTAGGACGACGAGCCATCGCTGGATCCCTTGGAGGCACCCTGTCTGCCTCCGGATATCTGAAAGGGCCGTCGTTGCTGAAGGGCTCCTAGGGCGCGGGCCGTCTCCGTTTCCGTTTTCATGGCTTGGAGGGATTCGTCCACCGCCTTCCCGAACAAGTTGCTGCCGTCGAACGGCATGTCCAACACCCTGGTCTGGACGTCCTGACGGAAGTCGGTCGCCCGGAGCCAACCCCGTTGTCGTAGGCAAACACCGTTGCCCAGCTGGCGGAACCCGGTATCGGCAATATCGGTTGCCACCGTTATGGCGTGGTCCGACGCCACCTCGCCCTCTTGCAGTATTTCCAGGGCCTCGGACCTCTTGTCGTCCGGCAGGAAGTCCAATATGGGGGCCAGCTTAAACCAGAGCTCCCTGTCGTAACGGGCCACGATCGCCAGGGCATTGGCCGCTTTGATCGTCGTCGCCGCCGACGAAATGACCCGCCGCCCCATGGCGTCCAACTTCTTTCCCTCGCCGTCCGGCGGGGAATTCGACGTCGAGGCTCCTGACCCCTCTGCTTTCTTCTTCGCCGCCGCCGAGACGACCGAGTCTGGCGTTGGCTGGGCCCTGAGGCACAGGGGAGCGGTTTCGGGGACCCGGTACTTCTTCTCGTACCGGTCCCGTTTGGCTGGTGCCGTGGAGGGGTTTTTGAGAACCGACAGGCCCTCCTCCCAGATGTCATCGATTAGAGGCACCGCGATGACAGTCTTCCTCTTGGCCTCCCGGCGCTGATAGAGGAAACCTTCCTTTTTCTGCTCCTCCGGGCAGAGCTGGAACAATTCGGACGCCCTGGCGATCATGGCGTGGAATGAGCCAATCTCGTCGGGCGGCGAGGCCCGTGGGACGGGAGACCCGTTCCGTCGTCGTCGCCCTCAGGACCCGTTGTTGAGCCCAACGCACCGTCATCTGCCGACTCGTGGGAGGATGAGGAGGGAACTGTAGGCCTTACGGGGGCGAGCGGAGGAGAGGGTTGGGTCCTCTGTTTGTTCTGACGGGCCAGGCTGCGGGTCCTCCAGCCTGGGCCGTGGGAACCTCGTCCTTATCTCAGAGCATAAGGACTGGATCGCAGACAAAATGGCCGCCGAGCCATCCTGAGGCCTAGGTTCCGGCCGCGCCGGAAGGGAAGGCTGCTCTTCCTCGCCATCGTCGTCTTCCTCGGTTATCTCTCGAGGATCTTCCTTACGGGATCGAACCTTCTCGAATTGGACTTTGAGGTTCTTCAGGCCTCGGTCAGTTCCTCCTCCGAGGCTGACTCCGAGCTCGAGGAGGCTACCGTGCCCCCCCTCACTTATTCCATCATGGCGGCCACGACGATGGGCTGAAAAGAGGATTCCCTCCTTGGCGGCAGGGATTCGCCGCGATCGCCTCGATAGAGGCCTTTGCCTGCTGGGTAGGGGCCTTCACCACCTTAGGTGCGTCCTGGGCCTTCTCCTTCGGGGGAGGGGCGACGCCTCGCTCCCCCTCTTCGGAGATCGGACTGGGCTTCTCCCGAAGCTTACCCGGGGTCTCGGACTTCCTCTTCCCCGAACCGGAGCGCTGGCTCGTAGTTGACGGTGCCGGGGAAGGTGCGCCCTGCCTGGCGACCGAAGAGCCCGACCTTTCGGCGCTCCCGGAGCCAGCGGACTCGCGGCGCTTGGCCTGGTGTTGGGCCCCCGTCGCCGGGGCGCCCGCACAGGACTTAGAAGCCCGCTCGGACCCTTTCTTCTTCTTCTCACCCGTTGAGCCCTTCTCCAACCAGCTGGCGAGACGGGATCGACGGTCCCTCATGGTCCGCTCCGACAAGTTCTTGCAGAACTGGCAGTCCTTCTCTACATGAGTCTTGTCCCCATGAAGACAGTAGAGGCATCGCGAATGTTCGTCTTCCTTAAACACATTCTGCAGCCCGCTGTCATGATCTCTGCTTCCAAAAGGTCAGGGTTTTCCCAACTCCCTTGGAAGCAGATCCATAACCCAGGTTCCGAGTGCCAACCAGTCCCAATTGGGACCTTTTGGACCCAGTCCTGGCGCCAGTGGCACCAGGCTCATAAATATGCCCAGTCCCAGCGCTGGAAGCGCCGGGCTCATAATGTTTGGGTGGACTTACCTGCAGCAGACCATGCTGCTTACTTGCCTGCCAGTTGAGCCTCTGATCCTCTTCTGTTTGGAACTACTTTTCCTGTTGGGTGGGGCAGGAGCCACTCCCTAGATTCAGAACACTGGAACTCTTCTGGAAGGCAGGAACTCTTTTCTTACCTAGGCGTGGCTGTGGAAGGAGACACCTAAGCACTACAGGAGGCTATTTAAACCACACCCGGTGGATGAATCTTGCTTTGCGTTATTCTGCATCCTCTGCAGCAGAACGTTCATCGTGTCTTCTGCATCGGATCCTGGGCCTAAGGAAAAAAGGCTTACCATCCTGAATCCAGTCTTCAGCAACACCTATAAAGACAAGAAAGAACAGGTTAGCATTCCGGCATCTGAAAGACAAAGGCTTACCTACTCTTCGTGCGCTCCGGAGGTCTTCACACTGCATTCCGGCATCTGAAAGACAAAAGCTTACCAACTCTTCGCACGCTCCGGAGGCCTTCGGCGCTGCATCCCGCATCTGAAAGACAAAACAAGGTGCGTTTAAAGACATTTGGGAACTTTAATACTCACGTGCCATTACTCCTTTCCACATCTAACCTAGTGGGTATTCCGGCACCCTGCAGCCGCTCCGAACTCGTACTTGCAAAATAAAAAGACAGTTAGAGCGCATCGTGAAGCAGGCAACAAGCGCTTACTTACGTGCTTCCAGGCGCTTCTATTCATCACACGGACTCCATCTTCAATTCACTTCAGCCCGTCATCCGCCATCGCCGGAACCCTGCAAAACAAGAGACATCATTACTAAAGACTTTAAAGACAATAGAATTACTCGAAACTTACCGTTCGTGCAGTAAACGACGGACAGCAGTCCTCTGAAGTCAAGAGGCCTGCGCTACCTACCCATTGAAGAAACTGGTTACAGCACCCTGCCCCGAGGCAGATGGAGAGCTCGGCATTCACTTACATAAGACATCTCACTCTTGAAGTCAGGCATACAGTGCACAGAGGTCCAGCCCAAAGAGCCAACCGGGTGCTACACATCACCTTTGAAGATACGGTAGTTGCCCAGTCAAGACCGGCGCCTCTGCGAGAATCAGGTGAGCGTTACAGAACGCAAAGCCTACCGCAAAACTCTCGCCCAGACGCTATGGAAACCTCGGATACTGACCACCTAGCCCGGGTACTTGGGGAACTAAGGGCAGAAGTGCATGCAGCTCGTCAGGAAACGAATGCTCTAAGAAGGGAACTAATTATTTCCAAGGAGAGAACAGACGGTCTTGCTAGACAATTGCTACAGTCACAAGCCGGACAGACCCCGTTACCCGCATCAGGGGCAAATCTTCCTTCAACAACCTCTATGAATCCAGTGCAGATCAACCTACCTGGGAATGTACCTCTGGCTCCGCCCGAACGATTTTCTGGTGACCCAAAGAGGTTTGCAGTATTTATCAATCAGTGCCGGTTGCACTTCTTATGCCGGCCAGCAGCCTTTCCAACTGATCAAGCTAAAGTAGCTTTTGTACTTTCGTACCTTAGTGGCAAAGCGGCAGACTGGTCAATCCCTCTAGTTAATCAAGATGATCCAGTTCTCCATGATTTTCAAGCCTTTCAGCTTAGTATGGAAAAACTGTTCGCAAGACATTCACAGGGGCAGGCCTTGGACAATGAGCTTCTTTCGTTGCGACAGGGTAATCAAGACCTTTTGGCTTATATTGAATCTTTCAATAGACTAATAGTGGAAACTCAATGGCCTGAGGACAAAAGGATTACGCTGTTTTATAGAGGTCTACGTGGAGAGCTCAAAGACGTTTTAGCCCAAGTAGTGAATCCCCCACAAGACTGTTCGGATTATATAGACTTGGTCGTTCAAATAGATCATAGACTGCAGAACAGGAAGGCCGACCGTTCCAAGTTTGATGCTCGAGTATTTTCCAAGTCGCCAACTCCTTCCAAAGGAGTAGACTCCGGGGAACCCATGCAAATAGGGGGTCTGAAAGGTCCTCTAACACAAAAGGAGCGGGAAAGGAGAAAACAGTTGCAATTATGCCTATATTGCGGAAACTCAGGGCACTTTCTTCGAGACTGTCCGGTGAAACCTGCCAAGAAGGCAGTAGGAGCTGCAGTTACCAAAGTTACAAACTCTGAGCAGGGAAACGACCTCGCCCGACAAGAATAGAGGTCCTCTTGCCGAGCGTGAAAACCAGTTCCGTGACCTCGCATTTCGTGATACCTATGGTCCTCATTAGCCCTGATAATCCGGATCGATTACATGCAATTGAAGCTTACGTCGACAGCGGTGCCATCGGCAATTATGTGGATCATGAAATGGTTTTGAGGATGAATCTAACTCTTTGTCCCAAGGCTGTAAAGGACGTCATTACTACAGTGGATGGTACGGAGATAGTCTCCGGGCCAGTAACGCATACCACTCAAGAGGTGACGCTAGTAAGTCAAGATGGACATCATGAGAAGATCGTGTTCGATGTGATCAAGGCCCCTCAGTTTCAGATTATACTAGGAATACCTTGGTTAGAGAAACACAATCCTCTGATCGATTGGCGAGCAAGAACGGTCCAGTTTCCAGAATGTGTCTCTACTTGTCACCCTCCACCTGGTGTTGCACTGGCAGCAATTTCTTCAGAGACTCCCCAGTTACCTCCCGAATACCTAGAATACCAAGATGTTTTCCGGAAGGATCAGGCTAACTCTCTACCTCCTCATAGGTCTTATGACTGCCAGATAGACCTGATACCTGGATCTACTCCTCCTTGTAGTAGAATTTATGCCCTCACCGAGCCTGAGAATCTTCACCTTCGACAATACCTGGATCAATACCTGGCGAATGGGTTTATTCGTCCTTCCAAGTCCCCTGCTTCTTCAGCTTTGTTCTTCGTTCCAAAAAAGGAAGGAGACCTTAGAACTTTTATCGATTATCGCTCCCTGAACCAGATCACCGTTAAGAATAGATATCCGTTACCTTTGATCCCTGAACTCCTGGACCAAGTCAGAAAAGCATGCATATATACAAAGCTGGATCTTAGAGGAGCTTACCACTTGGTACGAGTAAAAGAGGGCGATGAATGGAAGACGGCCTTCCGCACCAAGTATGGGCTATTTGAATATCAGGTCATGCCCTTCGGACTTTGCAATGCCCCGGCCGCCTTTCAATATTTTATGAATGATGTCCTCAGAGAGCTCATAGATGTGTGTGTTGTTGTTTACATTGACGACATCCTCGTTTATTCTTCATCGGAATCTGAACATCGGAAACACGTGAAAATGGTCCTCGAAAGATTGCGTCAACACAAACTTTTCGCTAAGTTGGAAAAATGTGTTTTCAACGTGACTGAAGTTGAATTCTTGGGATTCATATTATCACCTGGCGGGGTACGTATGGATTCAAAGAAGGTCAATGCAGTTCTCAAATGGCCATCACCATCCTCCGTAAAAGGTGTGCAAAGCATGTTAGGCTTCGCTAACTTTTACCGCAGGTTTATCCCCGAATTCTCTCGAATAGTCCAGCCCATCACTGCCTTGTTAAAGAAAAACAAACGTTTTGAATGGTCTACCGAGGCGGAACAAGCTTTCCAGGATTTGAAGACTAAATTTATCTCTGCACCAATCTTAAAACACCCTCGCCCCGAACTCCCCTACATCGTGGAAACTGATGCTTCAAGCCTTGCCATGGGGGCAGTTCTATCACAAAAGGACCCGGTAACCAATCAGTTGCATCCCGTGGCATTTTGGTCCCGCAAATTCTCACCTCCTGAAATCAATTACACGATTACTGACAAGGAACTTCTGGCTATCAAGTCTGCCTTTAAGGCTTGGCGGCATTATCTGCTGGGGGCCCGACACACCGTTACTGTGATTACGGATCACCGAAACCTGCAATATTTAAAAACCGCAAAAGCCCAATCCTCTAGACAACTCCGTTGGGCATTATTCTTTGCCGAGTTTGACTTCATAATTACCTATCGACCTGGTACAAAGAACGGTAAAGCTGATGCCCTTTCTCGGATGGGAGTGGAAGAACACTTGATCAACCCTAAACCTGTACCAATCATTCCCGAACAAAGAATTCTGGGTGTAATCGCCACAGAATCCATAGAGGAAGTTAAGGATAAAGCCAGGCAACTTGTAACTCCAGCAGACATACAGAATTGGCATCTGCAGGGAAAGGACTTTGCAGTAAAGGACAACTTATTGTATTTCCAAGAACGATTATACCTACCCAGCACAGATTTACAGAAAAAAGTAATCTCCTGTTATCACGATTCTTTAATGGAAGGTCATCCCGGTATGGCCAAGACCTCAGAAAAGATCAAGCGCTACTTCTGGTGGCCGTCTTGGAAAAAAGATATCAGAGACTTTATAATGTCCTGTGGAGTATGCGCCCAAAACAAGAGTCAAAAGGAAAGACCAGCAGGCCTCTTACGTCCTATTGACATCCCACCTCACCCTTGGCATACGCTTTCTATGGACTTCATCACCGATCTACCTCCATGCTCCGGATACAATACGATTCTAGTAATCGTGGACTTATTCTCCAAGATGGCGCATTTCATTCCGCTCAAAGGCTTGCCAACAGCAGCAACTCTGGCCCGAAAATTTCTCGAAAACATCGTCCGACTACACGGTTTTCCTTCGGTTCTAATTTCGGATCGAGGTAGTCAATTTATTTCTCATTTTTGGCGAAGTTGCTGTCGGTCGGCTCAAATTGATGTGAGACTATCGACCAGTCACCACCCTCAGACCGACGGACAAACCGAGAGGACCAATCAAACTCTGGAACAGTATTTACGCTGCATGCTGCAACAAACTGAAAAAACTTGGAAAGACATCCTTTGGATAGCCGAATATGCCTACAATAACTCTGTCCATTCGGGAACTGGGAAAACACCGTTTTTTCTTTTGTACGGCTGTCACCCTCGAACCTCGGAGTTGGATCCCCTCCAAGATCTTGAAACACCAGCAGTAGACTACCTGCATTCTACAATCACCCAAGCCTTTAAGGAAGCTGTTGCTCACCTTCAAAGGGCTAAAGAACAATACAAGAAAGGAGCAGATCAACATCGGAAGGAAGCCCCTCAATATCAAGTAGGGGACCAAGTCTGGTTATCCACCAAATATCTACCTCTAAAAGGGCCACGCACATTCAACCCAAGATACCTTGGTCCCTATTCCATCACTACCATAGTAAACCCAGTAGCGGTCAAGTTGGACTTGCCCCCGCACATGAAGATACATCTGGTCTTCCACGTCTCTCTATTAAAACCCGTGCAACCTCAAACCCGACTAACTAAATCTCCAAAACCCATCCTAGTTGATGGAGAACTCGAGTTTGAAGTCAAAAGCATTCTGGACTCCAAGATCTCCAAATGTAAACTATTTTACCTAATTGACTGGAAAGGCTACGGCCCCCAAGAGAGATCCTGGGAACCTGCTGAATATGTCCACGCTCCTCGCCTAATCAAAAGATTTCACCGAACATTTCCTGACAAGCCAAAACCCCCGGAGAAGCCCGGTTTGGGAGGGGCCTTGAGGGGGGGTACTGTCATGATCTCTGCTTCCAAAAGGTCAGGGTTTTCCCAACTCCATTGGAAGCAGATCCATAACCCAGGTTCCGAGTGCCAACCAGTCCCAATTGGGACCTTTTGGACCCAGTCCTGGCGCCAGTGGCACCAGGCTCATAAATATGCCCAGTCCCAGCGCTGGAAGCGCCGGGCTCATAATGTTTGGGTGGACTTACCTGCAGCAGACCATGCTGCTTACTTGCCTGCCAGTTGAGCCTCTGATCCTCTTCTGTTTGGAACTACTTTTCCTGTTGGGTGGGGCAGGAGCCACTCCCTAGATTCAGAACACTGGAACTCTTCTGGAAGGCAGGAACTCTTTTCTTACCTAGGCGTGGCTGTGGAAGGAGACACCTAAGCACTACAGGAGGCTATTTAAACCACACCCGGTGGATGAATCTTGCTTTGCGTTATTCTGCATCCTCTGCAGCAGAACGTTCATCGTGTCTTCTGCATCGGATCCTGGGCCTAAGGAAAAAAGGCTTACCATCCTGAATCCAGTCTTCAGCAACACCTATAAAGACAAGAAAGAACAGGTTAGCATTCCGGCATCTGAAAGACAAAGGTTTACCTACTCTTCGTGCGCTCCGGAGGTCTTCACACTGCATTCCGGCATCTGAAAGTCAAAAGCTTACCAACTCTTCGCACGCTCCGGAGGCCTTCGGCGCTGCATCCCGCATCTGAAAGACAAAACAAGGTGCGTTTAAAGACATTGGGGAACTTTAATACTCGGGTGCCATTACTCCTTTCCACATCTAACCCAGTGGGTATTCCGGCACCCTGCAGCCGCTCCGAACTCCTACCTGCAAAATAAAAAGACAGTTAGAGCGCATCGTGAAGCAGGCAACAAGCGCTTACTTATGTGCTTCCAGGCGCTTCTATTCATCACACGGACTCCATCTTCAATTCACTTCAGCCCGTCATCCGCCATCGCCGGAACCCTGCAAAACAAGAGACATCATTACTAAAGACTTTAAAGACAATAGAATTACTCGAAACTTACCGTTCGTGCAGTAAACGACGGACAGCAGTCCTCTGAAGTCAAGAGGCCTGCGCTACCTACCCAGTGAAGAAACTGGTTACAGCACCCTGCCCCGAGGCAGATGGAGAGCTCGGCATTCACTTACATAAGACATCTCACTCTTGAAGTCAAGCATACAGTGCACAGAGGTCCAGCCCAAAGAGCCAACCGGGTACTACACATCACCTTTGAAGATACGGTAGTTGCCCAGTCAAGACCGGCGCCTCTGCGAGAATCAGGTGAGCGTTACACCCGCATCCAGGGCAGCTGCGAAACAGCTTGGGTCCGGGTGACGAACTTGCATCCTGGGCCATCTCGAAGTAGGCCACGAATCTTCTGGAATCCTCCAAGAAGTTGATTCGATGAAATCTTCACCCTTGAGGGGCGTAGGAAAATCCCGCAACGGGTAGCCGTTAACGGGAGTAGAAATGGTGGAGCTTGAGGCTCGATTAACCGAAAAAATGTGAAAATTCACCTGAAAAAGCGCGAAACACGCAGTAAAAGCTCGAGAGCTAAGCACGAGGACTCCCAACACCTGAACGTGCTGTAAAAATCTGAAGATGGCTGCCAGAGGCGGAGCTTAGGTAGAGGGCAGTCATTGGCTGTGGTCAGTATGACGCAGAGATCAGTGATTGGTTACTACTACGAAAGACAGATCAGAAACAAAACTGATACTGATTTTTCTTTACCGAGGATTCCCAGCCTGACGACGGGGAATATTCATGAGCATGTGAATCAATGCCAGACCCCATGCTGGAGAACTGTGTTCACTTATGTCTGTCTTACTGTTGATTCCATGCCTTCCTTACACCTTCCTCAGGAACTTGTTCAAGTCTCTCAAGTCCAATAGACTACAGGTTAGGAAGCATTGAGAATCTCTAGGCATAGTTACAATTGGCGATCTGTTACTAGAAGGAGAGCGGATAGACTTTAGCACACTTGCAACAAACACGGGGCTACACAAAGGACAATATATATTACACGCATCTCTCCTAGCAAAATTTAAACAGATGTGGGCAGTACAGACGAGGGAGCTACAGCTCACGGAATCAATAGAAACACTTTATGACATCTCGGAAGGCGGCCACGAGGTCTCTAGGATATATGAACTGCTCATGTCCCAAAATAAAAATGAGTTGGCGAAAACTAGACACAACTGGGAAGAAGACCTACAGGGTACATTAACAGACGAACAATGGCCAAATGCAATAACATACCATAAACAAGTGTCCAGAAACACAAAACTGCAATGTGTACAGTTATATATAACTCACAGGGCGCTAGGAAAATGGCAAGTTTCAGCAAATCCATGGAACACAGCTGCCTGAAATGAAGGTTAACCAGGGCAGACATGGTTCACATGTGCTGGGCCTGTAGAGAAGTGCAGCAGTACTGGAGGGATATAGCTCACATTTAGCAAAGGCAGAAATACTGGAGGGATCCCCCACGCCTGCCTGCTGAGTACATTTGCATGCCCAAAGATGATGAAACGTGTAAGCAAATTAAAGGACTTGGCATACATCCTAGCCAAACAGAGAATAGCTCTGAGCTGGAAGGCGCACAGCCGACCAGACGCAAAGTTTTGGTGGACCGATTTCCAAAAATGGATGCTCGCTGAGACTGCAGATTGGCAGGAAGCAGCCAGACGGGGCCAAGTAGAGCAAAACACTAAATTACATGTTTGGAGACAATTATTACAAGATCTGCAGCCCACTGTATGCACCAGCACCCCAGCAGGTGTACAACCCACTTGAACTTGTTGGTTAGCGCGTAACATATCTATAATGGGTACATCCGACACAATATTGGACAATAGATGCAATGTGGGTTGCATAGGCTGTTAACGAGCTGGGGAAGTTGGGAGGGTAGGAATCATGTGATCGATTGACAATAGTGGAATGTGTTGTCACATATATTTAATGTCTGCAATACTTTTTGAAAAACCAATAAAAAAATAAAGTAAGTATCTCAAGTACAAAATGGGTGTCAATCCTCTGTCCTTTTTGGGGATCAAAAAGTAAGGAGAGTATCACCACCTGTTCCTCTCCATAACAGGTACTGGTTCTATAGCACCTGTCTCTAGCAGACTGGACATTTCCTGCAAGAGAAACGGATCTGGAATTTTGCAGAAGTGGCTCCCAAGTGAATGATCCTGAGGCCTTCTTGAAAAGGGGAGGCGGCTACTGTTTGCAAGGCTCAAGCATCAGAAGTAGTGCCCTGCACTTCCAGATGCTGACTGAGCCTGCCTCCCACTGCAGTCCTGTGGACTAAGGCCTCAGAGTGGTTTTGAGGCAGCTGAAGCAGCGGCGGAGGGTAAAGAAGCCTTTGCATGGGCGGATTTAGCACTTGTTCCTCGTCCACCACAAGGGAATTTTCTCTGGCCTCTTTGACTGGCCTGGCCTCTCGCTCTTCCAAATGGGGAATAGTAGCAAAAGTACTAACCCCTTCAAGCCTCTGCAGTGGGGTGAGAAGTTTGAGACGGTATTATAGCGACACTGAGTGATTTGTTCGTTGCTTTACATCATAGCTGCCACATCATATCTTTGAAGGTCTGTAATTTCTCAAGGCTGTCATCAGCCTTGCTGCCAAACAATTGTGTACCAACAAAGGGCATGTTAAGTACTCTGGATGGCAAATCTGGTGCAAAGCCAAACTTTCTCAACCACGCAAACCTGTGCATTACCGTGCTCGCCGCCATGGCTCTGCTAACAATATCGGCACAGTGCAAACCTGACTGGAGGGATGTGCACATTGCATCCTTTCCATCTTTCATGATATTCATGAAGCCTTCCCTCACCTCTCCTGCAGGGATATGCTAAGCTGCCATTGCAATACAGTCCCACAAAGTGTGGGTAAATTAGTCGAGAGCAGAAGTGGCATTGATGGAGTTCAGAATCATACTACTGGATGAAAAGATGTTTTGCTTGCGCGTCAAAACGCTTGCCATCCCCATCTGGAAGGCTGGTAGGGTAAGCCACCTGTCTTTATGTGGATGTAGCAGCTTGTACCACAATGCATTCCCGGTAGGGTGCCTTGAGAGGTATTCAAGGTCAATGCTTGAAGGCTTGTATTTTTAAGTTTGAGTTTTACTGACGGCAGGACTTGTGTCAAGGGACTCCCAGTTAGCCATACCCCTTTTTTACAGTAAAAAACAGCAAAGCAGGGTCTTTTTGTGGACCCTTGTCTAGACTGTCTGTCAGGTCATCCTGTAGGCTGCAGCGGGTCTCCCAAACCCAGGTATTTAGTTACTCTATTAATTAGTTGTCTGTATATTTCTTCAGCGTAATCAGACGGGTTAGAAGTGCCAAAATCAATTTCAGGGGAAGTGTCCAGGTCACTTGCACTTTGAAGGGGTGGAGTATCCTGGTCGGAGGGTTCAGCTTCCTCAAAAATAGAGGAGAGGGACTTGAAGTCCTTTTTCAGTAAAGGCTTGAAGGTTTTCTCGATTTCCTTTGAGGGCATCAAAGGTTTCGATGCTGACGGCACTGCCTTCGACGAGCCCGAACCCATGACTCGAAGGAGTCTTCGAGGGTTGAGGAATATGCTGATACAAAGGCTCGAGGGCGTGCAAGTTTTAGCCTTCTTATACTCTTTATCGGCCCTGGTAGGCACGACAGGGTCTTGACTCAGCATTGTTTCCTTTGAAGGGGTTGGGCAACCTTTAAAAAAATCTTTAACATTTGAAGCCTGAAAGCCTCCCATTCAGCTTTCAAAGCTGACTTGCCTGGGCAAGCTACCCTGCGTTCAGGACAGGAGTCCCAGGATGAAGACAGCTTTTCTTCGATCTCTTTCTTCTTGATGACTAATAGGAATGGCGGGAACTGCTTTGAGAACTTTTTGGGAACTTTTTCTCAGCAGCGACTCATCCCTCAATTCATCTGATGATCGTCTAGAAAGGTGGATTTCTGATGAGACTACCAGCAAAGAGCTTCCCCTTTCAGCTGTCTTGTGGGCAGTGCCTCAGGCACCACAAACAAATGCGGCGAGGGTCAGTAATTGACATTTTTGACACACAGGTGACGCCT
Organism: Ambystoma mexicanum; assembly: GCF_040938575.1. Taxonomy (NCBI): domain Eukaryota; kingdom Metazoa; phylum Chordata; class Amphibia; order Caudata; family Ambystomatidae; genus Ambystoma; species Ambystoma mexicanum. Next base: position 779,742,366 of record NC_090928.1, read on the forward strand.
TTTTTTTCACAAACTTAAATTTGTATTGATTGTTATGCAAAGAGGAAAATAATGGGCACATGTGCCTACTTCAACAAAATAAGCCCCGTCTTTCCAAAATTATCCTCCCTCCCCCACCCCCATTTCCCCATACAGACTAACAACCCTCAACTTCCAAAACAAAACAAAGTTGCCACACCCAACATCACAAATGCAATAGCGCGAGTCGAGTGATCCCATAAAAACATATATAAGCTCTCTCTGAGCGGAGGCCGTGAAGCAAGGGGGAATCACCTTAGGCATTTTTTTCCCTTACCCACCTGTCCCCATACAAACCTTTACCATACCCAATATAATTTTGCCTCAGGGAACTCCTTCAAAAATCAGGCCCATTCCCCTTCAAATCTCACGGTACTTTGGCATCCTGATGGATACCGAGAATACGTTCCGTCTGTGTCATCTCTGTCTGAATAAACACCCTCCATTTCCCTGCCATCAAGACCCCCTTGAGTTGAAGAAATAAGAAAACCTGGAGTCTCCCAATCTGAATTCTCTCTTCAAGCTCCTGGATGGTGACAAACCTCCCTTCTTTCCACAACTGTCCCACTCTATTCAACCCGGCTTCGAACCAACCCTGGAACCGTTCAGGATTTAGAATGTGGCTTAGTGGTGAGGGCCTTGCAGTGACCCCCTGTCCATCCCTGGACCACACCGCCAGATTTTCAAAATAACCCCAAGAATGGGGTGTTCCATTACCATCCGTAAGTGTGAAATGCTCTCCATGTCTCGCCCAGTGTCCACATCAAACGGAAACATGGTGGACTTCTCTCCATTTACCCTGTGCCCTGCCAGGGAGCCATATTCCTCCAACACCTCCAAGACCGCAGGACGGATGTCTGTGAATTCCTTAGGTGCAGAAGGATATAGCCTGCTTACTTCCGCAACTTAAATTCTCTACCCCCAATGATTATCCCCTCCACTCCAGGGGCCTGTCGCAGCCGCTCCCCCAGAGGCTCAAGGGACAAGGCGAATAACAAGAGACGACAGGGGACATCCCTGTCAAGTCCCTCTGCGGAGACAGAATCCATGGGATAGCTTCCCATTTACGGTGACCCTGGCCCTGGGGTCTGTGTACACTACTCCGATACCATTAAGGCGACCTGGCCCCACCCCATATTATACCAATAAGGAGACCAGACCGCACCCCATATTTTTGAAGAACCTCATATAAGGTTCTTCTCTGCATCCAAGGACAATAGGGTTGGATTTCCCCCACTTGCCTCTGCCCATATCCATTATATGTAATGTCTTCCGAAGGGTTTTCAACCCATGAGGCCCCCTAATAAATCTGACCTGGTCAGAATGAACAAGTCATGGCATCAGCTCCTCAAACCGAGAGGCCACAACCCTGGTAAAGATCTTAGCATATTAAGGAGGGAACTCAGACGACATGATCCGCACAGCGGAGCATCCTTCCCCTCCTTATGCAAAACCGAGATCAAGGTCTCACCAAAGGATCTGGGTACCCTACCCGCCTCTAAAATTAAATTAAGCAACTTTTCCATATGGGGGACTCGAAATTCCAAAAACGTCTCAAAAAACTCCATGGAGTTACCGTCCTCGCCCGGGGCTTTTCCTGCCTGTAAGCGTCCAATTGCAAGGAGAATTTCCTCCTCTGATATCAGGGCGTCCAACCCTTCTACCTCACTCGGTTCCAACAGATGTAGCGAAGTCTCAGCTAGGTACCCTCTAAGCTCCTCACTGCCTACTTCATTTTCATGCGCATACAATTTCTCATGAAATGTAACGAAGCAATTCTCGCTATCAACTGGATCAGTAACCTTGTTTCCGCCGAAATCCAGTACCTCCTCCATCCATCTATCCGCCCCCTCTGGGCTCTCAAACGAGCCTCCAAAAGTGCATCTGCCTTATCCCCTTTTCATAATATTTCTGGCCCAGGAACTGTATGTTCCACACCACTTTCCCCATCTGCATAGCCTGTATCTCCCCCTCTTCACCTGGACTTCCCCAACAATATCCGCACGCTCGGGCGGTCCGCCAGTATTTTCCTTTCCAAGACACTAATATCCCCCATAGCTTACCCTCCAGGTGTGATCTTTCCCTCTTCCTGGTGTACCCTTCTCAAATGAGACCTCTACAGGTTGCCTTCGCTTCCCACACTGTACATAAGGTCTACCTCCCCAGCATCGTTCCTCTGAAAAGTAATCTTTACCTGCCGCCCTCATCTCTGTTCGGAAACACCTCATCTTTCCATAAGGAATAATTACAGTGACATAGGGAGTCTCAAGTCCTCCGGTGCATGGTCACCATGTCATGATCCGACCAACTGACTGGGACCAAGTCGCAGGAAGAGACCCCTAACTTGCAACTCCCTGCTTAGGCAAAAATAGTCCATTCGGGTGTATGCTCCATGTGGTGCAGAATACATGTAAAACCTTTCTTTCAGAGCCGGGTGTAGTGCCCTCCAGACATCAAACAATTCCTGTTCACCGAGAAGCTTACGAAGCGCTGAATGCCCCTGAGGATGGCCCTCGGCCTCACCAATCCTCTGAGGGGTTGGGCCAAATATTAAAGTCCCCTCCCAATATCAGTACTCCCCAACTTTCTTCCATTACTCAGGCTAGCGTCTCCCTGAAAAACTCCAGTTGTCCCTGATTAGGGCAATATACTGTGGCCAGGGACAAACGATCCCCCAATGGTTCCTGATGCCACCAAAACCCACCCATTCTTTTCCCTCCTCACCTTCATGTCCCCCATCCTCAGCCGCTTGTATAGTTCAATACCCACCCCACGTTTCTTTGCTGCTCCCGAGGCACAGAAGGATTGACCAATCTGCCCACTGGGTATACACTGCTCTTCCCCTCTGACCATCCTCCTCTAATCATCAGGACATAGAGTCCCATTCTCCGGAATTCCCCTAGCTATTAGAGAATGCTTAGTGGGTGCATTCACCCCCTTGACATTCAACTTTCTACCGACAGAATCTCTCCCTCCATCCACCTCTACCTCCGCCATCCATAACAAGAGACCTCCCCACTCCCTTGGCATTTTTCTGCATCATGAGCAACTGGTTCCATTGCATTCAAAATCTGTACATCCTCCCCCCTCCCCCAAACCCTCTCCCCCAAACTTGTTTTGAGAGGCCCATTCATGAACAGGCCACCAAGTACACCTCGCTCCCCACCGCCCTGTCCCCTTATAACACCCAGTCACACTATTAAAAAAAAACTTAAACCACTACCTGCTTAATCCCAAACAGCTCAGTTACCCGTGCATTATCTGGCCCCTGCCAGTTCACAGTGAGAAGGTAGCAAACATCCAAGGTGCACTTCATTTCACCAGTGATGGGGCATTCAGCCTCAGGTATTTCTGCCCCACTGGGGGCCCTCTTGCGATGTGGAAGTCCCGTTCCGTCCCCACCTTCTGAAGTCTGTGACTCACACGCTGCCGCCTCCCCCTCCGAAAGATGTTTCCCCATGATGACCCTATAGTCCCCTCCAATGACCTCGAAGACCATGGCAAATGGATAGGACTATCTGTATCGCAGCCCCCTCTCCAAATGACATGCTGCCAGAGGACGGCAGTCCCTTCGCCTTCACAAGTTAAGATTAAACAAGTCCCAAAATATCTGGCTTGTGTCACCCTCAAAGGAAATATTATGTAGGCGCCTGGTGACCCCTGCCTTGTCACCATAGTGAAGGAATCTCACAACCACCAATCTGGGGCCTCCCCCCCTCATCGCGCCAACTTGGTGTGCCCTTTCAATCTCAACCTCCTTCACTCTGACATCCACAAACAAAAGGTTCACAATCCCCTCCACCTTACTTCAAATATCCCTGGGGGGTGTTTCTCGCCAAACACTCAGGTTATTCCTGCGTTTTCTGTTCTCAAGATCATCCAATTTCAGGTGAAAGTCCTCTTCCCGCTGATCCATGTCAGTCCTTCCCCGTTCAAATTTGATTTTGAGTAGGTCAGCCCTGAGGTGGTTGTTCTCAACCCCTCATATTTATCTTCTACCACCTCAACCCTAACTTTCAAATGTGTGATTGAAGCCTGAATGTCCCCTCTAAGGGCTTTAATTTCCTGCAAAATATCTTTAATGTCATCAGAATCAGAAGGGATAATGGGGCCTCAGTCTACCTTGGCTGTGGGGTGGACTCCCCATCCCCCATCTGTCACCATCAGAGCCCCCCTCCAATATTGCTCTATGGCCAAAAGACCAGGTAGTGGCCTCCTCTCCAGATTCCCATTCACAGGTCCGCATGGACAGCCTCTCTTCCTCTGCAGCCACATGTTGCGTTCAGCTGGCTCCACAGGGCCCTCGTCAAGACCTCACACATCGCTCTGTACTCTCCCGCCAGGGGGTGGGGGGTGGAATGGCCACTACCAGCCCCACGAGTATGCTTTAGTTTGGTCTCCAGGGCAGCGTCACAGAGCGCCTCTTTCCCGGACCCCCGGATGCTGATCCCACTTGACAGATGGTTAAGCCTACCTTACATTAGTGTGCACCAGGAATCCCCTTGTGGGTGTTGGGGGGGGGGGTCTCTCAACACGGGGAAATAGCCTCCACTTTCAACACCACCAGATCCAGTCTTGTCAACCCAGCATTGGGGCCCTCTCAACACGGGCCGCAGGGTAGGCCCAACATCCCCAGCAATATACTGCTTCTGCCAGCCTTCTGTACCCCTAAGCGGGACCCACTCGCTGCATAACACGTTTTAAGGCCTGGGCAGGTCTCTCACTCATCGGGCGCATCCAGTTACTACTGCTGATCTCGGCAAACCCACTCTTCGCCTCACCAGCCCACCGCTTCTCCTACGTGTGCCGTCCTTGCATGAGCAAACTCCCTGCTGAGTCTCTTCAATCCCCGGCAGCAGCTCAGAGCCAGTCTGGAGCCAGTGCGCCCTGACAGACGCTCCCCCCAGCCCTTAAGAGCAGGCAGCTTTGGTGTATTCCGTCCACCAGGCCAACAGATTCAGGACACGCACCGCAGCACTTCACTATTGCGGCCGGGGGCCCTATCACCCCCCCGGTCTACGGGACAGGTACTGGGGCTGGGGGGGCAGTCAGTGACACCCACTTAGGCAGAGCAAACTCCCAATGTGGGATCACCCTAGATGACAGACTGGCCTCATTAGTCTCCATAGCAAGGGCAATGGTGAACGGAACAAGATGTTCACGTGGCCGTGTTAGTTCACGCCCACTGGTGGTCTCTGGGTGACGCATTTTTTAAAACCTGGTCTTCGGGTAGACATTTTTGAACAATCGGCATTGTTTCGAAAGAAAAAACTGCTCCGTATCCGAATCAAAGGTTTAGCGGAAAAACAGAACTGAAGTAACGGGCGCAGTACATGCTATATATACTGTTGATATCAAGAGAGGACGGAGGCCTTCAAGGGACATCGAGTCACCTACGCACTGTACCCTCTACCGCAAAACAAAATTCCAAAGCAGCTGACACTGGAAGGAGTTATAAGATGAGATAAGATGAGGAATACATGGGAGGACACATTCGAAGTTGGTCTGGATCAGGGGCTGCAAAGGCATATTTGTGGCATCTATTGACTTTACATCTGCCTTTGACCAGGTAAATCGCAGACACCTCTGGGCAAAGCTTAGTAAGTGGGGAATTCTTCTAGGCCTCCTTAGGTGTACATGAGCATACCAACATTCAAGTCCAGCTGGATCAGGAAGACTCCATTTCTAGGAAGGTATCCACTAGGAGAAAGTTGAGGCAGGGGTGCATTTTGGCGCCCTGCCTCTTCAATTTGTACGTGTCAAATGTGGATGGATACATTGAGCACTCTTCCTTTTTGTCTCCGAAGTTGGGCCCACACATCATATGCCGATGACTTTTTGTTGTTTGATCGAAACCCAGTGGGAATCGCAGCGTCTAATTTTTCTTTTGCTTTGTATGCAGAGTTGAACTCTTTAGTTATTCATTCTAGTGAAACTAAGTTGCTGCCAAAAGTAGCTGCTCTCTTCCTTTAAGTGGAGTTAAATCAAGCCACTTTGGGAACAGTGGATAATTTGATTTCCTGTCACTGGTAAGTCTTGCATAAAACGTATTGAGGAACAAATAACCTGTAATGTCAAGGCGTGGTCTGTGCAGATGTTACTTGTTAAGCACAAGTATTGTACATTTTCCTTGACTCCACTGTTAACATTGTATGAGTGCAAAGCAATATCCATGTTAATTTATGGTTTGTAAATCTTACAGCCTCGGGTACTCAATATTCTTGTGAAACTGGAAGGTATAATCTGGCAAAAGGTATTGCATATCCCAAATGCGGCACCAACTTCGACAATCAAATATGAGCTGGGTTTGACCTCCGTTAATGTGAGAGTGAAATGGAAATATCTTCAATTATATTGTAAGTTATTGTTTCTGTTACAAAATACACCATACAAGTGCATTCGCTTCGTGATGAAGTCAGGGCCAGATCTGGGGCTAAACTTATTTTCTATGTTCGGTGATAAAATTATGCCTGACTAACTTATAAATGGTAGATTTGATGGAGAATCCGGGAAAAGGGAAAAAGCTCATCTATCAACAAGATTTGTGTTGCACTGTGGATGAATTGTATGGTTTCAGATCGTTAAAACATTTGATGCATGAACATAAATGTTTGAGTGCTCTTCCACACTACTCAAGTTTATTTACCAGTCATTATGTACCAAGCAGAGTTTTTAAGTTTTAGGTGGAATCTATGCCCGACTAGGGAGATTTAATTTAGATGGAAGGTTATTCACTCTGAGCATGTTTGTTGTAGGTTTGGTAAGGATCAAACCGCCCGAGACCCTAAAGCACTTACTAATTTATTTATTTATTTGCATTTTTAAAGCGCACAGCTTCCCTTGGGCATCGTGGCGCTGTTACAAGAAAGTTTACTTGGCATAGGTGAGTATCACGATAACAAATGGAGACATAGTTACAGACATAGCTAAAGTTCCGAGGTTACATGGGAACAGTGAGCATGGGTGCAGTTGTAAATTACAGACATTATTGCATTGCAGTAGTATTTTAAGTGGGATTCACTTAAATAGGGTGGTTTTCAGTGCTTTTCTGAAAGCTATGAGAGATGTTTCAGCTCTCAGTTTAGGCGGTAAGGAGTTCCAAGCTTTTGGCGCTAGTACTTCGAAACTCAAGCCGCTAGCTTTAGCTCTGGTGAAGTTGGGGATTGAGAGTTGGTTAGCGTACAGGTCCCTTTTGGGTCTGAGTGACTGGACTGGTTGTTTCCGTTCAGTAAGGTAGCTAGGGGCAGATTGGGATATGCATCTGTGGGTAATGGTGAGAGTCTTGAACTGGATGCACTCTTTGACTGGGAGCCAGTGGGCATTTTGTCTTGCTAGGGAGATGTGTTCCCTCGTAGTAATATTGAGGGCTGCTCTCAATGCGTTGTTCTGTGTGATTTGAAGTCTATTAATGTTTTTGGCAGAAGTGCCTAGTAGGAGGACGTTGCAGTAATCAAATTTGGCACCTATGGCGGCCCTGGCGATGTTGAGGCAGTTTATAGTGGACAGGTGAGGCTTTACTGCGTTGATTATTTTGGTTGTTAGGGCTGCTGAGGAGGAGATGTAACTGACACGTCTGTCCATGGACAAGGTAGAATCTAGGTATACTCCCAGAGTTTTTACAGCAGAGGAGACGGAGATTACTGAGTTCTCAATTAAGAAGTAGCTGTATTTGCTGTCTAATTTGCTGAGGGATTCTTTAGGGCCCACCAGTAAGATCTCTGTCTTGTCTCCATTGAGGCAGAGGCCATTGGCTGCCATCCAGGCCTGGATGATGGCATATGTGTTTTGTAGGGTTTTTAGGTCTTGCTCGTGGTCACCAGTTAGTGGGAGAAGAATTTGTGTATCGTCGGCATAATTGGTGAACGTTATGCTGAATTCTTCTAGGTCGTTCAATAGCGGGAGTGTGAATAAGTTGTATAGTGTGGGGGAGGTGCAGAAGCCTTGTGGTACTCCACAGTTGATGGGGGAGGGAGTGGCTGACGCTTGGTCTTAGTAGACCCTCATAGCTCTGCCATCCAAGAAGGATGAGATCCATGTTGTGGCTTCATCAGAGAAGTGAGCTGTATTGGTGAGGTGTGTCTTTAGGGTTTTATGGTCGACTAGGTCGAACGCAGCCGACAGGTCAAGGAGTAGGAGGATGGCACATTTGCCTTTATCCATATTTTTTAGGAGTTGGTTCTTTAGGTCGAGTAGCGCTGACTCTGTGCCATGGCGTGGGCGAAAACCGGACTGTCTCTTGCCTAGGATGTTGTAAGATGTTGTAAGATTCAAGGTAGGCTTGTATCTGTAGATAGGCAGCCTTGTCCAGGATTTTCAGCAAAAATGGCACTGTTGTAATGGGTCTGTAGTTGTTGGCCGAATCTGGGTCTAGAGTGAGCTTTTTTAGTAGTGGGCGAACCCAGGCTTCCTTGAAGGAGGAGGATACTGAGCCAGTGGCAAATGAAGAGTTGATAAAGGTTGCAATGAACTGTGCAGTCTTTCATTACGCTTGCTGGACAGATGTCCCCTTTGCAGAGTGAGGGTTTTATTTGTTTCATAATGAGTAGGACCTCAGGAGCGGTTACCTTTCCAAAGGTAAATGGCGTTGGAGGATTGCTATTATGTTGGGTAGGGTGCTTAGGGTTGGGGGCAGCCCGTTTTTTGTGAGGAGACTTGGGTAGACTGTCAAGGTTGGCTATGATTTTCTTTTGGAGTAGGTCTATTTTGTCAAGCATAGCCTTCTGGATGTCATTACACCATTTCTCGTCTTTGACTGTTTGATGTTTGGATGTGGGAGGTATGACTAGCTCATTGAAGATAGCGAACAGTTCTTTTGAGTGTGATTGGGCATTGTCAATTCTAGTATTGTATGTGTCAGCTTTAGCTTTGGCTATGGCGTTTTTGTATTGTTTAACAATAGTTAGGTATGAGTCACGTAGGGGGGCAGAGGGGCAGGATTGCCATTTTTTGAGCGCTTGTCTTTTGAGTGTTTTTAGGTCACGTAGGTCTTGGTTGAACCATGAGTTGGCGTGGAAGAGTTTTTTTGCTTTTTTAGTCTCTAATGGGGCAATTGTGTCGATGACCTCTTTGATAGTGGTGTTGTAAAGTTCGACTAGTTCCTTAGGGTTATTAGAGATAGGAGATGCTAATACTGAGACTTCTAGGAGTGGACACATTCTCTCTTTAGTGAGTAGTTTTTTTGATCTGGCTAGGGCAGCTGGGATGGGAAGGTTTTGAGTAATAGCTGCGTTCGTTGGGATGTAGAAGTGGATGAGGTGGTGATCGGTCCATGGTTGTGGCGTGTTTGAGCTGATATCTACCCTACAGTTGTGGTCGACTAGCCAATTTAGTATGCAGCCTTTAGTGTGAGTGGCAGAGTCAACTCTCTGGATGAATTGTAGGTCCAGAAGGGCTTTAGCAATGGTTTTGCTGTGTTTGTCTTTTGTGTCATTGAATCCGAGGTTCAGGTCTCCCAGGAGTATGGCTTTTGTATTAGGTTTGAGGTTGTTACCCAAGAGGTGTAGGATGTCAGCTTGGAAGTTCAAGAGTGGGTCTGGAGGCCGGTAGATAAGGTGCATTGTCATGGTGTCGTTGGGTGTGAAGGAGATTTTTACTGATAGGGCATCGAAGTTCTCGGATGTGATGGGTTTAATTTGTCTAGCCTTCAGTGTTTCTTTGACTATTAGGGCCACACCTCCGCCTTTGTGTCTTACGGAGGATGATGTACCCGGGGGGGAGGGACTGGCATATGGCTGGTCCAGAAGCTTCATGAAGCCAAGTTTCTGTAATGGCTAGAGCGTCTAGCTCAAGGTCAGAGATTAAGTCATGAATTTCTGCGGCACGGGTTTGTAGAGATCTAGCATTAATGAGAGCAAGTTGGATTTGGGAGGGTTAATGTGTGCTCGGTTTGGCGGAGTTGGGGTGGTGTTTAGTGGTGGGATGTTGGGGTTTAAGAGTGGGAGTGATTGTAGAGGGTGGGGGGAGCGACTGCAGTGTGAGTTTGTGAGTATTGATGTGTGCTGAGAATGTGCAGGCTCCTAGTCTAGTGTTTCTTATGTGTGCTGGTAGTGTGTGCGATGTGATTCTGGCAGTGGATTTGGGCTTGGGGACAGCGTTAGTGGGTGGGGTACCTGTGGATTGGTGGTTGTGGTGCTCGTGTGTGAATAAGGCTGATAGGAACAGAGTAGGAGGAATGGAGTCAGAACATGGAGGCCTGTTGGAGTGGTTGGAGGCCATGTTAAATATAGTGGGTGTGGCCTGGGGTATGGGTGAGGGGTGTAGGTGCATACAAAATAGGCAGATTTGACTTAGGCTAGGTGCATACAAAATAGGCAGATTCGACTTAGGCTAGGTGCATACAAAATAGGCAGATTCGATTTAGGCTAGGTGCATACAAAATAGACAGATTCGACTTAGGCTAGGTGAGGGCAGGTTATGCTTTGGTTAGGTGGAGGTGGCAGAGGTGACTCGTATCACTAACAGGCGATAGGGAGTTCTAATATCAAGTGCACTGAGGCTAACAGACAGATCTGCAGCCTGAGATTGAAAACCTTTGTGCAGGAGTGGGCTGGGATCAGTTTCAAGAGTGGTCTGGGAGCACTATTAGGTATTGCCAATTATAGGACTGAAGCCAGTTTACAAGGTAGTATTTGCACATTGATGCGAAACTGGGCGGCTGAGCACAGTCATATGGCAGATGTGAGCAGTGCGCATGGTCGGAGAGGAGTGTGCATAGAAGTACATAGACTGTTTAGCGTGCGGTATGCTTACAATTAGATGATCGGGTATGGCTACAAAAGAAGAGGATACAATGCAAGTGTGTGAGGCACATTAGGGTGAGCAGAGTGGCTTATATCAATGTTCATTTAATAGCTTAGCAGTTGGTGGAGATGGGTGGTTATCCGTAGGACTAACAATCTTAGCATGGCATGTGATTGATACAGTAGTATGCTTACGAGTGGCTGTTGGCACGGACAGGTCCAGGCATGGCGTGTATTCCACTGGATAGCAGGGCGCCGGCTCGTGCGAGGCAGATGGCCTTGTGGACACAGGGTGATGAGCACAGGTGGGCGCTAGCCGCATATAATGTGTAGTTGGGTTTTTTCATAGATGGAGGTGGTGGCGGGCATGGGTTTTGCGCCTCGTGGCTCGTGCGGCGAGACAGGCAGAGACAGGCTCCAGCCTTATCGTGTCAGGCCTTGTAGTAGGCGGGCCGGCTCTCGCCTTCCGGTGCTGCTGGCCGGGGGTTGTGGGCCTGCTCAGCCAATCGGAGCGCTCTGCTCACGGGGATCAGCTGATGAGGTTGCCTAGCAACCAAGAAAGCGAAATAGAGCGGCGGCCATAGGCGCTCGCACGCTTCTTACACGGGCAGATTTTCTGTGTTTTCAAAGAAAAAGGAGATGGCGCTGCATGAGCACCTCGTTGGCATGAGGGCAGAGGCAGGGGGAGGTGCGGTGTTGCACGGTACTAGAAGGCTTCATTACCTTCGTCGAAGCGTCGTGCCTGTCCTAATCTAATTGAAAAACGCCTTTTTGAACTTTAGATTTGTGATGAAATGTATCTGTAACCGTGAAGGAGAAAATGTGTGGTTAAAGTGCCTTGGAGGACATACATTTTAATTAGAAATTGGTTCTTAGGGGATTGAACAACTGTGTTTATGCTTGTAGTATTATTGTATGGACATTCTTTTTTTTTAACTCACCCTTGGAAACTGTAATAGGAACTTATCTTTTTAAATGCATATTTGAAATGCATATTTGAAATTGCTATCTTCAGCCCTACAGATAAGGAACAAGTTACTTACCTGTAACTGTTGTTCTCAGGCATGGGTCTGGCATGGATTCATATGCTCATGAATATTCCCCGTCGTCAGGCTGGGAATCCTCGGTAAAGAAAAATCAGTATCAGTTTCGTTTCTGATCTGTCTTTCGTAGTAGTAACCAATCACTGATCTCTGTGTCATACTGACCACAGCCAATGACTGCCCTCTCCCTAAGCCCCGCCTCTGGCAGCCATCCTCAGATTTGGTAGCACGTAAAGTGGCAGTATGACCAAGTGAAGAGCTGCAGAGGGGTAGGCGGGAGGGTTCGCATGTGAATCCATGCCAGACCCATGCTGGAGAACAACAGTTACAGGTAAGTAATTTGTTCCTTCTCCAGCATGGGGTCTGGCATGGATTCACATGCTCATGAATATAAGAATACATAGCAGTACACACATGCACAACCACGGGAGGTGGCAAAAGGCTCAACATTAAGCAATACAACCACTCAACATTAAGCGTCTCTTACATCCTCACCAGGCTCACCTTAAGCGAACAGGTTGCGCAGCACTGCTTGGCTGACCCTGGACTCCTCCCTGGAATCCCGATCGACGCAGTAGAATCTCGTGAAGGTGTGCGTCGACCTCCACCTAGCAGCCCTGCAGATGTCCAGCAGGGGTACACCAGATAGGAACGCCGTAGTAGCAGCGATCGCTCTGGTCGAATGGGCTCTAGGACTGCCTGGCAGCGGTCGGTTAGCCAACCGGTGGCAGTGCATGATGCAGCCGGAGAGCCATCTGGAAATAGAAGACTTCGAGAGAGCCTTCCCTTGATTCACAGGTCCAAAGTTCACAAAAAGCTGTGATGTCCTCCGAAAACTATTCGTGCGGTCCACGTAGAACTTCAGCGCTCTAGCCACATCCAGCGAGTGCAAAGTCCTCTCGGTCGGCGACGAAGGAGACGGGAAAAAAACAGGTAACAGCAGGGGCTCGTTAAGATGGAAGTCCGACGGCACCTTGGGCATAAAGGAGGGGTGCGTCCTAAGCACCACTCTCGAGGCATGGAAAGTCAAGTACGGTGCTTTGCAGGATAGGGCCTGGATCTCTCCCACCCGTCGTGCGGAGGTAATGGCCACCAGGAATGCAGTCTTCCAAGACACAAACTTCATCGGTGCGGAGTGCATCGGCTCGAATGGGGGCCCCCATGAGCCTGGTCAGCACCACGTTAAGTTCCCACGCCGGGGCCGGGGCCTTCACCGGCGGGAACGACCGGAACAGTCCTTTAATAAACTCTTTTACCAGTCTATGGGACCACAGGGACGTCCGTCCTGTGGTTCTGGTATATCTGGAGATCGCCGCCAGATGAATCTTAATGGAGGCATGGGCCAGCCCAGCCTTTGCCAGCGATAGCAAGTACGGCAGCACTTGAGGGGCAGATAGCACCAGATAGAGAACCTCTTCCACTTGTGACCGTAGCATTTGAGAGTCGAGGACGCCCTGGCCTTTGCAAGAACCTCTCTGCAGTCGGCCGGTATATCGTAGCCTCCAAACGCTAGCGCTGCAGGAGCCAAGCCTGCAGGTTCAGCGACGCCGGGTCGTGGTAGAAGATGGCGCCTCCTTCTCTGGAGAGAAGGTCCGCGTCGGCCAACAGCTTGATGGATGGGAACGTTGACAAGTCCAGAAGGTCCGGGAACCAGATCTGCCTCGGCCACGCCGGTGTGACGAGGATCATCCTGCACCGGGACCTCTTGAGCTGGTTGATGAGTCGAAACAGCAACGGCAACGGAGGGAACGCATACAGGTATAGGCCATCCCAGGGAACGAGAACGCATCGCCCATGCTTCTCGGCTGGGGAAACCTGCTGGCGAACCTCTGGCACTTCGAGTTCGTCGCTGTTGCAAACAGGTCGATTTGGGGTTTGCCCCATCGTCGGAAGAGTTGATCCACCTGATCCTGGTGCAGCTCCCACTCGTGACACGCGCGCAGCTCCCTGCTGAGCGAGTCGGCGATGGTGTTTCTTTCTCCTGCCAGGTGGAAGGGAACCAGGAACATCCCCTGGGCGACCGCCCAGTGCCACAGATCCTGTGCCTCCTTGGATAGGGCTGGGGATCTGGTGCCTCCCTGCTTCCGTATGTAAAACATTGTCGTGGTGTTGTCCGTGAAGATCTGCACCACCTTGCCCTTTGATCGACGGGAGGAACGATTTGAGAGCCCAGAACATGGCTCGGATTTCCAGGATGTTGATGTGCAGGAGCTTCTCCTCCGGGAGCCAGAGGCCTCTTGCGTGGAGATCTCCGGTGTGGGCGCCCCAACCTTCCAGGGAAGCGTCCGTCGTCACCGTCTCCTGGTACGCCGGCGTCTGAAAGTCCGTGCCCGCCGTGAGGTGCGCTCGAACGCCCCACCACTGAATCGCCCGCCGGAACACCTCGTTGAGGGGGAGCCTGTCTTCGAAGGTGCCAGTCGCCTGCATCCAACGGGCGTCGAGAAATTCTTGAAGAGGGCGCATCCGTAGTCTGCAGAGGCGCTCCAGGTAGATGCAAGAGGACATCATCCCCAGGAGGGACTTGATGGACCTCACCCTGGCCACGTCCGTGGCTAGCAGGCGCTGCACTTTGCCCAGAATGGTCTTCGTCCGTTCTTCCGACGGTGCCGCCAGGCGCCTCACTGTATCGAGCTTCGCTCCCAGAAACAGGGCCACCTGCGACGGCACCAGGTGGGACTTTGGGTAGTTTATGGCGAATCCCAGGTCTGTGAGTAGCTGGACGGTCCTCGCAGTGTGTTCGACGGCGAGTTCCCTTGTCCTTGAGCGGATGAGCCAGTCGTCCAGGTAGGGGTAAACGTGAATCCCCTGCAGGCGCAGCCGCGCCGCCACAGGTGCTAGGCACTTGGTAAAGACCCTGGGGGCCGACTTCAATCCGAACGGCAGTGCTCTGAATTGGTAGTGGCGTCCCTGGACGACGAATCTGAGGAACTTTCGATGACTTCCGAGGATGGGACCGTGGAAGTAAGCATCCTCCAGGTCCAGCGACGATAGAAAGTCGCCTTCCTCCAGCTGTCCCAGCACGTGCTGGAGGGTGACCATCCTCAACTTTTGTGACCTGATGTATGTGTTCAAACGACGAAGGTCCAGGATGGGGTCCAGCCGCCTGTCTTCTTCCTGACGAGGAAGTACCTTGAGTACACCCCGGAGCCTCTTCGGGACGAGCTCGACGGCGCCTTTTTTGAGCATCGCCCGTACTTCCAACAGCAGTTGCGGGACGTGATTTTCCTTCCTGGCACCAGGTGGAATGTGAGGGCACTTCTTCAGGAATTCGATAGAGTGTCCTCTTGCCAGGGTATCCAGCACCCAACGGTCGGTGGAGATGGACTTCACACGCCGACTAACTTCGTCAGCCGGCCTCCCACCGGGGTGCTTCGGTGGGGGCCCGAAGCCACGGCCGGTTCAGTCCTGCTTGGAGGTGGTGGCCTTGCCGCCCTGGCCACCTAGCCGAAGGCGGCGAGGCGCTCCCTGCTTGCTGCGACCACTGTAGGCCTCCTGAGACGAGGAGCGCGCCGCCTGCCGGTAGGACGACGAGCCACCGCTGGATCCCTTGGAGGCCCCCTGTCTGCCTCCGGAGCTCCGAAAGGGCCGTCGTTGCTTAAGGGCTCCTAGGGCGCGGGCCGTCTCCGTGTCCGTCTTTATGGCTTGGAGGGATTCGTCCACTGCCTTCCTGAACAAGTTGCTGCCGTCGAACGGCATGTCCAACACCCTAGTCTGGACGTCCTGATGGAAGTCGGTCGCCCGGAGCCAACCCCGTCGTCGTAGGCAAACTCCGTTGCCCAACTGGCGGAACCCGGTATCAGCAATATCGGTTGCCACCGTTATGGCGTGGTCCGACGCCACCTCGCCTTCTTGAAGTATTTCCAGGGCCTCGGACCTCTTGTCGTCCGGTAGGAAGTCCAATATGGGGGCCTGCTTAAACCAGAGCTCCCTGTCGTAACGGGCCACGATCGCCAGGGCGTTGGCCGCTTTGACCGTCGTCGCCGCCGACGAAATGACCCGTCGCCCCATGGCGTCCAACTTCTTTCCCTCGCCGTCCGGCGGGGAATTCGACGTGAGGCTCCTGACCCCGCCGCTTTCTTCTTCGCCGCCGCCGAGACGACCGAGTCTGGCGTTGGCTGGGCCCTGAGGCACAGGGGAGCGGTCTCGGGGACCCGGTACTTCTTCTCGTACCGGTCCCGTTTGGCTGGTGCCGTGGAGGGGTTCTTGAGTACCAACAGGCCCTCCTCCCAGATGTCATCGATTAGAGGCACCGCGATGACAGTCTTCCTCTTAGCCTCCCGGCGCTGATAGAGGAAACCTTCCTTCTTCTGCTCCTCCGGGCAGTGCTGGAACAATTCGGACACCCTGGCGATCATGGCGTCGTCGTCGCCGTCAGAACCCGTTGTCGAGCCCACCGCACCGTCATCTCCCGACTCGTGGGAGGATGAGGAGGGAACTGCAGGCCTTACGGGGGCGAGCGGAGGAGAGGGTTGGGTCCTCCGTCGTTTGTTCTGAGGACTTCCCGACGGGCCAGGTTGCGGGTCCTCCGGCCTGGGCCGTGGTAATCTCGTCCTTATCTCAGAGCATAAGGACTGGATCGCAAACAAAATGGCCGCCAAGCTATCCTGAGGCCTAGGTTCCAGCTGCGTCGGAAGGGAAGGCTGCTCTTCCTCGCCATCGTCGTCTTCCTCGGTTATCACCCGAGGATCTTCCTTGCGGGAACAAACCCTCTCGAATTGGACTTTGAGATTCCTCACGACCTCGGTCAGTTCCCCCTCCGAGGCTGACTCCGAGCTCGAGGAGGCTACCGTGCCCCCCCCCCCTTTTTCCATCACGGGGGCCATGACGATGGGCTGAAAGGAGGATTCCCTCCTTGGCGGCAGGGAAACTCTAGTCCCGGAGGCAGTTTCCGCTGGCGGGGTCTCTGACGGCTTGGCCAGAGTCGCCGCGATCGCCTCGATAGAGGCTTTTGCCTGCTGGTTAGGGGCCTTCACCACCTTAGGTGCGTCCTGGGCCTTCTCCTTAGGGGGAGGGGCGACGCCTCGCTCCCTCTCTTCCGAGATCGGACGGGGCTTCTCCCGAAGCTTACCGGGGTCTCGGGCATCCTCTTCCCCGACCCGGAGCGCTGGCTCGTGGTTGACGGTGCCGGGGAAGGTGCGCCCTGCCTGGCGACCGAAGAGCCCGACCTTTCGGCACTCCCGGAGCCAGCGGACTCGCAGCGCTTGGCCTGGTGTTGGGCCCCCGTCGCCGGGGCGCCGCACAGGACTTAGAAGCCCGCTCGGACCTTTTCTTCTTCTTCTCACCCGTTGAACCCTTCTCCAACCAGCTGGCGAGACGGGATCGACGGTCACTCATGGTCCGCTCCGACAAGTTCTTGCAGAACTGGCACTCCTTCTCTACATGAGTCTTGTCAGTTTTTCAGTTAAAACATATTTGTACTTGCTTATAAAATACTCTCATTGGGAATTGGACTTACATTTTGACTCCCTAAAAAATCATTTTACTCCCAACTTCAAAAAATGGGGAGTAAAATACTCCCACTTCCAAATCTTATCTGGAGCACTGGCTATCTTACATTGTTGTAATTGGTTATTTATAACGCACTTAATAACCAAAGGTTTCTAAGCGCGGACCCGTGGATCCAAACTGTGTTACACCATGTGGTCTTGCTTCCGAAGGCGAGCGTGTTGCCCCTGAACTATCCTCCCACTGGTTAAGGATGAACATGTTTTAACCAATAAACAATTACAAAAAAAGATAAAATATAGTTTACCAATCAAGCATATACACAATAATTGAAAATACCTTGACACTTGTTGAAGGAATTATTCTTTTGTTTCTAAGCCTATTGGAATATGGTTAAAACAGTATTACTTAATCCATTCCCCTAAAAGTATCAACACAATTTGTCTTTACTCACCCTGGATTATAAAGCATTGCAGTGGAGAGGTTCTCACAAGATTTTGAAAGATCTGTCATTGACAAGCTAAAAGAGGTAAGCAGTCCACTCTGTAGAGAAATATGATAGATAATGAAAAAGCACAATTAAAAAAATACAATGATTTTACTTTGCAAGCATTAAAAACATCTGCTTTAATTTTCTGCAGTGCCAAGGGTTTCATATTTGTGATTTCTCTTTCAGGATTGCTTGTAATACAGCAATGTTTTATGTCAAATACGCCCCTCTTCATAAAAATGTTTAATAAATGTATCCGATTGACAAAAAGAAATAATTTAAGTAAAAGAATAATAAAGTCAGAAAGAGAAAAAACTTTGTTAAATGAAAGTTTACCCAATTTTTCACAATGGATAATCAGTACATTCGCCCCACACCTCAATAGAGATGCATTATAAGTGTGTTTCTAAAGCCATCAACTGCTAACCAAATCAGACGTGAGCAAGTTAAGTTTGAATGCTCTGGCAGCACAAACGGGGCACATACCCCTCCTGGTGAGCCTTTAGCAGTTGGAGCAAAATGTAGTCTCAGTGCATTAACAGAATTGTGTGTTGTGATGTAAATGCAGGAGATGCTTTTGACTACAATACATATTGTTTTTGCTGTTTTTGCTTTATTAGCGATGTGTGTGTCATGGTTTACTTACCAAATTACTTTATACATTTTGGTGAAAGTAAAACATACTTCATAATCTACATCAGTCAGTCAAAGTAAGTGAGTAACCA
Source organism: Ambystoma mexicanum (assembly GCF_040938575.1). Taxonomy (NCBI): domain Eukaryota; kingdom Metazoa; phylum Chordata; class Amphibia; order Caudata; family Ambystomatidae; genus Ambystoma; species Ambystoma mexicanum. The sequence goes on from NC_090928.1 coordinate 779,760,826, forward strand.
TGTATTTTCAGAGCACTGCATGCACACAGGCATATATATATATATATATATTCAATGAAAAAACTTTGTTAAAGGGACGTTATGTTTACAAGTAAAACCGAAAACCCCCTGAAATTCGCCAGTTATGGTAAGCTAAGCAACCATAACTCGCGCCACCAAAGTGCACTGCTAAGACTAACACCCAGGACATCAAAGATGACATCACAAATCTGGGCCAATTGTTTTTGTTCACTGACATATATATAGGCCAGGTGGTTTTGTTCACTGACAGTCAGAATATTAAAATTGAAAAGGTGCTATATATCTAGACGTTAAGCTTGTCATATGTTCTTAAACTACTTTCCTTAGGGTTTGGTCTCAACTCATGGGGGACATACATGGGAAATGAGCAGGCCTCAAACACACAATTCATTTGTATGCATGAAGATAAAGTTTAATGTTATCAACATTTTCTTATGATGCTGTTTCTTTCTTCCTTACTTTAGTTTCCCTGTATGTGCCTCTGATTAGTATGCATTGTGGTTCTTCAGATGTATTATTTATATAGCACAAGTGCTGCAAGTCTTGAATGAATTGTTAGCTAGTTATTACATGTTTACCATTACTAAAAGCTCTGATAAGGCAGCATTCAATATTGTACTATCCAAAATGACTAGATTATAAATATTGTACTTCTACGGTGCATGCTGCAGTCATTGCCTATGTTTATATATGATTAGGTTTCTGTATTAACAACAAAACTCCAATACAATGATTTTAGATTAGTACATTCTTTAATAGATTAAGTAGTTCATGATAGGTCTCCCAATCGCCGCTGACATCTTGTTACCAACAATTTAAACACAATCCCTTGTAGGGACTTTTCATCAAAATTAATTCCACATGTGATGTCATCAGTGATGTCATCAATGACATTTGTGATGTAATCTTTGATGTCCCAGGTGTTAGTCTTAGCAGGGCACGGTGGTGGCGTGAGTTATCGTTGCTTAGCTTACCATAACTGGAGAATTTCAGGAGTTTATCGGTTTTACTTGTAACCATAACTTCCCTTTAACAAAGTTTTTTCAGTGAATTTCAAGAGTTTTACCAGTGCATGCTATTTTCCTACAACTTACTAATAGCATACTTACCCAATATAGCAATATGTGTGTCCAATTTACAAAGTGTCACCTTAAAACTCTGCCATTTTCCACCTTCTAGCATCATTTCTAACTCTTCTATACACTTTTTGCAACTATTGTAACTGATTTTGCATCTGTAGATGTCTACGAACATCTGACTTCATTGCGGACCTTCCGGACAGTGCCACATGACTATATGCTGGCACGTGGCATGATGACGGGTCCGAGAACTTGTCTGCACTTCGCGATAAGATCTGTGCTTCGCGGACAGTTCGGAACTGCATTTTCTATTGATCTAGGAACTTTCACCTTCAAAATTTCCCTTGCACAGATCCTACACCTATTCCTACTCATTATCCATTAACAATCTAGTACATGGCATATACTAGGAAACATTTGAGCAAAACTGCTATTTATCTTAAAAACGGCATCAGCTAATGCCATCCCTCCTCCCCAAGAGCCACCACCACCACCAGCTGGAGGACCTTCAAAACAAAAAAAGTGCAGTACTTCCTAGACAATGAAGAGGACTAAGAAGATGCGGTAGAGGAAGTGCCTACCTCTAGCACCCAGAGAGAATCAAGGGTGTGGCAGTTCTTTAACACTGTTGGGAATGTACCAAAAGCTAAAACTGCCAAAGTAAAACGCACTGAGTGCAACTTTGTATTCAGTCGCAAACTCCTGGACAGTAATCCTGCGGGACCACCTCCATGTGCTGCCACACCAAATCCAATGACCGCAATGCTCTCAGAAAGGTTGTTCCTTTCTTAGCAAGTAGGAGGCTTCACCCACCTCATCTTCCTCAACCAATAATTTTACCACATAGCCTACTTCTGTGGCACACAAAATCCCACCAGCTACCTTGCAAGCAACAAAAGAGGCTCTTGGTTTTTCGAAAACAACATTCCTCTGCAAATACTACAACAAAACATTCTGCAGAGGAAAGTACTTTCGAAGTGCTTTTGAAGCTGTAATCAAGGAACATGAGAAACACAGCCCCCTACCTTAGAGAACACACGTGCAACATTTTCCCCTGTCCACCTGTCCCTCCATATTAGTGTTTGGTGCCCCTTCCCTCATTTCCCTCCCCACCTTTCATTCTAAGCTCTCCTGCCAAAAAATAAAAAATACATCCGAAAAACAACAAAATAAATGTTCCTTTAGGAACCACCGTTCAAAGTTAAAAAACAGAACTAAAAAAAACATATAGACTCCATCCACTTTACATTTCTCAGTAAAGTACATAGACGCAATAAGATTTTCCAACATTTCCATTTGCATTTTGTGTTATGCTAATAGGAATATTGTGGCGTTCATTCCCCGTTCCAGGGACTGGAACAGTGGATACCAGCCCAGCAGCCCACGTTATCAGCCGAGGCGAGGGTGGATAACGAGGTCTCTGGACCATTATCCCCCCCATTCCAGCCCCTCTAATGAGGGATGAAGGCCATTAGTACCCTAGGTTCCCAACGCGGGAACCCGGGGTGCTAAAAAAGGATTTTTCTTCCTACTGTGTAGGAAGGAAAATCCTTTTCCAAAATGGCCACCATGGAAAGGTTAGGTGGGGTTCTATTCAGGGCCCCTCTTGCTTTCCATGGCAGCCTACAGATGGCAAAGAGAGAAACCTTGGCCCATATTACTACGAGCAGATTTTAATTCCCTTTCAAACCTAACCCAATTTCGAACAACTTTACCACAAAGCCGGTCCCAGGTCGACATGACCACTTTAAACCCATGTGTTGTCCCTCGTGGTCATGGCCAGTAGACAGATTTTCCGGATCATGACCTTATTCCATGACCCGGACAATCTGGCCACTGCCCATGGCTACTGGCTATACCTCCGTCACCAAAAAGGCATATCACAATTTTCTGTACCTACATTGTGACACTTGTTCAAAAATAAAACACGGCCACATTTGCAAAACAATGCTTTCATATCCTTGCCAATGCTCCTTGCACAAGTTTGCTGGAAATCCACCCATGTTTTATGGGACGTCGACAGGGCGTGTCAGTAATAAGATCCCTAGTGTGACGTCCGCTGTACCCATGGTCCTTCATGCGTCGAGGTCCCTCAGATTGTTTTGTTTCTGACACGAGGTAGCATGAAGTGTAGCGTGAGTACAGGTGTATCCAAGCAGATATGCATCAGAGAAGTTTGTATAAACATCCATGCATCTTCTCTCCAGGGGAGGAAGGGTGGGCGCATGTGAATATAAGCAGATACAAGCATCAGAAATACGATTACGGTGAGTAATGAATCTCTTCTGAGGCTTGTGGAATCTGCTTAGATCACATGCTGTGCATAGATTAGTGAGCAGTGTTAGGAGAAGGTGGTAGTTTGTGAAAAGGTCCAGCAGCAAATATATGTTTTAGAACCGCTTGTCTTACCCGTGTATCTGCTTTGGAACGAGTGTCAATGCAGTAGTGCTGAGGGAAAGTGTGTACTGAGCTCCATGTAGCTGCTTTGCAAATGATGTCTAAAGGGACATTTGCGATAAACGCCAGAGTAGCTCCTGTGCCCCTTGTGGAGTGAGATCTTGGTGTGAAAGGCAGTGTCTTGCTTGATAATGAATAGCATAGTTGTATGCATCTGACTCTCCATCTGGAGATGGCATTCTTGGAAATGCGGTCTCCTTCTCTACCTGGTGCTATGGAGACAAACAGTTGGTCGGTTTTCCTAAGTGGTCTGGTCTTGTTTACACAGTAAAGGAACGCCCTCCTTACATCTAATGTATGGAGTTTCCTCTCAGCTGAGCTTGCAGACTCTCTGAGCAGAGATCCCCTACCAGAAGAACACGAGTGGCAACTAGATTCAAGTGTTGTGAGAGCAATAAATCCCCTTTGGTATCAGTCTGTACCACAAAGATTTAGTTGGCAGCTGTGGCTGAGCAGTCAGACTTATCTCAAGAGGGAGATGAGCAGTATTCAGGGTTTACACAACAGGCCTTCAGTACTATGGAACAAGGAAACACTGACCAAAGCTTTGTAGTAAAAGAATATATATATTTATTTTATACACTTCTAGTTAAACACATCTGTCACAGTTCTTAAAGCAAGTTAAATTCGGTCAAAGAAAGTATACACAACTCCCTAGTTAAATTGCAGACAAGTTTGAGCAAGAGTGAAAACTGAGCAAAACGGCACAGTGCAAACCAAACACAAATGGCACTCTAGCAATTTCTAACAAGGGAGGGAAAGCACAAGTTATACAGAAATTCCCTCTTACACACCCTAGCAACAATTCCCATAAGTTTGTGAACCAGTTTAAGCAAGGCAGTGCATCAGTAAAACAAATACTTAAATGAAAACTGAGCAAAATGGCATTTCACAAGGTTTAAAGTGGGGAGGAAAGTGTGGTTATAAGAAATTGGTGCACCAACACAGTTCTAGTTGAGAAGCAATCTAGAGAAGGCAGTTCTAACAAATTTAGCCAGAGTCAGTAGGCCTGTGCCAGAGTCAGTGGTACAGGGCAAGGGCCCAGGAGCAAAATGTTCTTGTAGCTGCAGTCAAGTCTTTGGTTAACGATTTTGAAAAGGTGGATGCAGAAGTTGAAAGACAATGTTTAAGAGAGAGGGGCGGCCAACCCAACAGGTAGGTAAAGGATTTAAAACACCTTTAGCACTACCACGCAGAAAGGGCGGCCTGGCGGAACAATGTACCTTATAAATGAAGAAGTGGCTCCTGCAGTGGCGGTTGTCCCTGGTAGTTCCTGCAGTTCGGGGGATCCAGCAGAGGAAGAGAGGCTCTCACCGTGGAGGAAGGTTCGAGTTACTGCACTACCCAGGGATAAAACCAGCCGCGGTGCTGCCCGATGAATAAAAGGTACGCTCCTTTAAATCGCGGTCCAGGTGGACTGGTGCCTGGCTATCCGGTCTCTGAGTACAGGGTACTGGCGATTCGACTAAGGCAGATCCGGGAAGGCGATTGGCAAACTGGTTGGCCCCACCAGCTCAAGGGAAGAAGGCTCTTGCAGATGAAGATCTTCTCTCGTCGTGTGGAGAAAAGTGGCGAGACGCTGCAGCAGGGCTTCACCGGGGGTTCAGTCGTTGCAGATGTCTTTGGCTTCTCTCCTCTTCGGCTTCTTAGTTCCAGGCAACCCTGTCCAGGGGTCCTACTCCCCGTCCCACCCAATGGACCCACCTCAGACTCAGTGGCGCCGAAAGGAGGGCTTCTCGGCAGAAGCCCGGCAAAAGGACGAACAAGGTCAGTCGGTCACATCACTCTGCCGCCATTTTCTCTCTGTCTCGGGCAGCTCCCCTCCAACACGGTCGTACTCCCTCTGTAAATTCCTCCAGTGTTCCTCACGCTGCCATAAGCTTCTCCAATAGTTCCAGCATCCTGTACCTTGTTTTGAGTTGTTTTATAGTTATTAACCGAACGTATGGCGCTTCTCAATACGTGGATCAACAGGAGCCTCCAGAGAGCACGTCTGACTCACATAGCAGCTAGCCACGCCCCCTTTCATCTTCAACAAAGTCCTTATCAACATGTGTCTCTTGTGTGTCGATTTTGAAGTGCTCTGCCGCCCATATTGTATTTGGTTATCCACTGGTGAGTCCGCCACTGGTAGGTCTGAATGATCTGGTGACTGGATGAAGTAGACATCCTCATCGTCATCATAATATTGGTCGACATCACCCATATTCCCTTGGTCGTCTGTGTAAATTCCAGGGTCCTGGGAATTTTGCATGGTGTAACAAGAAGCATGCTGCGCCAAGTCCTGATGTGAGGTGGATGCTTGTGTGACGTCTGTGCGTGCTCTTTTGGTGGAAGACTTTGTGGCTGCTGCCCTGCTTAGAGTAGCTACTGGCCCGCTATGTGGAGCACCCTGAAGGTTTTGCAGGACCCCGGGGTGGTCAAAGAAAATTGGTGAGAGAGAACATTCACCTGATGACCTTGTCAATTTGTTCTGCTGTCCATTGTGCTGAACTTGGAACCACAGGGGAAAGAAGGGTAGGGGCCGGGGGAATGGGTATTGGTTCTGGTGCAGCAATTCTTTTTTAGTGCATGGCCCCCAAAATAGTGCCTTCTCCCTCGGTCCTCGAAGACTTATGGTTCTTTGATGCCCGGCTCTTTAATAGTGTTTTTGGGACGCGCTTTTTGATTAGGTAGCTCATTTTCGAACTTGGTGTAGTCCAAGAGGAGGCTTTCAACACATCTTTCGTCGGTCAGGAGTCGGCATGTCTGTAGGCCGTCCTCGAGTCTTTGAACGCCCTGTCGTCGGCATGTGAGAATTTCATGGCTTTAGACACAGTGTCAGAAATGGACTTGCTTGTCTGTTTCAGGAGCCAGTCGTGTGGTGATCGTGACCACAATGGTGTCTGTTTCAGTGGCTGGTCGTGTGGTGATCGCAACTGCGATGGCCCAGAGGACAGGGAAATCACAGACCTTCCCTTTGACACTGTTTGTGGCTTTCTATTTTATAACTAAAGGGATAGCCCCTACTGTGGAAGGAAAAAAGGGCTAAGAAACAATATGGAACAAAGAAAGGCTCCAACCACAGATATTTTTCAACACTCTCCTAATGTTGGAGTGTTTTAGTCATACTATTTCAAGGAAACTTGGACACAGAGCTTCAAAACGTAAGCTCAATACCCTTTAAATATCTTGTTAAATCATCAAACCAAAACAAAGCTAAGAGGCTAGGAAATAACTTCTGCTCAGTAGTACTTAAATACAATTTATTGGTTTTTTCAAATTCACCAACAATGAAAATAGATATACACTCCAAAACTGTCTCATTCTTAAACAGAGAAATAAGGCATGAATACAACACTATTAATTGTTTGCACAGTAGGTGGGATTAGTAACATCTAATAGTGCAGTAAAGCAAAGGAAATAGTAAACAAATGCATACTGAACAGAAAACAGAGATGCAGTTTTGCTTTTTGATATGTTTCAAAAAATGGTTGCGTTATTCTTTGACACAATTGCGATAAGTGTACTGACCAATTACTCGGTCCCCATGTTTGAACAGAGGCTAGTCAGTAAGTCTAACCTAGAGATGGATAACCCACAAATGTAAAGAAATAAATTCAAACAGAGCGGTACCCAATTGGTATGATACAAACAATTGCTCGTGATTCATACACTGTCAACCAGGGAAATAGGAAAAGGAACACTGATTGCATCATCCCTCAATGCAGCCAGGTGCTAGAATTACCCCACTGCATTCAAGAAGATGCAAACGGTTAAATCAAAGTATACAAATCAATTGAAGAGTCAGAGGACCAAAACCATCGGTCTACGCCAGGGGGAGGTGCCCCCTATCAGGTTGTACAGGTCAATGGTGCACAGATTGTGCTTGGCCTTGGGGCGTTTCGGCTGAAGAATGGAACGCCTTCGTCTGGGCCTCAGGTTTGGAGATCTCTGTATGATAGCAAGAGAGAAACAAGAAATAAAACAGGAAAGAAGGTTGAGAACTGGAATTGGGTCTCATTTTCTATTAAAAAAGCACAAAAGTGCTGGCTTGATTGAATTAACATTAAAACAGGGATATTGATCTATTAGTATTAACCAAATCAGTAGAAATCTGATTTGTATACAATATTGGAGCTGCTGGAGGACCAACCTGTGGGTATGTTCACCGGACTTCACCGCGGCGGGGAGAGTTCCAGTTTTATTCTAAAAAGCTGTCAGTCCCATGTAGGTGTGGTTCTACTTGGAGATGCATCCACACGTGAAAATTAAAGCGTCCTACTGTAATCAGGACAAGTAACACCGAGCGTAAAAATCTAGGAAGGAAGGAGAGAAGGAGAGACGAAAGAGGAATGTGAGAATCCCAATGTCACATCCTCTACTTCTTGTCCAACCCTGTAGTAGGGCTTGGTATAAAGCGCAATTCAGTTAGTGCACACGGACAGGACACCGGGCGTAGACCCTTAAGTGCCTCTTTGGGTGGCGCAGGCCCTGGTGCAGTAGCAGGGTCTGGATGGACTGGTGTGCTGCCGGGTGGAATAGGTTGTCTACGGTTCCCTGATTTCGGAAAGTAGCTGTACGGAAGAGAGAGAAAGAGGAAAGCCAGGGTCAGTACATATAAGTAGACAGATAAGTAACCAGAAGCGTGGGACATCCTACTGTGAAAGCAATGTACGGGGCGGGTTGCGTTATAAGGGTAGAAGCGCTTACCTGAGAGCGGGTGGACGGAGACAGATAGCACGTTTGTCTCCGTTATGGCCGGAGCTAATCCTGGTCACTCGGTGGAGCTGTTCGCCGGAACTAATGTACTGCGCATGCGTGGCAAGTTAGTGAAAGAAAATAGGACCCCGCGCATGCGTCTAGCGTCAGAGGCTCCCGTTGTCATGGTAGCAAACTTGTGTGTACGAACTGCCGGAGTGGTGTCGTGTGCGAATGGAGTCACACAAGAAAAGAAGCTAAGTAATTCATTTCCAACAAAAGCTTGTAGGCTCTGTAAACACATAGGGGAACGATGTGTGATGTCCCAAAATCTGGGAGCGTCCAGCTTCGAACCGATGCATATTATGCATAGCAGGGGCAAGTCGAGCGGCGGGCTACTACCACTATGTTTGCCCCAGGGAGACATAAAGCACTGGTATAGCAGTGGTCAAATCTCAGTCTTCTTATAGTGTGTCAAAACGAAAGAGTAGACTGCTATTCCTGTGAGAAGACAAAGCATCTAATGAAGAGGCGTGTATCACTGGGCATGGCAGTGGTACAATAACAGAATTCCTTAAGTGAATCTAAATAAAAGGATGGTCTGTGGCTTTCTATTCGGCATAGTGGTTGACTTTCGGCCGTGGGAGGTGTGCTTTGTGTGGTGAGACTTGGTTGTGCTAGTGCCACAGGGTGTCGTCCACGTAGCAGAACCGCCAGCCTGCCTGTTGGGGTCAGGGACTTGCATGCAGGAATCGACGGATCCCGATCGCCCTGGGCGTCACTGTAGATGTTGATGCTGCCGTCGTAGGAGGCTCCCTTAGCCTGCATGGCATAGTGGGCCCAGCATTTGGTTTTGCAGACCTTGAGTGTTTTAGGCATGAACCGTTTACACGACTTGCAATGTCCTTCGGCCTGATCCCTGGGGAGACAGAGATTGCACACCCGGTGCAGGTCTTTCCAGGGGAATTGTCTATTACAAGAAGGGCAAAACTTAAAGGGTGTATTCTCCATTATGTATGGGGATGGCAGCCTGGCGAAATATGTGTGTGGAAAGGGCAATATGCATTCTCTTAATGAGACTAAAGAATATGCCTCCCCCACTCTCCCTACTGTGAGGGCCGAGGCCCGTTGAGGCATTCTGAGGCCATGACAAAGGATCATCGAGATGAGTTGTTTTAGTCGTTGACGATCGTAATTCGTCCTTGATGCCATTGCCGAAGGTCTTGTGGAGACGGATATCGAAAGGACAGAAAGAAATACGAAGTTAAACTTTTCTAAGCAATGGTGACAGCCAAGAAGGAACTCTGATATGCGTTCGACTATGATGGCGGAAAAAACAATCTGAGGGACCTCGACGTGTGAAGCACCATGGGTACAGTAGACGTCACACTAGGGATAATATTACTGGCACACCCTGTTTATGTCCCTTTTCGACTTTAGAAAACAGAAAACTGTAGTACTCTGCAGCTTCCACAAGATGTCGGCCTATGCATAGCATGTGATCTAAGCAGATTCCACAAGTCTCAGAAATATGTATAGTCATTCATTCAGGGAAAAAAACTTGTTGCAAGTTGCAGGTACGTTAAAGGTGAAAATGTAACGCTACAAAACCCCTGCAATTCAGCTAAACCCACCTTAACTTCGTGACCCCCTGTCGCAAAGCCTATGACCAGAATGATGACATCACTAATTATATGTTGTATGAGAACACAGATGGTCTGTGGCTTTCTATTCGGCATAGTGGTTGACTTTCGGCCGTGGGAGGTGTGCTTTGTGTGGTGAGACTTGGTTGTGCTAGTGCCACAGGGTGTCGTCCACGTAGCAGAACCGCCAGCCTGCCTGTTGGGGTCAGGGACTTGCATGCAGGAATCGACGGATCCCGATCGCCCTGGGCGTCACTGTAGATGTTGATGCTGCCGTCGTAGGAGGCTCCCTTAGCCTGCATGGCATAGTGGGCCCAGCATTTGGTTTTGCAGACCTTGAGTGTTTTAGGCATGAACCGTTTACACGACTTGCAATGTCCTTCGGCCTGATCCCTGGGGAGACAGAGATTGCACACCCGGTGCAGGTCTTTCCAGGGGAATTGTCTATTACAAGAAGGGCAAAACTTAAAGGGTGTATTCTCCATTATGTATGGGGATGGCAGCCTGGCGAAATATGTGTGTGGAAAGGGCAATATGCATTCTCTTAATGAGACTAAAGAATATGCCTCCCCCACTCTCCCTACTGTGAGGGCCGAGGCCCGTTGAGGCATTCTGAGGCCATGACAAAGGATCATCGAGATGAGTTGTTTTAGTCGTTGACGATCGTAATTCGTCCTTGATGCCATTGCCGAAGGTCTTGTGGAGACGGATATCGAAAGGACAGAAAGAAATACGAAGTTAAACTTTTCTAAGCAATGGTGACAGCCAAGAAGGAACTCTGATATGCGTTCGACTATGATGGCGGAAAAAACAATCTGAGGGACCTCGACGTGTGAAGCACCATGGGTACAGTAGACGTCACACTAGGGATAATATTACTGGCACACCCTGTTTATGTCCCTTTTCGACTTTAGAAAACAGAAAACTGTAGTACTCCGCAGCTTCCACAAGATGTCGGCCTATGCATAGCATGTGATCTAAGCAGATTCCACAAGTCTCAGAAATATGTATAGTCATTCATTCAGGGAAAAAAACTTGTTGCAAGTTGCAGGTACGTTAAAGGTGAAAATGTAACGCTACAAAACCCCTGCAATTCAGCTAAACCCACCTTAACTTCGTGACCCCCTGTCGCAAAGCCTATGACCAGAATGATGACATCACTAATTATATGTTGTATGAGAACACAGATGACATTACTAACAGTATCACTGATGACAACACTTATTACATTGTCTATAACAGATTAAATTAATAATCGCATTAGATATAACAATTAATAAGTTAGCTCATAAAAACTTTGATTATCCTAATAACAATTTAGGTTGTGGTCTTGGCCATGACGAAGACTGTGGTCACTGGCCGTCACCAAACACCATAGCTAGTGGTCAGTTAGGGTTGTAAAATACCAATGTGCATAGTTAAAAGCCATGCCTATTGGCCCGTCACTGTTTTAAAATATACAGTGGGCAAGGTTGAAAGCTGTAGTCAGTGGCCAGGGCCAAAGGCCATAGCTAGTGCCCATTAATATGTTAGAATATATAGTCTGCACGGCCAATGGGTGTGGCCACTGGCTAGTATTGTGTTGGCTAGTGGCTGGTTAGTGTATATAATATACAGTGGGCATGGCCGAAGGCCATAGCTAGTGGTTGGTTAGTGTTGTATAATACACAGTGGGCACGCCCAAAGGTCACACCTTATAACATGTTAGTATTTAAAAATATACAGTCGGCATGGGAAAAATATGTACACACTGCTCATGCTCAAAGGCCATGTCTAGTGGCCCATTTATATATTGGAATATATAGTGGGGACAGACAAAAGCTGTGAGCACTGGTTAGAATTGTGCTAAAACCCAGAGGTAGAGGTGTCTTTATTTATTTATGAATGCATTTATTCATTTTTTCATTTGTAAAGCGCATAAACCCTGAGGCACCAGGGCGCTGTTACTAGACCAGTTACATGAAGCAAAATAACTTAAAGCGGTATTGAATACAGTGATAAGTACATACAGCAATAACAGTACAGGTTAGTAGCATATATCATGGCTTTTATGGCCTGTGTGATAGGAAGCCCGTTTAGGCAAACATACAGGTTTTCAAGGCCTTGCGGAAGGACCAGTAGGAATGTTGTGCTCTTAGCTCTGGGGGGAGGGCATTCCAACAGTAGGGAAGCTCACCCCTCTTCCTTCGCTTTTTTCACTTTTGGTAGGGTGAGTTGGTCTGCATAGAGAGACCTGACTGGTCTGATTGAGTTTGCCCTCTTAATTGTCTGGGAGAGGTATTGAGGGGCAATGTTGCTCAAGCATTTGTGTGTGATGGACAGGGTTTTGAAGAGCCAATGCACCTGTCTTCTGGTGATAGAGATAAGATCTCTTTTGGGGATGTTGAGCGCAGATCGGTGGGCGTTGTTCTCGATTATTTGTAGCTTGTTAATGTTTTGTTTGGAGGTCCCTCCAAAGAGAACATTACAGTAATCCAATTTAGTTCCCGTAGTGGCTTTCGCAACTGTAAGGCATCTCTCTGGTGTCAGAAAGTGTCTTGCTGCATTGATATGTTTGGCCCTGTAAGCTGCAGAAGAGGCCACTGCACTTACTTGTTGGGAGAGGGAAAGGACGGCATCCAGGTGGACACCCAGGGTCTTTACTGTGGCTGAAACAGGAATTTGGAACTCATCAATCTTAAAGGAGGTATAATGGGGGCTACGTTTCTTCAGCATGGAGGGAGAGCCTGCCAGGAGGATCTCAGTATTGTCATCATTTAGACAAAGGTGGTTGGTTGCCATCCAAGTTTGGATTGTATTATTATTTGGGTGTCATCGTCATGGTTGGTAGAAGATATGTCGATGTCATCCAGGAGGTCGAAGAGGGGTTTGGTGAATATGTTGTAGAAGGAGCGGGATACACAGGACACTTGTGGGATGCCACACGGGATGGGTATGGGAGGAGCATTAGCAGTGTCTGAGAAGACTCTCATGGTTCACTCTTCTAAGAAGAAGGCTATCCAGGAGGTGGCTCCAGGGGAAAAGTTGGCTGATGTGGAGAGATGGTGACATAAGATCTTGTTCTCTACTAGATCAAAGGCAGCCGAGAGATCCAGTAGGAGTAGGATGGCTGGTTTGCCCTCATCTCTGAAGGTGTCAAGTTGGATTTTCTTAGTAGGGCCGATTCAGTGCTGTGGCCTGGTCAGAAGCCTGATTGTTGCATGCCTAGAATGTGGTTAGATTCAAGGTAGGCCTGGATCCGATTGAATGCAGCTCTGTCAAGGATCTTGAGGAGGAAGGGTACAGTTGTGATTGGGCGGTAGTTGTTAGGAGCCGCAGGGTCAAGGGAAGGCTTCTTGAGTAGGGGGCAGACCCAGAATTCCTTGAAGCTGAGTGAGACAGAACATGTGGAGAAGGAGACGCTGACGAATTTTGTAATAAAGGGGACCACGGTTTCAGAACATTCTTTAATTATGGAAGCTGGGCAGATGTCTCCCTTTTTAGTGTATATAATATACAGTGTACACAGTTGAAGGCTGTAGCCACTGGTGGAGGACAGTCTATGGTGTGTGGTCTGTTAGTGTTTTAAAATATACAGCGGACATGGCTGAAGGTTGTGGCCAGTGTTGATGACTGAAGGCCATGATTAGCGCTCATTAATGTATTAAAATATATTTAGTCATGCACACTGACCAGGGCTGAAGGACATGTTTAGTGCTGGATACTGTTGTAATGTAATTAGTGATGTCATATGTGGTGACCTCATAGGCCGTGCAACAGAGGGTGCCAAGTTAAGGTGGGTTTAGCTGCATTTCAGGGGGTTTGTTGTGTTAAATTCTCACCTTAACGTCCCTGCAACTAAAGTTTTTTCCTTGAATTGTAAGGGTTTTGTTATTCCACAGATGTTTTCCGCACATGGCCAGTGACCACGGCCTACAGCCATAACCACTATATATTTTACAACACTACCAGACCACTAGCCATGGGCTTCAGCCATGCCCACTGTCTATTTTAAAAACAAGAGCTTATTGTCTTGTGAGTAAGCGTCTGCACTGGGAACATGAAAACACAAGTAAAATCCTGGTAGCCAAATACTTGAGCAAGCTTGCCAACCTAAAAAAAAACAAGGGGTTGCGATAGTTAGGCTGTCCACCCACATATGTCTTTTACTTGTGCCCTGAAAATCAGCCACAATCGGGAAAATAACTGCACCAGTGTCCAGGATTTCAAAATCTCGCCACATCATTGGCAATTACTCATGAGTTACCTCATCATTTCGGCTCCTCATCCCTATGTGGATTTCAACAAAACTCTGCTTTATAATGATAACTTGAATAAAAGTGCACATACCATAGTGTCAATAGAATATTTAAATCCTTCTAGAACTATGTTAGGCAAAAAGTGTATAGTTGTGGAATTATTCTCCCCATCTTGACTGGGAGATTACAAATACCAGAATACAATTCAGAAAAAAAATGGTCTCCGAGTGCAAAACCTTCAAGAATTGACAGTAGCACGGTTTAAAACAAAGTTATTTGGATGCCCATTCGAAGCAAGCAAAGGGTCGGACCATCTCTCTAAGTGGCTTTGTAACTTTGGCTCATTTTTCAGGCAACATGGCCTGAGGAGGCTCGCCCCTTCCTCACTTTGAAGATAAGCAGGTTCTGTCCTGGTTACTGCATGAATTGGAGACCTGGATGGCTATTGTGTCACTGACGTCTCTATAGCTGTGAAAATATCTTTAAAAAACAAAACCAATAAGGAACTACATATACCCTCGTCTATCCATAGTCCTTTATAGCCTCGAATATCGGAATAATAGCCACAAACATCGGGAAAAACAGCAGAAAAGAAAATTCTATCCTGCTCCCCCCAGGCCCTCACCAAGAGCCCCCCTCATCTCTGCCAGCTTCCCCCACTCCCCAGATGGCATCCACTCCTCCCCTGACCTACCCCTTTCCCCCACAGCACAAGCTGTTTCTGTGACGTAGTTTGCTTTGAGATGTCAGCTATTCGAGGCTGCAAAAAGCTTTGTGTTGCAAACTCAGTGCCTAGACCCCCTCCAACGTCCAAATTTCACTTGGTGCCCTCTAGCCATCCCCCCACCTCTAGCCTAATTCCACTTGCATCTTTTTTGACCTGCAAATGGCTTTTTTCCTAGGTTTCATTTTCCCATGACCTCGGCTATAACCTCGAATATCTCTCACATCGAGAGAAAAACAAGATGGTGGCTGTTTCATTTCTAAAAACACTGTTTCGGGTAAATCCTCCAAAATATAGCTATCTATTTTTGAGAAGGGGGCACCGCCTTCTCGGACAAATATTTAAATAACTACTCCACGGAATAACCCCAAACCACAAACAGCACGCTTTTGAATGCTTCATGCCCAAGTTGTTTTTGACCAGGTCCAAATTCGTCTAGCTGTTTGGGCTGTGCGGTTTGGCAAAAATGTACCTTATATATGGGAAAATTCAAGGAAAGTAGGCCGGCACTATGGAAAAAAATCTTTTATGGTCTTCTTAATAACTTTTTTTTGTTTAACAAATCTTTACTAAACTTTGCAGTCTGCGGGTTGGGGGCACAAGTTCCAAATCTCTTTCGGAATTTCGTCCGAATCAGTTACTCGAATCAAAAGTTATTAACAATAGGCTTTTTAGGGGGGTACAATTGGGAGTACAACTCACCTTAACTATAAGGAGGCTAACACTGTCCTATAAAAAAAAAATGACACGGCCTGAGGTAGCGGTTAAGTTGCTAAACCCATAGGAAGGCCACTTTTAGACCGGCTTATAACTTCGCTCCCCGTGGACGAATCTTCACCAAACTTTGCAAACAAGGTATATGGCGCGCCCCGAAATCTTCTGGCAAGTGTGGTGAGGTTTCGTCAAGGGGGAGCAAAGTTATAGGAGGATCCCACATTTTCTTTTATTCCATTGAAGGAATGGAGAAAAACTTTGCTCACATGTACAGCCCAAACCGCTGATTGGCTTTTTACCAAATTTGCAGCAGGAGCTGCTGCTTGGTCCCAAAAATCCGTCCAGTAGTTTTTTTAAAAACAGGTAAAATGTAGGTCCCAAAAAATGTGAGATCGGGCTCTGCTTTGTGGGCCCATTTCCCTGTTCGCTCTGCAAACAGGACTCTGATTGGCCCCGGGGGCAGCGTGATGTCCGCGAACATACAACGTGCCCGCTGATTGGCTGGAGGGAAGCGTGATGTGCGTTATAATTTTCGGAAATGCCCACTATGTTGTATCCGATAGTACGGCGGTGAAAGGGGCTCGAAAACCTGCTTTGGGGCATCTGGTAGTGGTAAGAGGGGCTGGAAAGGGTAGGGAAGTGAAAATGGTTCATATGATGTATTTGTTTAGGTGGAAGAAGACGGTGGTGTGTGCGCAGTGTCCACGAAGAGCAAGGCAGTTCGCAGATAGATCTTTCGGTGGGCAGCTTCTGTGGTGACTGCAGGCAGCCTTCATTAGGGTAGGATAGGTCCTGAGGCGAGCAGTTTATGTGGTGACTGCAGGCAGGCTTAATTAGGGAAGGGGAGAGGATTGTAGATGATATGAGGATGTGTGTATAGGGTGTATTATGCTGCGTTGTGTGTGGCAAGCCCCTACACTTTTGGGTGCACAAGATCTTCCCACTGGTTGCAAGTATTGAAATAGTATCTCTACAGAAGTGGACAAGGCCTCAGGCGGCTGGGTTATTGCACTCAAGAATCTGCCAACTGGTTGCAAGTACTGCAATAGTAAGTGTACAGAAGTGGATAGGGCCTCAGACGGTTGGCTTATGTCTGTGGGTTGTGGCTAGTGTGCAGATTGTTGGGTGCATGGCTGTGTTATGTTGCAGTGGTTGTGCTCTTGGGTGCATGGCTGGAGGCAGGGAGGGAGCGATAAGGAATACGTCGTCGGACCATCCCATCGAAAGAACGTTACCAGGTAAGAAAGTAACTTGTTCTTCGAGGGGATTGGGTCCTCTGACGTATTACATATCTATGACAGACTCCCAAAGCAGTACCAAGCAAGGAGGTGGGAAAGAATTTAGAATACAAATTTAGCATGCCCAATCAAATTGCGGAATAGAGAACTGCCTTGCCAAAGGCCAGATCTTGCCCTCTGATGGAATCGAGGGAATAGTGACGTACAAAAGTATGTACTGAAGCCCAGGTGGCTGCATCACAGATGTGACGAATAGGAACTCCCCTCTGAAGAGCAGTAGACACAGCCACTCCTCTGGTAGAATGGGCCCGCAAGCCAGCCGGAGGGTCCTTACCCGCCAAGCAGTAACATTCGGAGATAGCTAAAATAATCCAATGAGACATCCAATAATCCCTGTTTCGTCACAGCTTGTCCCAAACGCTTTCCAGCGTAACCAATGAAAAGTTGATCGTCCACTCTGACCCGGGACATGCACAAAATATGAAAGCTCAACGCTCTCCGAGGATCAAGCCTATGGAGCCTCTCCTCTTGTTACCAGGATGTGGAGGAGGATAGAACGCCGGAAGAACAACCTTCTGGCTCAAATGAAATTCCGAAACCACCTTTGGAAGAAAAGAAGGACGAACTCGAAGGACAACCCTGTCCTCGTGAAACACAGTGAAGGGTGACTTAACTGAAAGTGCCTGTAACTCACTCACCCTGCGAGCGGAAGTAACCGCAACCAAAAACACAGTTTTCAGAGTTAACAGCCTCAAGGGGCAAGAATGTAAAGGCTCAAACTGAGCACCCAAAAGAAACTTAAGAACAAGGTTCAAATCCCAGCCTGGCACCAGAAAAGGTGACGGAGGGAACACATTAGTGAGCTCTTTCAGAAACTGCGAAATTAAAGGAATTTTAAAATAGGAACACTCTTCAGACGAGCGCTTAAATATGGACAGCGCCGCCAGGTAACCTTTAACGGTCCCCACTTGCAAGCCCCTGTGGGCCAAAGAAAGCAAAAAAAACAGAACCATGAGAATGTCACATTCAAAAGGATCCACATTCTTAACTCTGCACCAGTCGCAGAACTTTCTCCAACGGCAACGGTACAGAGACTTAGTTGCCGGCCGCCTGGCCGAGAGCAACACCTCCATCACGTCCTCAGGGAGGTCCCAATCCTAATACCTCAACCTTTCAGAAGCCAAGCGTGAAGATTGAGGGATCGGACCTCTGGATGGAGAACCTGACCCCCCTCCCTTGAGAGCAGATCGTCTCGGTAGGGAAGACGACGTGGAGGGCAGATGGACAAGTCTAGAAGGTCCGGGTACCACGTCCTCCGGGCCCACGCCGGAGCAATGAGGATCATCCGGGAACCGGACCTCCGTAATCTCCGCAGCACTTGCGGGATGACGGGGACTGGAGGAAACGCGTACAGCAGTGGGAATGAACACTCCACCACGAACGCGTCTCCTAAGGCTAATTTTGGAGGAAATTCCCGCGAGCAAAACCTTTTGCACTTCCGGTTGACACTGGAGGCGAAGAGATCCACTTGAGGGGTCCCCCAAAGGGCGAAGATCTCCAGGAGAATCTCCTGAGCCAGCTCCCACTCGTGAGAGATCGTGCTCTGCCTGCTCAGAGAGTCCGCCGTCTCATTGTCGTCTCCGGCCAGATGAACCACCGAGATCGAAACTTCCTGCTGGATGGCCCAGAACTCAAGCTGCATCGCCTCCCTGCACAGCGGAAGTGACCCTGCCCCCCCCTTTTGTTGAGGTAGTGCATGGCCACCGTGTTGTCCGTTAGAATCAGGACACTCTTTCCGCGCACAGTCGGCAGAAAAGCCTTCAGGGTTAGCCTGACGGCCCTCAGCTCCAACAGATTGATATGGAGTCTGGACTCCGACGGAGACCAACGACCGCTGACTGTCAACTCGTTGGCATGAGCTCCCCATCCCTTGAGGAATGCGTCCGTCACGATTGTCACCTCCGGCCAGGGCAGCCAAAATGGGGCCCCCTTCATCAGATTGCCCTCGACGGCCCACCACAGAAGGTCCCGGGCGACCGAGGGCGGCACCTGAACAGGGTCCGACAGCCTGCCGGAGGACTGAGACCCATGGAGCTTGAGAGCCCACTGCAAAGATCTCATCCGCAGACGAGCCTCTGCACCAGAAGAATGCAGGATGCCATGAGGCCGAGCAGTCTCAAGAATTCGGACGCTGGGAGATTCTGGGCACGCTGAAACTTGTGCACCATCTGCTGAATGTGAAGAGCCCTCACCTGAGGAGGAAAACACTGCCCCAGAGACGTGTCGAGCGCTGCTCCGATGTACTGGAGCCGCTGCGTTGGTGTCAAATGGGACTTCTTTAAATTGAGGGAGAAGCCCAGCCTGTGAAGGGAGTGGCAGGTGACGGACAGATGATCCAGGACTTGCTCAGGAGAGCTCCCCCTGATCAACCAATCGTCCAGGTAGGGGTAGACGTGAATCCCCCCTTTCCTGAGATGCGCTGCCACCACCACCATGAGCTTGGTGAAAACCCTCGGGGCGGAGGTCAATCTAAACGGCAGGACCCGAAACTGAAAGTGTGAGTCGCCAACCGCGAACCTCAGGTACTTCTTGTGCTTGGGATGGATCGGCACATGGAAGTAAGCATCCTTGAGGTCTAGAGACACCAACCAGTCCTGAAGTTGAAGGGCCTGGAGGACTTGAGAAAGAGTTACCATCTTGAACTTGTCCTTCCTGAGGAGCTTGTTCAAACCGCGCAAGTCCATGATGGGTCTCAATCCCCCGTCTTTCTTCGAAATCAAAAAATAAGGGGAATACAATCCCTTGTTCCTCTCCGCTACAGGCACCAGTTCTATGGCGCCTTTCTCCAGCAGGGCTTGAATGAACTGCGCAAGGAGCGGATCCAGACTCTTCAAAGAGAGGTTCCCTGGTGGATTGTCGTGAGGCCTCTGCCGAAAAGGAAGACAGTAGCCGTGGGTTATGATCTCCAGAACCCACACATCCGAAGTAATGGCTTGCCACTCTACAAGATGCTGCGCCAGCCTTCCCCCACCGGCGAACCATGGGACCTGGCCTCATGACTGAGTGGTAGCGGCTGCGGCGTTGCCTGAGGGCAAATAGGCAACTGCCCGAGCAGCCTTGGCACCTCGAGTACCTTTGTTTCCACCTCTGGCATTCTTACGATGGCCTCTTTGACTGCTAGCTCCCCTCGCTTTACTGAAGGACGAGTAATAGCGAAAGGAACCTCCCCTCCATTGCTGTCCCCTAGGACGAAAAGGCGGAGGTTGGCGAACTGCAGCGGCCAACGACTTTGCTGCAGATTTGGAGGTCTGCAACCTCTCAAGGCTCTCGTCAGCCTGGCTGCCAAAAAGGTGTTCACCGTCAAAAGGCATGTTGAGGAGCCGGGACTGCACATCAGGAGCGAACCCAGACTTCCGCAACCACGCAAACCTGCGCATTACGATGCTCGCCGCCATGGACCGGCTGACACAATCCGCCAAATTCAAACCCGACTGAACGGCCTCACACATAGCATCCTTGCCATCCTGAAGCATAGCAAGGAAACCATCCCGTTCGTCCCCTTCGGGAATATGATCAGCCGCTAATGCAACACAGTTCCACAGAGTGTGTGTGAAACGAGACAAGGCACATATGGAGTTGGCCGCCTGAAGCGCCATACCCCCCAAAGAAAACACTTTCTTCGCCCAGCCGTCAAAACGTTTGTCGTCCCTATCCGGAGGGATGGTAGGATACGACTCCCGCTTTGCAGGGGCCATAGCCGCCTGCACCACCAAACTCTCTGGGGTGGGGTGCCTAGACAAGTAGCAGGGGTCGCTACTGGCTGGATGGTATTTTCGTGACAAAGACTTGCCCAATGCCGGGAGACTCTCCGGAGCAGTCCAAGCCGCCGCCACCCTTCTCTGCAGAGCCATATGAAAAGGCAAAACCGGGTCAGTGGGTGGACCGAGATCAAGGATGTCCGTGAGATCATCCTGAACGAACTCCCCTGGGGGAGCTGACCAACCCAAGTACTCGGTAACCCGAGACATAAGGCGCCGATATGAAGAATCGGCATGAGTGCCAAGCTCCGGCCGACAAAACTCCACCTCCGGAGAGGTGTCCAGTCCACTGGCATCATGCAGCGACTGCCTCAGGTCATCAAACTGGCTATGGACCGAGATAAGGTCATCTGGAACCAGAACCAGGCCGCCATCAGAGCCTTCATCACCCTCTGAAATGTACTCCAGGCGGGGAGAGGAAGACCTCTGTGGACCAAAGCAGTGCCGGACCTTAGCCATAGCCTTTCTAGGGGCAAACCGCGTGCCACGGGGCCCCTCCGACACCACCGCCTCAAAAGGCGTCGAGGGCGCCAAACGAGTCGGCACTGGCGTCGACAGAAAAGGCGTTGGCGTCGAGGTAATCGGCGCCGACGTCAGCTGCAGCGCCGCCAGCATCGGCGGCGTCGACACAGTCCTCCAAGCCGGAGCTCTGAGCGTGTCTCTCGACAACCTAGGCGCCGACGGCGTCGACGACCCCTTCAGAGGCGGAGCCTCGAGAGAAATCGTCGATGACCTCTTCGATTAGACCCACTAAGAGAATTGAAGGAGGCAGCCAAACCCTGAGAGTTGACAGCAACAGAGGGATACTCGAACCCCACATATAACTCACCACTGTATGCTCCGGAGGAGCAATACAGGAAAACATCGCCAAAAGGAGACATGGTAAGCATGGAAGGGACACAGCCGAATGGTGAGGCCATAGGGAAAACACAGTTCGAACTAGCAGGTATAGGGCCAGACGAATGGATAGCAGCACAGGTGCTGTTGAAACTACAGGGGACGGTCACGGGGAAGGAAGAGGTGGTGGTGCAAGCAATAGATAGAACGGAAGTAGGACGCATACAGACGGAAGCCGAGGTAAGTAATAGGGAAGAAGGGAATTCAGCGAAAGAAGAAGAAGCAGAGCTGGAACAAACAATAGCTGAATTCAAGAAAACACAAAGCATACTCACTAAGAAGCTCGAGCTAAGGGAACTGGAGAGGCAGGTGCAGCTGGAAAGAGAAAGGGGAGTAAGGAAGGAATTTGAGCAGCAAGGGGAAGAAGAAAGGAAGTGGGAGGAGACACGCATACGGGGCACAGCAGAGACGGCAGTGCGCATGGAACAATGGGAAAATAGGAGAAGAGAAGAAGAAAGAGGTTGACCGGGAAATTACACCCTGGAAGAAAGAGATTCTATCAGAAGGAACACGCAAGTACAAAGAGGGCAGGATACTGGACAGCATACTAGCAAGGGGCAGTGGAGAGGTGAGTACAAAGAACAGAGATGCGAAGGCCCTGGGCGAGGTGAGTGACACCATAATGAAGGAACTACGCAGGGCCAGGGCGGTGATGGAAAATAAGGATGCGAGCAGGCCAGGAGAACAAGCACGAAGGGAAAATGATAGGACTGTGAGGAGTCTTATTGCGGATATTTGTCATAGGTCATGAGAGCTAAATATGTGACCAAATCCGGGAGTTCGTAATGCATGCCTACGAAGCTGTACACCGCTCGTGAGCACTCGAGGCACCCGCTGAGGCTCCTGCAGACATCCTCAACCCAGTGTTATCTGCCAGCACCTGATCGGAGTACCTCCTCCACCAATAGTTTTTTGGTACAGAGGAGACGCCCGATCCAGTTCAGCCACTCTGAACTCCCGGATTTGGTCACATCTTTGAATCAAGATCCTGAAGATGATGGCTGCAGCTACATAAGCCATTGAAACCGGTCGACCCTAGAGGTCATGCGGGCTCTCATGACCTATGACAAATATCTACAATAAGAAGAAAAGGATATTGCTTCAGACATTTGCCTTTCACGCACACTCATGGTGAAAGTGTGTATTTTTACAAGAGCCTTTTCTACACCCCTAGGCCCCTTGGCCATTTTACCTCTACCTGTTCCCAGCCTTTTTCAATATTCGAACTGCTAGGAATTCCTCCTCACGCGACCTATGGGCAAATATTAAAATTGACACGAGAGAAGGACTAACAGACAGTTGACCTCTTCCTAGGTCTCTTCAACAACATCCAGCCAGCCACAGAATCTAATCCCCCGTTCTGGACAGTGCTGAACTAAACATGAAATTGGAATCACCTGTAACATTGGAAGTCTTGATTAATTCGAAGATGGAATAAGATTCCCCACTTTTTGTGCGTTTCTTTGTGCTTTGAATTTTCACGCAAGTCACCAGTTTAGTTGACTACTAAGTCTACTTCTGCCAGACAGGCGCCAGCACACACGCAACCTAGGGATAGGCACTCCCTTTAAGGACTGGGTGTCTTTTCTTAGGGACAGGTACGTTGAGGAACTGTCCTCCTTGACTCCCTCTTCCTGTCATGATGCCTACCACCGGCATCTGGACCAATCCCATCAGCTCTGGGAGCAGGCATCCAGATACTTATTAAAACCCCAACAGCCCCGACTGGGGGCTGTTTGGGTTCAGTCCTGGCACCTTAGGCGCCAGGCTCATCATAGAAATCAGTCCTGGCGCCACAGGCGCCAGGCTCATAGACTTTATTTACCTGATGCAGACCATGCTGCAAGTGAATCCAAGCCAAAGTGAGGCCTGGATGGGACTATTTTATTACAGGGACTATCTTTTACTCGGGCGTGGTTCTGGGGAACTTCTTACCTGGAACTACTTTGGAGGCTATTTAAACCACGCCCGAACAGCAGCACACGTTTCGCGTTATTCTGCATCCAGCAGCTTAACGCTCACCGTGTCTGCAGTCAGCATCCAGTCTTCGGCCACGCCCGCCTCGAATCTGGAGCTCCTAAAACAAAGAGGAAAGAAAAGGACAAGGTTACAAAACGAACTATTTTTGAATTCCTCACCTGATTGCGGATCCATCTCGCCTCCGGACCAGAAAAGAACATAATTTCAGTACGCGTCGCATCTCCAGCTGCAGCGCCGCGCCATACTCACCAGTCCTCGCAGCATCTTTCGATTCGGCACTGCCTCCATCATTTCTTCGCCGAACTCCGGCACCTGGGGGACAAAAGAAAACAACAAGGTGAGCCGAGAAAACCAACAAATATAACTCTTATCACTATAGACTTACCCGATTTACCACCTGAGGCATTATTCTATAACTCTCCACATCTTCATGTGCCGCACCTGCAAAGGGAGAGAAAAACAACACGTTAAACACGTGCAACATTTACCGGACAGCGTCAGGTAATACAGACTCTTACCTGAGCGCCATCAGCTACCACGAGAACATCTTCTCACAAACTCAGCTGCAAGACAAGAAAGGAAGGGGGGAACAAGAGTGAACATCGGACATATTGAACTCTATGAACTTGATACTTACTAGTCCTCGCCAGGAACCTCAGAGTCAATACTCTCCGGAACTCTCCCACACCTTCAAATCAGTGAAGTAACTGGCATCAACGCGCCCCTGCAATCCATGCAGGATGGAGAGCTCATCTTTCAAGAATATAAGGTGTGATTGCTGAGAGGGCACTTCGGAGGTGATTAGTGGGGAAGACTGTGGGAGGTGCCATCACTTGAATCCACGGGTGGCTAAATCCATCTCTCCACTTGCAGGAGAATACTTCTACCGGTCAAGCAGACAAGATTAGGAGGGCCATTCCAGTCAGTCATCTCTGCACTACGCATCACGTTGGTGGAGACCGCAGCCGTCCGGGTCCGACCGATGCCCCTGTGGGAGCCAGGTGAGCGTAACACTCCCCCCACCCCCCACCACTCTGGTCGAGTGCTTCTACACAATTGTTTTCCCACGTATATTATATTATTAAGACCAGAGTTGAAAATAGTGAGATGCAACAATGTCAACCGAACACAGTTCTTAGCAGAAGAGGTAATAGAAGGCGAACATGCACATGATTGCACATATGCCATTGAGTACTACTCGTCCACCCGGAAGGTAGAGGAAAATGTCCTAGAGGGAGGAGATGTCCTGTATATTGATGGGTCCTCAACCATTGATCAAAGTGATGGCATAAGAAGGACAGGTGCAGCTGTAGTACGATTAAGGGAGGACTAGACAAGTGAGCCAGTGAAATGTGTCAAACTACCCCAACAATATTCAGCGCAGGCAGCAGAATTGGTGGCCCTCATATTGGCCTTAGAAGAAGGTAATGGGAAAAGAGTAACAATATATTCTGACAATGCCTATGTCACGTCTACAGTACACTCATGATTGATACAATGGCTCAGAAGGGGATTTAAGAGAGCAGATGGTACCCCGGTACAACATGCTCTCCTCCTGGGTGAACTGATAGAAGTAATAACATACCCACATGAGCGAGCGCTGGTGAAATGTCAGGCGCACACAAATGGTAAAGACCCAATATCTAGAGGCAATGAAGCAGCAGACTCCCATGCAAAACATGCTGCATACTTTGGCGAAATGTGGGACCTCCAAGAAAAACAAAAAGAAAGGGGGAGGGCAAGGCAGATGAAAATGACAGAAGGCTACACACACACCTCCCAGAAACACAGATTATGGAACTACAGGCGGCAGCCCCAACGGCAGAGAAAGAATTGTGGGTTAAAAGAGGATGCACAATGTCCCCAACAGATGCACTATGGAGACAAAATAACGCAGGAAAAATAGTTATGCCCCTGGCCCTACTACAAACAGCGCTGGACCAACTGCACCATGCCACTCATACTCGAAAGGAGGTCATTGCAGCACAAATAAAAGAATCATGGTTCTGTCCCAAACTAAATGCACACATTGCAAACTTAATCAGCAATAACCTCACCTGCCAAAAATGTACAGGCAGTCACACGCTGCAAGTGTTCAAAGGTACAATACCACTGCCTGAAGGACCCTTCCTACACCTACACATTGACTACGTTGACATGATCAGCGTATGCCAAGGCTACCGATCCATGATTGTGTTAGTGTGCCCCTTCTCAAGGTGGATTGAGGCTGGCCCGTGCTCCCATGCTGATACCCTGCGGGCAGCAAAGTTTCTGGTGAGGGAGGTGTTCCTAAGGTGGGGGGTTTGCAAAGTGTTAAGGTCAACAACGGCCCCCACTTCGTGAACTATTTCAGCACATCACAGCATTACTTTCGATAAAACGCAAGTTTGCCTGTGCATACCACCCGCAGGCCAATGGTGTCTGAACGCCTCAACAGCCTCCTAAAGGAATCCATTGCAAAAACTCAGCAGGCCACCAAGAAAAGTTGGCTTTACTGCCTTCCCCTGGCTCTGTTTGAGCTGCGAAACAAGCCTGGTTCGGACACCACCTTACGCCCCACGAGATGATGACCGGACGCCAAATGCACCTTGCGTTAACACAACCCACAAGAGCGATGTACGATTGTGAAGGAACGGATGATGTGTTTGGAAAAGAAATGTACGATTATGTGACTTGATTGATTGATTGATTGATTATTTATATAGCGCCTATACACAATGTGTTTCAAAGCGCTTCAAGGAGGGAGGGAACATAGGAAAATACAGTTACTTCCTTGGTTCCTAGTGCCTCCTTTATCTCTCAACAAATTTGATGGACATAGGGCGGGTCAGAGAATGATGAACAGAAAACAACCACCAGCGAAGACCAAACTGGACAGTGGCAAGTAAAAGAAGGAGACGCAGTGCTCATTAGGAACTTTAGGCACAGGTGCAATGTTCCTAGATTTACGGGCCCACATACAGTAGAAAAGGTGACACCTAGGGCCGTGAAACTGATGAATAAGGACGTTTGGTCACATATCCACGACATCAAGCCCTACAAAGCACCGACCGCGCCCCATCACAGCAGCGACAGGACCAACACGGAAAAGACACATCACAAGCATCGGATACCCCCAAGGACATAAACAAGTCGCAGGCCCCAGCCCACCCTATGAATAGGAGATCTCGGACACAAAATGTCTCCACTGCACTACTAATACAGCTCTAAACGTGATGATGGTATTGGAATGATGAAGTAGACAATAAATAAATTAAAGTATCAGAAAAAGTTAATAAACAACTGACATTGACAAGTGTATTGCCAATACACACAACACTGTGTAAACACGTGCATGTTCTCTTCTCCTTTTTGTCTCTCACATGCAGGTCTTGCGTGCTGTACTGTTTATATGTAAATATTTAATAAAAAACACATCGATCACTGCCCAGGCTTAAATGTTGCCTCTCATCGACCACCCAGATGCACTATCACACCTGTTCTTACACGGATTTAGAGGGCCAACACATTTTAGGCCCAGGAGACCACGCATTTCTTACAACACTTTTATTCAATTCATAGTACGATCAGAGCCACACCTCCATGCAGCCCTACCCGCTCTAAGAGACAGGGCCGTTAAGCGGATGTGGGAAGAGAGTTTTGCATGGGCATTGAACAACTATTTGATCCGCAGGGCTTAAGTAACAAGTACCAACAGTAATAACGCAAATATTTTGAATAATTTACAGGCAAGCACCTATATCATCTCAACGCAATAGCTGCTGGACAGCAACAAAGGTAAGATCAACATGCCAGTGGCCACTACGACTGTGATTAAAATGTTGGGGGTGTTTTTGACCACTGGGCTGATAACTGCTGCTGTCTGGCAGGCCTACTATGCATTGCATACATCCGCAACACCCAATACTAATATTTACACCACTTCAGCTGCAAGGAGCATGTGTCAGGTGGTACGAGTAGCACGGGACAAAAAAATAAGAAGAGTTAAAAGTAGTGTTTCCCTTTATGTACATGGGGTCGACACATACCATACAGAGTCTGCACATGTCTCTAACAACATGTTATGTTTGCTCATTGATCCTGTATGCCATGAGTGCCTCCAGAACATTTGTGGCCACTGAAGTACCAGCGTCCACAGCAGAATGCTTCCTGTATCTAGCACTGTTCCAGACACAAGGACGATTCCAAGGAAAAATGGCAACGCTAAGTTGGAAATCAAGGTACACATACCCATAAGAAGATAACTTCATCAAAACACTACCTAAGTTTGACAACTATTGGCAACTCACTGAAGGACTACAGTACATAACAGACGGGCCAGATAAAGATAAAGGAGAAACAAAAGAAATGACACTGGACTACCTGCCATGTAAATGGAGTGCAAGAGATATAGGAGGTGAACCTGCATGCTGGGAAAGGTTGCTGATCCTGACCTATGGCAAAGTGTACACAAAGTACAGCTGGGTGGACGGAGTAGTGGGAAACAAAATAATGACGTTGGCAAAATCTCCAGTAGTAACGGTACAAGAAGAAAACGACAAGTGCTACAAAGAGTGCTACAAAAGTGGGCGAAGAGTGCGGGACTACTCACATGGCTGGACAAGGAGGAGGAGCCGTTAACAATAATTCCCGTTGCATCCCCCACAGTGGGTTACCAGCATGATGGAGAGGTTGATGTAGGACTGAATGAAGGATGCAAAAGGATAGTAAAGCTTCCCGAGAGGGTGCTGGAACAGCAGTACTAATGGACTACTACTGGGCCTGCGGAGCTAAAGCATTGCACAGCATACCACAATCATGGGGCGGAGTGTGTTCTCGGGTACACATCAACATACCCTCTCTGGTACTACCACAGAAACACAAAGATGGAAAAGTTCCCCAAAATGGACGAAGGTGACAAAAGAAGATAAAGGTCTCTGGGACTAGTTGGCAGCACACCCCAGGGTGCCACCCCAACAGAAAAGACACTGATAAGAATAAAAAGACAAGGAGAGCCACTCACGGGAAATTACCTCTGGGGTAAATCAGGAACAGCGCTCACCGACATTCGGCACCTCACAGACTGTTCGGTAGAGCTGCCATGTTCTTTTTGTCGAGAATACATCTGGGGGTACAAGCATATGCAAATGCAAAGTGGCTGCAGATCACCAGGTGGGAGCTGATGATGACCATAAACTCCACAGTAAACGGATTCAATGCATCAAAGAAGAGTTAAGAGCAATACACATTTGTAGCACTACAAAACAGTTATGTCCTGGACCTCCTCACTGCCATGGAAGGAGGAGTCTGAGCAAAAATTGGCAGTTCCTGCTGTACGTTCATTCCAGAAAATGATGAAGATAATGGCACACTATCAGAAGCGTTATCACAACTGGCCAAGATGCACTCGAAGATGGAAGACGAAGTAAAGGGAACCAAGAAAGATGGAACCTGGTTTTCATACATCTGGTCGTGGATGCCATCATGGCTAGCGGACGGTCTTAGCGGGATGCATAATATTGGGAATGGCGTCGCTAATGGGGATAAAGCTCTGGATGAAAAGGTCAAAACATACAGCTGACGAAATGATCGGTATGCACATATTCATGCCTGCAGAAGATGAACCTCACACGGAAGTGATCATCAAGGAACGTGAACAGCTGTGCCAGCAGATAGTAGAAGCAGACTTGTACCCACCACCCATAAAGGTTGAAAATACAGGAAATCCAAAATCATACGTTGGACAATGGGTCTATTGTAAGCCCGGTGGTGGGTACGTATACATGTAGTGGTCATTTGAGGACCACGTCAACCGCTACGGAAACCTGGCAGGGATAACGAAGGAATGGCGCCTGCATGATGATAAGAGAGTGGATAACTCTGTGGTCGACAAGTCAACCAGAGGGGGGACTGAAGAGGGAAAATTAGATGGTCCCTTTCCCTGGCCAACGTACAAACTATGGCCAACAACGTCACAACCCAAGTACCCTCAGCGGGATGAGTTTGCACCTCTGTCCACTACCTCGGATGTCAACATCCACTGTGACCACGCCTCACCTGCGAAACCTGGCCGCATCCAACCCAGAGCACGAGTTGGGAACCAAGACGGAGTTGAGGTCGATCGCATGGACCAGCTTGACTAAAACGTCTCACAACCTAAGCCGCCATCGTTAGAGATGACACGACGACATAGCTGCAACAGACAGAAACACATGTGCTGCCACGCAACTGGATCAGACACGCACCATACTACACGAAGAACACGCTCAGTGCTATGACATAGCGGACCGTGTACACTCACAGACGTACATCGTTATTTTTCACATAGGCCAGCAATCGCTTCACAGAAACGCAAGACACCAAAAGAGTGTGTGTATATGCTTGCAGAGACTTCATGCTACTAACCCTGGAGACAAGACCCTATAAGTGGACCGATGCGCAAGGAACCATACCGCACCCCCACTCCTCCATCCGCATGGACCTTATGCCACAACATACAACCAAGCCGAAGTAGGCCGCAAACCACAGTCGACAGACCCAAAGCAGTTCAGACAGAGCTACAAGCTGCTGAGCATGCGCAGAACAACCCTGGCTGAAGCCCTCGCAATCAAGGTTGTGATGCTGCACTTCACATTCCGTGCTCTCCATGCCAAGGTGACACCTGACACTGCTGCAGCTACCCAGAGCAAAATGCAAATTAAATCCCCATAATTCTGCCTCAACCTCGGTCTCTCAACACGTGACCCGGCCAATCTGGTGAAGAAGCTCTGGTGTCCTACGGCTGGGACAGAGCTCGCAACAAAGTTGTAACAACTCAGACACCGGCGGCAATCGGAAAGGAGCGATTTAATGGCAAGTAACAGGACCTGTCCATTGTCGTCAACTGACACATTGTTGCTAACACCAAGCACATCGCGGGCTGGGAACGACGATGGTCCCCGGCTTGGGGGCTTGCTGATGGACCAATCAAGACACGGGGGCTAACCCCTGACGACATTACAACACAACCAATCACTAATTCTCCCCATGTAACCTTTTAGAAGTAGCAACTTTTAGGGAGGACCCAAGCATACCACCTGACCTATACTCTACCAATACGTTTTCACTATACGGATCTATACTGAACCTACCGCTCGGGGAACCAACCCAGAGTGGTGGTAGGTTTGGGGACGAGCTTTCACAGATGACGCACATTGTTCCGTCACTCAGATACAAAAAGGGCCTGCGAGCCCGGTTATGATGAGAAGCTGCTTGGAGAACCTACGCTCCTTGTGCCTGCCCCTGTTTGTTTTCTTGTAATAAAACAACAGTAACTATTGCTCTTATGTGGGCCTCCTACTTCTTTGGGGATGTGGAAGGAGTTAGGGCCTTCCGAGAGCTGGAGGTCTGCAGACCCCGGGGAACGGCCCTGCCGACCACCAGAAATTACCCTAACAGTAGTTTACTGTATTATGATGCACTGGCTGCGGGCAGTTAATAGATTCTTGAGATTTGTGGGTGTACTACAATGTCTGCAGTGTGATGTAATTGTACTTGGTACTACAGTGTTAGGTTTGTAGTTTATAGTTGGAGGCAATGAGTCCAAGAGTGTATCCACTGGTGAAGTACAACAATGGTATGCATAGAAAAGTGGATAGGGTCTCAGGTGGCTGGCTTATTGGAGTAAAAGGAATAGTGCGCTCAATCATTTGGTCAAGTCGTTATAAGCATACGTTGATTGATCGTAAATATTTTTTGTATGCATTTTACATTAGTTTTCCTCACTTTTACACATGCGAAAACAACTTGTTGGGTGCAGCCATCTTGTGCTAATCTTATCCATGGATCGATCGCCCTAAGTTCAAGTGCGCTCGCGGCAATAAATCAAAACACCCACCCCCGAAGCTGACATCACTTCTCCTAACCATCTTCTCCAGCTATTTTCATTACGTTCGTGGCCAGCATAGCCCAACGTGTGACATCATCACCCACGCTCGCACAAACAGGAAGATAAACACAAGATAGACAGACCTGCTCACACAGAGCGTACCCTCTCTGTCTTCCAATAAATAGTATTTTGTAAGTGAATATTTCAATAATACATTAACAAGTGTAATGTTGTAAGTGCTTTTATTTTTCAAAGAATGTTTACAAGAAATTATAAAATGCAGGAAACAAACGATTTTTTTATTTTGCGGATAAGTTGGAGTTGACGATGTCGTTTGTCCTTTTGTGCCCTTAACTTGCCATATGGCATATTAGCAAAATAATTCAATGATAGTCCTTGGTTGTCCGTGTGGGAGAACAAAAGTCTTTTTTGCAGTTTGAAAGCTGAAAGTTCTTACTTCTCCGCCTTCTTACATCATGAATGCTGACATGTTGCTCCTTATTGCCGGAAACACAAATGGACATATAGGGCCATATCGATCATCCCACATAATGTTGATCGAAAAAACACTGCTTAGGATAATCCTCCAGTGTTGATTCCAGAATCCATCTGTTGGCACCTGGAAACTGTTACACAGGCAGTACGGTACAAAGTATCTGCAAACAAAAAACACAATAAAAATAAATTTCAGTAGCCATTCTTTATTTTAATATAACAAGTTACCGTATTACTCATAACTGTTCGAAAACCTAATCATAAGCACAACACAAACAATATTTAACACACAAATGAAAACAAGGTGTAGTACTTGAGACCACGAGTTGCGTACAATTTGAGCGCTGTGAAGTAGGTATAGCTCCTAATGGGATGGAGAACCACATCGATGAAACGAAGAACATAGCAATCATTCAACTTGAACCCTGGTCAGATGTCACTGTAACGAAGCTTGCAAGATTACTGTTCGAAAAGAGATCACAGTGCACACGGACAACGTTTACCCCACCATCAATTAATTATTATGCATACAGCACTCCATCCTAATCGTTTTTATCCCAATAAAAATGTTATGTTAACTTCAATTTACATAATTTCTGGAAATTCCATGGTTAATTACCACGAGCAAAACCGCTCTGTATGATGTATCACACACTTTCACACTAACTTGGCAGTACATGTCCGTTCTCAATATAGTAAAAGTTACCTTTACTTTTTTTCTAGACCCCACAATGTATGTCCTTCGAGCAATTGATGCGTAGCATTGAAGGCCAAATTACAATAAGGCACTTGTCCTATTCAAGGGCATAGAATTTTAGCTTTCGATTTCGGCAAAGAATGCGGGAAAAAAAAGGCATTAAGGCAGGACAGTGTTGGCATATAATCGTGTCTTTCGCAATGTAACTTGTGTGAGTTAGATAGACATAAGCATTAGCTACATGGAGAGATGATCCTAGCTTACACACGAGACAATGAATAGACAGATGAGCAAAAAAACAATTGTAGACTTCCACCCCCGATGTAATACTGTGATGTACAGTGTCTTGCTAATCAAGGGTGCATGTTCAGACACTGTGTGTGATGCACTGTGTGTCAGACGGCTAAGCATACCTGGGTGGCAGGGCCATCTTAAGCAATTTTGGGGCACTGGGCACGGACATCTTTGGGGCCCCCCTCCACCAAACCAAAGGAATTACTTTAAAACGTTTAAAAAGATTATAAGTGGGACATGGTTTTGAAACAGTGTTTCCATTAGAGATCAAAAGAGTAAAGCAGAAGCTTATATAAGAGTAGAGCAGACTATAAAATATGCTTGTCCGAGTCCTGCAACATCTGGTCACTCCCTTCTGTCTCCCATCCCTTCCACTCAAGTGGCCTACATAAGAAGAAAGATCAAGTAATGGGCTTAACGATGCCACTGGCATGCAAGGAGGCAAACCTTGTTGGCAGAAGACATTACAGATATGAACGAGATATTACATGAAGAGACCTGGATCACTGTATTGTCTGCTGGCAAAAGCCAGGATACAAGGACGCATGCTTTGGTTCCAAATTTGGATACTCATTCATCTCTTGGGCTAACAGTTTATGCTCATCGTTGGAGGTGATTACCTAGGTTTTACAAGACCCCATCTGAACAAACCAATTTCTAGATGTTCACCATAAGGAGGACAGGTTTGTTTTTATCGCAACCCCTATCTGGTGCAGATACATTGCTGATAATAGCACCTGTTGTGCTGCTAGACTAAGTACATATGCAGGCAGGTTTATAAACTTCAGACATAGGAAAGGAATGGGCTATTCTAATCTTGCATAGGAGCAAACATCTCTTCAATGAGTGCTTAACACACTGAGGTAACTTCTGCACCATTGTGGCACTCAATTTACCAATATGCATTTCAAAATTGGCTATTGCACATGATCAACATAATCCCCAATATACCACAGAGAACACAAAGAATTACATGATGAATTGATCGAGGCAGAATGTACTTGCCAGAACAGACAGGCAATAGGTTTAGAGCCTCAACAGCATGCCATAAAATATCCTGATATGTGCTATTTAAGTCTGGTCAACAAAGGAATCTTGCTTCTTTAGATCAGGTTGCCTTGTGGGCCTCTCCTCCCACTTTGAATTCAATTCACATTGAATTCAGATTCAATTCAATATTCAATTACAGTTTCTTTTGCATTAAAATTTGATTTTTGGCATTTATGATTTGACATTGATAACACCTCCAGATGTGAATGTAAACACATTTTACAGAGAGCTACACATCATTTGAACCTAGAACTACTCTTTACGACAAGTTCGGATTTTGGAGGACAAGTCTCATTTGCAATGTTTTGTGGCATTGTATGGCACCTGGAAACAAAATCAGCTTCCAGTCCATGAGCATGCATGGCCAACATAGTCAATGTCCGATCTTTGACAACTTCAAAATCCATTTCCTCGTATAATGGATTGACCACCCATTGTTTGCTTCATTTTGTAAAGGCCTTGTAATAACGTGGCACCCGCAAGTTGTCCCTTGATCCCTTCCGACATTATTGTTATGGGCTAGTATGGCTAATCTCGTTTTCGCCTCCATTCTGTCTATGCCAAAGTGCAATCTTTTGGGCCTGTACCTTAGGCACATATTATGGTACACCTCCAAATCTCCAGTGTGACAGAAATCAGTGAGTGCCTTCAGGTCCTTGGAAAGTGTTTTATCGTACACAATCTGGTCAAGTGCTTTGTGTGGAGGTGAAGATAGTACTAATCACTTCTTCCATTCCGCCTCCCTCGCCAACGGTCTACGTGCATATTCGTGGAAATGTTGGTTTTCTGTCCATGAGTGTACGTTGGTACAATTTTGCATCAATGAATGCCATTTCTCAAGTAGAATTTCTACAGATCCATCACAAGTTTTCGAGCTCCACCAACGATGGTTGCTGATGTACTGATACTATTTTATAAGGTTTTCAGAACACGTCTTTTTCCCAGTAGCTGTAATTTTTTTGATTGATTGATTTAGCAACGTGCCATACATCAAATTGATGCTGAATGTGTGGAAACTGCTCTTGCATGGCCTTCGGTATGGCAACATGCCTGTCAGTGGCTATAACGTGTATTTGCATTCCCCTGGATTGCAAAAGTTGAATGGATTTGATGGAGCCATGTTTCTCCATGGCAACAGATGAACATTCAGATATCTGCACCACGACAGAACTCACATTTCTTTTACTTTCCATGTCTTCAAAGTGTTAAGTGCAGTACTTTGTGGAAAATCCTGGACTGTCACACTGTCCGTCGCCAGCTAGCCAGAAACGTTTGCCAGAGAATGTAGTGTCCATTGACATCTGTACCACATTCTAAGTATGACTAATAGGAGGGAATAAGAATTCCCTTTGGTATGTGCAGTATTGAGTTTTAGCAAGGAACTGAAGACTAACAAACTGACAAAAACTGTAAATCTTGCTGAAAGTCGAGCCACTGAACAGTAAAGCTGCTGAACAAAGTAGATTCCCAGCAGGCACTTTGGCAAGCATCGGTTGTGCAGACGATGTGACTGTATTATGGCAGTGGAAACAGGTTTCTTGGATTTTCAGGTTGATGCCTTGAAACATGCGATACACATTCAGCAATGGCTCCGCGCATATCTTTGCCCCGATTGTATGTTCACATTTGAGCATGTGTACATTCTCTACCAGGCAGCTGTTGAACACAATGTACAGGGCCTGAGGGGGCGGGGTTATGTTTGTGGGTTGTGGTCAGTGTACTGAATGTTGGGTGCATGGATGTGTTATGCTGTGGTGATTGTGAACAGTTACTAGAGTCTTAGGTGCATGCAACCTAGAGTTCAGGAGTATGCTCATAGATTGAAGTACTGTAATGGTCTGTGTAGAGAAGTGGATAGGGCCTTAGGTGGCTGGCTTATTGGAGTGAAGAATGTGCTGGCTGGTTGCACGTACTGGAATACTGTATGTATTGAAGTGGGCAGGGCTTCATGTGGGTGGCTTAATTCTGTGGGTTGTGGCTAGTATACCGATTGGTGAGTGTATGGCTGTGATATGCTGTGGTGATTGTGATCAGGCAGTAGAGTTTTGGGTGCACGGCCGGAGGTGATGTACTGAAGAGTACATGAGTGTGCACACTGGTTTTAGTACCGTAATCGTATGTGTAGTAAAGTAGACCGGGCCTTAAGTGGCTGGCTTATTGGAGTGAAGTATGTGCTGACTGGTTGCACGTATTGGAATACTATGTGTACAGAAGTGGACAGGGTCAGAAGTGGATGCATTCTGTGTTTGGGTTTTGGCCACTGGGCAGATTATTCGGTAGCTAACTGTATTATGATGTATTGGTTGCGGGCAGTTAGTAGAGTCTTGTGTGCAGAGGCCATGCATCAAAGAGTTTGTCCATTGGCTGGAAGTACTGCAATACTCTGAACTGAAGTCGATAGGGGCTCAGGTGGTTATGTTGTGTTTGTGGTAGGTGGGTAGATGTTTATATGCATGGCTGTATTATGCTGTGGTGGTTGTGGCCAGAGTCTACAGTATTGGGTGCATGGCTGGCGGCCGATGAACGTAGGATATGCATTGAAGAGTGTAGTCCCTGAGTACAAGCACCACAGTATAATATACCTATGCATTCAACATTGTGATCCTGGTATACGGATTACAGAAATATGTGTACAGCTTGCAATTTTCAGATTATAAAGAAGGATGACACCAATAATTGTATACTTACTATTTGTATTGTTGAGGGCCTATGCTGGTTTTGTGCATGGTATGTGAAATGTAGGAGTAATCCTTGTTTCATTTTCTGTGATAAAAGAAAACATAACACGTTAGGGTAGGTACTTTGTGATGTTGTATTGAATTGCATTGCAGACATTTGTATACTTTGTGGACCCTCATAATTAGTACTTCATAAGTACCATGCTTTAAACAAGTGTACTGTGCAAAAGCGCAGTTCCTGTGTTTCTTTGCATAATCATTGGGTCTGTGGGAAAAAGAATCTATGCAGCATAAAAAAAGAACTTCTACGTTCATTTGTTGTTATGTTGCACAGTCCGTCTTAGTGACGAGTGCACTAGTTACAGCAATGTTTAAAGAGCACTGTTGCAGTAGAAGGAATTGAAATGGTGTATGATTTTTCTTTTGAAAGTGGTGGTAGTATGGTTGCAGTTAGATACTAGTTGGCGTATTCTAACTGTTGATAGTTTGGAAGTTGTTGAGGGTATGTTTGTACCACTGTGGTTGCTGAAGGTTAAGTTTGGCAGTTTGACTGCTGCAAGTAATATTGAAGCATTATGGTTGGAGTTAGATATCAGTTGGCGTATTCTAACTGTTTACATTTTCTCATTTTTGCAGGGTATATTTTCAAACACGTGCATTCTTGTTGGTACATTTACATTTTTTACTATTATGAAGTGCCTTTGCAGCACAATGGATGTAGTTACTAATATTTGCGTATTTCTTGCATTGATATGGACATTGCTAGACAATTCTTGCCTTATTCAACTAGTTGGTGGTTTTAGGGGTTACGGAGGACAGTTTGTAAATCCTCATACTCAGTACTTTCTTTTTTTAAGTACCATTTAGGAAACAATATTAGTGTGTCTTTTCTACACTTATTGTTTTTGTGACTGTAATCATTGGGTCATTCGGGAAAAAACTGTATAGCAGGCAAACTGATGTATTTGTTGGATAGTTGCTGTATGCTAAGTTGTTCGAGTTCCACAGAGTAGGAAGTATTTTTTTGTTGTTGTAATTATTGTCATGATGCCTACCCCCGGAGCACCAGGCCAGGCCCAGCACCCCGGGGAGCAGGCATCACGCCCCCGGGTAAAAGCCCAGCGGCCCTTTATAGGGGCTCTTTGGACTCTGACCTGGCGCCGCTGGCGCCAGGCTCATGTTGGACATCAGTCCTGGCGCCATAGGCGTCAGGCTCATAAAAGGAAGTGTTTGGGTGCACTTACCTGAAGCAGACCATGCTGCACACTCACCTGATGCAGACCATGCTGCATGAAGAACCAAGCCAAATGAGGCTTAGGAGGGACTATTTTTCTGAAGGAACTATTTTGTTACTTGGGTGGGGCTGTGGAAGAATACTCACCTGGAACTTCTTCCAAGGCTATTTAAGCCACGCCCGGACAGCCACACGTGCTTCGCGTTGTTCTGCATCCCAGCAGCTGAACGCTCACCGTGTCTGCTCCTGCACCTGGAGTCCAGCCACGCCCGCCTCGAACCTGGAACACCTGTAAGGAAAGAAGAGAAGAGAAAGGTGAAAACCAAGAACTTATTCAACCTTCTTACCTGCATCCGGAATCTTCCCGCCAGCATTCCTGAAGGAAGACTTCCATTTAAAAGCACCGTGTTGCTCGCTGCAGCGCCACGCTTCACTCACCTGTTCCCGAGACGCCGCCCGGCTCCATCGCGGCTCTCAGCACCGGTCGCCACATCTCTGCACCTAGGGGAGAGAAGAAGAGACAAAAGGTGAGCAAGGGAACACAAGAGGAAAGCCGAATTTTCAGCCATATTACTTACCGGCTTTTCTTGGTGAACCATTCCACATCTCGGGTCGGCGCCGCATCTTTGGCAGGTACCGCACCCCGGCCCCTATGGGGAAAGGACAAAAGACATTACTGGGGGATTATAAAGACATTTAGAGGGGTCGCCCTCATCACTAACTCACCTGATTTTACCACCGGCAATTTAACCCCTCAACGCATCGCCTTTGTTCTGCACCTGAAATAAAGGACAGATCACAGGTTAGGAAAAAACAACATAAAGGAGGCTCACACTAGAACTTTTGCATCTTCATATTTACGGCGTACTGCTCAGAAAAGTCAAGTGGATTTGCCAGCGCCATTCTGAAAACCAGTGAAGTAACTGGACGAACGCGCGCCCCTGCACCAGAAGCAGGATGGAGAGTTCATCCTTCCAAACCATAAGGTGAGCTTAAACCGGGGCTTTTGGAGGAAGTCAGAGAAGAACGAAGGGGGAAAAGGGGGAGCAAGCACACTATTCAGCAGACAGTTAATCCCCTTTCTCATCTGCAGAAGGATACTCCTACGGGCCAGACAAGCATGATTTGGGGGCCCTGTTCAATCGGTGATCCGAATTCTGCGCATCACGCTTGAAGAGGCCACAGCAACCCAGACCAGACCAGCGCCTCCGTGGGAGCCAGGTGAGCGTTACAGAACGCGAAGCCTTCCTACAAATTCCCACCTAGGCGCTATGGAAACTTCTGAGACTGACCAGTTGGCCCAACTACTGGGGGAATTACGGGAAAAGTACACGCCGCTCGTCAAGAGACTAATGCTCTCAGGAGGGAAGTGATTGTAACAAAGGAAAGAGCTGATGACCTGGCTAGACA
This sequence comes from Ambystoma mexicanum, assembly GCF_040938575.1. NCBI lineage: Eukaryota > Metazoa > Chordata > Amphibia > Caudata > Ambystomatidae > Ambystoma > Ambystoma mexicanum. Next base: position 779,800,019 of record NC_090928.1, read on the forward strand.
GCTTTTGCAAGGTCAAGCTGGACAAACTCCTTTACCCGGTTCCGGAGGGAACCCCGCTCCTGTGCTTTCCAGTAACCCGGTGCAGATGAATCTACGTGGAAACATGCCGCTGGCCCCACCCGAACGCTTTTCTGGGGACCCCAAACGATTCGCCGTATTCATGAATCAGTGTCGTTTGCATTTCCTGTGCAGACCTGGGGCCTTCCCCAATGAACAGACCAAGGTAGCCTTTGTGTTGTCATATCTCAGCGGCAGTGCTGCTGATTGGTCAGTTCCACTGGTAACTCAAGATGACCCGATTCTTCGTGATTCTCAAGGATTTCAAGCAAGCATGGAAAGGTTATTTGCTCGTCACTCCCAGGGGCAGGCTCTAGATGACGAACTTCTATCTCTGCGACAGGGCAATCAAGACCTCCTTTCCTACATTGCAACCTTTAATAGACTAATTGTGGAAACTGGGTGGCCAGAGGATAAAAGAATCACGTTATTTTATCGAGGTCTACGCGGAGAACTTAAAGATGTCCTGGCCCAAGTTGTAAATCCGCCCCAAGAATGCTCAGAATATATAGACTTAGTGGTCCAATTGGATCACAGACTGCAAAACAGAAAAGCAGATCGGTCCAAGTTTGAGACCCGGGTGTTTGTCAAGACCCACGCTAACTTCAAGGGGGCTGAAGCCTCTGAGCCAATGCAAATCGGAGGAGTTAAAGGACCTTTAACTCAAATGGAACGTGAAAGAAGACGGCAGATGCACTTATGTCTTTATTGTGGATCCTCTGGACACTTTCTACGAGATTGCCCGGCAAGGCCGCCCAGGAAGGTGGTAGGAGCCGCTGATAAAATCCATGAAACCTCGGTATCGGGAAACGACCCCGCCCGACAAGCGTAGGGGTCCGCTTGCCGAGCTTGAAAACGAACTCTCAGACCTCGCATTTCATTGTGCCAATGGTCCTCGTAGATCCAGAACAGCCTAAGCGGTTGCATGCAATAAAGGCATACATCGATAGTGGGGCTATAGGAAACTACGTGGATCGTGAATTGGTCTCCAGGATTAACCTCCCTCTGCGTCCTAAAACCAGCAAAGATGTCATCACCACAGTTAATAACCGAAATTGCCTCGGGACCGGTAACACATTCCACAGCTGAGGTGACACTTGTAGGTCCGGACGGCCATCGGGAGGCAGTTGTGTTTGATGTAATCAAGGCTCCACAGTTTCAGGTTATTCTCGGAATCCCTTGGTTAGAGACACATAATCCTCGAATTGATTGGCGAGCGATGAGAATAACCTTTCCTGAGTGTGCACGAACCTGCTACCCAGAAAATCTGAAGATCAGTCTAGCATCAGTAACCTCTGTCTCCATGCAACTACCTCTGGAATACCAAGACTTTCAGGACGTCTTCCAAAAGGAACAGGCCAACACGTTACCTCCTCACAGATCGTACGATTGCCAAATCGATCTGGTGCCCGGTGCACAACCCCCTTGTTGCAGGATTTATGCCCTTACTGAGCCGGAGAATCTGCATTTGAGACAATATTTAGATCAATACCTAGCCAATGGTTTCATTCGCCCGTCAAAGTCTCCGGCATCCTCGGCCAGGCTCATGTTGGACATCAGTCCTGGCGCCATAGGCGCCAGGCTCATAAGGGGAAGCGTTTGGGTGCACTTACCTGAAGCAGACCATGCTGCACACTCACCTGATGCAGACCATGCTGCATGAAGAACCAAGTCAAATGAGGCTTAGGAGGGACTATTTTTCTGAAGGAACTATTTTGTTACTTGGGTGGGGCTGTGGAAGAATACTCACCTGGAACTTCTTCCAAGGCTATTTAAGCCATGCCCGGACAGCCACACGTGCTTCGCGTTGTTCTGCATCCCAGCAGCTGAACGCTCACCGTGTCTGCTCCTGCACCTGGACTCCAGCCACACCCGCCTCGAACCTGGAACACCTGTAAGGAAAGAAGAGAAGAGAAAGGTGAAAACCAAGAACTTATTCAACCTTCTTACCTGCATCCGGAATCTTCACGCCAGCATTCCTGAAGGAAGACTTCCATTTAAAAGCACCGCGTTGCTCGCTGCAGCGCCACGCTTCACTCACCTGTTCCCGAGACGCTGCCTGGCTCCATCGCGGCTCTCAGCACCGGTCGCCACATCTCTGCACCTAGGGGAGAGAAGAAGAGACAAAAGGTGAGCAAGGGAACACAAGAGGCAAGCCGAATTTTCAGCCATATTACTTACCGGCTTTTCTTGGTGAACCATTCCACATCTCGGGTCGGCGCCGCATCTTTGGCAGGTACCGCACCCCGGCCCCTATGGGGAAAGGACAAAAGACATTACTGGGGGATTATAAAGACATTTAGAGGGGTCGCCCTCATCACTAACTCACCTGATTTTACCACCGGCAATTTAACCCCTCAACGCATCGCCTTTGTTCTGCACCTGAAATAAAGGACAGATCACAGGTTAGGAAAAAACAACATAAAGGAGGCTCACACTAGAACTTTTGCATCTTCATACTTACGGCGTACCGCTCAGAAAAGTCAAGTGGATTTGCCAGCGCCATTCTGAAAACCAGTGAAGTAACTGGACGAACGCGCGCCCCTGCACCAGAAGCAGGATTGAGAGTTCATCCTTCCAAACCATAAGGTGAGCTTAAACCGGGGGTTTTGGAGGAAGTCAGAGAAGAACGAAGGGGGAAAGGGGGGAGCAAGCACACTATTCAGCAGACAGTTAATCCCCTTTCTCATCTGCAGAAGGATACTCCTACGGGCCAGATAAGCAAGATTTGGGAGCCCTGTTCAATCGGTAATCTGAATTCTGCGCATCACGCTTGAAGAGGCCACAGCAACCCAGACCAGACCAGCGCCTCCGTGGGAGCCAGGTGAGCGTTACAATTATAGATGTACTGGTGGGTGTTGGGGGGTAGGTTATTCTAATTTTGTAGATCAGCGAGTACATTTTGTTTCAGGAATATGAAGTAGGCATTTGCAAGATTTGCTGGTAATCTCTGCTTTAGAGTAATAAAAGTATCATTGCATTCAAACCATCCGCATTGCTTTTTAATGTATGCAGCATAGTGACCTGCACTGGTTGGGGCGCCTGTGTTGTAGATTATGGTTACTGTTGTGAAGGATTTCTTTCCAAGTGATACTTGCCTGTGTGTGAAGCTAGTAAGCTTGCAGTTGTTTTTGGTTCCATCTACATTGTATCTTAAAGCATTACAATTACGTATTGGCTATGTGATTGTATCTGTGAGGTGGAAAGATTATCGGAATTGCAAGTATTACATATTATTCTATGGTTTGCATTTTGTATGAGTTGCTGAAATGGAATGGATTCACAGTTAGGTATAGATACATAGACAAAGCACTCGTATGGACTTGTTCCTGCATTACGTGGTTGCAGACAGTGCATATATGTTTCCACATGTATAAAATCTGGAAGATTTCATTTATAGGTATGTCTTGCAATTCCAGTACTTGTAGTAAGTACATTAGAAATTCCTGTGGATCTTCTTGTGTGTTTATAGTGAATCTCACCATTCGAGCACAGTAGTCCAATTCCTGCCTTATTCCTGAGACACTGAGTGTTGCATTTCTGTGGTGGAGTAGCATTTGTAAACACAACTGGTCGGAGCCGTTTAAGTAAATGTTTTCAACAATTGGTGGCAATTGGAATAGAACATTGAATGCTTCATTTGCATACCAACTTACACCAGTTGTATTGGAAAATTTGAATGGACCAGAGAGTTCTGTGTCTGAGTCATTTGATGGAACTCCACGTGGTTTGTTTGAAGAGGTAATTCCCTTTGTTTGTGCAGTTGGGTATGTATTTTCCGTTTCAGTATATTTTTCTGTGGTTTTGGTAATTGATGATGTACAAGCCGATTTCAATTTCTTTGGTGGTACTGTTGGAAGATCATGCATAAGTACTGATTTTATTAGTTTTCTTTTACAAAGTTTGTGTTTTTGAGGAACGGGGTACATTTTGAGTTGGGGTGCACAGAGTGTATGTAGTCTATTATACTCTACGGTGCAAGAAATGTCAGCATTGACTTTACTTGCATCAAAATGGACTAGAAATAGACATTCAAGTGTACGTAGGCATGACAGTGCTACGTAACGCATGCCTTCTTTAAAGACTGTGCTGCCAATATCCTCAATGCTTGATCTAAGGTTAGACCTTGTGATTTATAAATAGTGACTGCGTATGCTAGAGACAGAGAAAACTGTTCTCTGCGTACATACATGTCTTTGACAAGAAGGAATGAGGCTGTTGAATGTCCTATCCTTTTAACTTCTGAAAGTTTGTCAAAGTGGATGTTGACAAACTGAATGCTGTTGTCACGTGGGTATGTCTGGAAGCCAACAACTGTACCAAGTGCTCTATTACTAAACCTTGCTCCACATCAAGGTTACGCTTTAGCATTACTCTACAGTTTAAACACAACGTTAACATTTTCTCCAAACCAGCTGTATTAGAGATAGAGTTTTCTAAGGTATTTACTCGTGCTATGGCTTGTTCACACATAGGTATTGTCATACCGTGTACATCCAGTTTGTCTGTGCAATAAATTTGCACTAGTGGTTGTATTTCTTTTTTCAGCATTGTTTCATTGAATTGTGAACAGCTTGCTAGAGTTGGCATTAAGGACATACAGTTGACATTTTCGTGTGCTAATTGTTCCATGACATCAGTAGCATATGTGTTATGCCCATATAGCTCATGGATGTGTCTGGTATTTAGGATAGACTGAGCTTCCTTAGATAGTACACCAATCCAAATTCTTTTTAAAATATTGGCATAGGTGAGGTCTGCAGACTGACACATGTTTTCAGTTAGCTCTGTGTTGGAAATGTTGCCAGAGATTTACATTTCCTGTGCTTCCAAGAGTATTACGGCAGTTTGTGTCCTAAGGTTTTAAAAATAGGTTCACCTTTCATTGGTGTTAATTGAAGGAGATCTCCGAAAACAATAACATGTTTTCCTCCAAAGAGTTCTTCATAGTCTGTTTTGAGGACCTCTTACAATCTGACGTGAATCAAAGCCAATATTAGGTTGGAGATCATGCTCACTTCATCTATTAGGAGCATTTTCATTTGTTTCAAAACTCTGCGTAGCTCAATAGCAGCTTCTGTTGAAAGTTTCTAGTAGTCTCATTTGTTTTGATGTTCTACTGGAAGGAGTAGCAATTGGTGTAAAGTGACACCACCTATGTTGTAGGCAGCTAAACCTGTGGGGGCGGTTACAACAGCTGAAAGCTTGGGGTTTGTTAATTGTTGGAGGAATTTACTGATTATTTTTATTAAGAATGTTTTGCCTGAACCAACTTGACCACTTACATACAGCAGTACAGGTTTATAGTGTTGACAGGTGCAAGTTTTAGTTTTATGCTGCATACCATGTACAATTTCCTTAGTTACATCTAGGAAAATGGTACACTGCTCATTGTTTAGTTGTGATTTCAGCAGAGCAAAGTCTTCTGCAAATTGATCATACTGACACATGGTGTTCTCTACTTCAATCATGGCTAATTCTGCCCATTTGCTATGAGTGGCTGTCCATGTGGTTCTTGGCTTCCTGTCAGAGAAGGTTGACTGCTCACAGGAGTGTCTATATTTTGTTGTGCTTGAAGTTCTTCTTCTTGTTAGCGTTCATTGTCCAACATGTTTTTGTACTGTGTAAAGTTTATATCAGTTAGGTTGCTTTCACTTGCATTGAAAGCATCTTCTTTGGAGGCATGGGTGTCTAATACATCTTCTTTTCTCCATGGTTTAAAAAGTTGCAGTAGGGCCATGTAATACAGTTCTTTGTGTTGAGGAGTTTTTAATGACAGCTTCATATGATTAATCAGGCTGCGTTTGGTAAGTGTAAGCAGGCTGCCCTCCCAACTTTCGACTATGTATTTACCTTTTTTCTCATCTGGTTTGATGTTATTTTTGTATGAGAAGTTTTGGGCTATGTGGTATAGGCACATGGTTTCTAAAGCAGTACTCCTGTTTGGGTAGTATGTGTGCAATAAATTGTTTTTCAAAATGTCCTGGCTGTTGGGATCGTTTTTGGCTATTGTTTCTATGTCTTGGTACGATTTGAGAACTCTTATGGATGCAGCAGGACCCAGGCTTGGCAAGACTGTGTTTTCAGATCTCCCATATAAGGCGGGGCCGGTTAAATGGTCTGCAGCTTCGTAGCAGCAACATTCTCTATGGGAGAGCATTTTTATGCCAAAGTTGTACAATTTCTGTGACCGCGGTTTGTCTGATGAGGTCGAATTCCTTCTCTTCTTCCCCCGACCCGTAACTTTCCCCTTCCTCCTCACCTGTGTCACTGGTGTTGGGGCTGCTCGGTGTTAAACGACTCCTGGAACTTTAATCTTTCTTGTTTTTGTGAAGAGAGGCCCTAAACCGAGAGGAAGCCACAGTGGCCGCCAGTGAACTGCAGCCCTGTGGCCTCTCTCCCGAGGATGGACAAACCTGGGGAAAAAGCCTGGAAGGCACAAAAAACCCTGGTGCTGCAGAGTCCTTACGGCTGTAACGTCTGTCTCCTCTTCCACTCAGGTAGGATCTGGTGCAACAAATCCTATGTAACAGTAGTTCAGGAGTTGAGGTAAATGCCAGTCTGGAGCAGCCCAACAGTGGGCTAAGCTGAATACAGTTCCGAAGGAACCCAGAAGGTAGGCCCAGGTCTTGAAACAAAAGAACACGCCGACCGCAAGAGGGCAAGAGTATCCTCAATGCAGCGGCGAGAGCGGGAAAGTACGAGGTCTCAGAGGGAGAGACAAGAGCAGAGAAACAACCCGAGAGAGGTGGTGCCAAATAAGATGCGAAAAGAGAAAGGTGCCCCGTGTAGAGGGAAAACCTGGATAGCCAAAAACAGGAGTCGAGAGAGGGAAACAGCGTGGGGGGAAGCACCATTAAAAGAAAGAGGAGAAACCGAAAGAGAGATAATCAGCGGGAAGAGACCCGCAGCGAAAGAGAGCTGGAGGAAGCCGGCAACCCCAAGACAGGATGGGGAAAGGACAGGGTGTTCTGTGAAAGGAACTAGCGTGAAAACAATCAAGCGTGTGACCGCAAAGAGGAACAAGATCCAGAGCGGTTGCAATGTGCCTTCTGCTGGGAGTTAGACCGTCACCAGAAGAACGCAGGAAAATGTGATGGAACAGTCTAATGGCTTCCTAACTTCCACTTGTGCCATATGCGCCAGTGACCTGGGCGCATGACAGTATACCCCCTCCTGTTCCCGGGGAAAACGGGCTTTCCCGGGTGGGTCCTATGGAACTTGCTAACCAGGGTGGGGGCATGAAGAAAAGAAGCGGGTTCCCAGGAGTCCTCCGACGGTGAGTACCCCTTCCAACTGACCATATTCAAGCCGTGCCCGTCCGTTATGAGAGTCACATATGTGTGAAACCTCGTATTCCACCTCAGGGTCACCGTGTAGAGATTTGTGATGGCATCTTTGATGTCATGGGTGTTAGTCCTTGCAGTGCACACTGGCGGCACGAGTTATGGTTGCTTAGTTTACCAGAATTTTCGAATTTCTAGGTTTTTTCGGTTTTACCTGTAACCATAACGTCCCTGTAACAACGTTTTCCCATTGAATTTCATATGTTTTTGCTAGTGCAACTTAACTATAATGTCCCTTTAACAATGTTCTTGTTAGTGAATTTCATAGGTTTTTAGTAGGGCACTGTAAGCAGAACGTTGCTTTAGCATAGCGTTTTCTGTAAATAGGATAGGTATTTGGTACAGCAACATAACCATAACGTCCCGTTGACAAGAGTTGTTAGTGATTCCTTGGCTGCCCTCATGATAAACGTGTGGAAAGGGCAAATTGTCTGGTGTATGTATCCATTTGCGCTACCCCTTACTTTTCCGAATAGTGTTGGTGTATCGTAGTAATGACAGATGTTTATAGTAAATGTTGTTTAGTGTGTCACTAGGCTCTCTTTTTGTGTTAACAGTGCATGGTAAATCTGTGCCTCACACTACTGGCCGAGATGACTACAGATGAGCAATATGGACGTTTCCTAGGGAGACTGCACCTGGTTGGCGAATGTGCTATCACACTAAGTATTCGTAGGACTCCATTAGTGACCACATGTCTGCATCTTCGAAAGCAATTTAATTAGTTGTGGAAGCGCACGTGTTTCTGTTCCACACCTAGACCCATGCATAGGTCATCCACTGTATGCTAGTAACACCGCCCCTGTCGCCAGCCCTACGGATTCATGCAGTAGGCTACTGCATTTAAAGTACTGCTGCCGACTTCGTGGGTGGCTCTGCAAACGTAACAATGTATGGCTAAAGCACTCCTAACTGTATAACGGCCACTGGTAAACAAGGAACAGCAACTTGCAGTGTCACATGGCTGTGTTAAATGTTGCATTACTTTGATTTATCTGCTGTTTGCCTTTCCATGACCAATGAAACAGATACATTGTGTCTGCACTCAGTAGTGTGACAAAGTATCAAGAGGTTGTCTGCCGGTCGTACAGTTGAAGAAAACATGTAACTGCAGGTGGGACAGTTTGTAGTAAATCTGCAAAATGGCAATGCTGGTGAACCTTGGTCACGCACATACAAGTGCATGCAACGGCAAGTAAGGAAACAGCAGAATATGCAGAGTGCAAATAATCTTAGTGGTGGTTTAGAAAAGCACCGTAGCTTCATGTGTCGCACAAAATAAATGGCTTCCTGCTGTACATAATGATGCTGTGTTTCGAGTTGTAGTAAACATTCTTGTATTCCACAATGTATGCATATCCGTGAATGCTACCCCTAACACTAATGGCATATCATAAAGTGTTTGTACTGCATGTGACGACAACTGAAATGAAAGCACAAGGGACCAGTGGCCAGGCGAGCGTCCTTCCAACAATTACACAGGGTACTTTCATGTACAGCATTTGCCACATCTGCAGTGGGCAACAAGAGGGGCACTCCTGCAGGGCAGCGGAGCGGAGCTGTAAAACAACCTTTGCAAACCATATGCTGGGCTACAGACCCTTACCCGGCAAAGGGCATTGTATTGTGCATGTACTGCAACGTGCTACTGTACAGAGGGAAGGTACTTGGAAGTGCGTGGGAACGGTCCTTACAGGAGCATTACAATGACTGGCGCCTATGTAGGTGAGGGCCACCCAATAATTCCATCTCCTGGCACGTCCCCTATAGTATCCATGCAGGTGCTGCCCCTTCTGTACTGGACCTTTCCTGCCGTTCCTTCTGTGGCGTGTGTCAGAACACTATAATAAATTAAAATAAACTGGGAAAGGAAAAAAGATAAAGAAAGCACCTTTCACAGATCAACAACGGAATTGCCAATGCAAGCATGCAGGGCGAGAGGCGTGGCAGTGTGCGAAACACTAATTCAATCGGTCAGAAAGGGGGTCGCTGTACAAAGAGGTTTCTTACCGTGTTGCAGAGCGTTTTGGCACAGCAAGATGAACGTTATAGCTGGGGAAAAGTATTTGTGCTGTGAAACGTCATATTCCCATGGGCGAAAAATGCCATTGGCACATGTAGAACAAAGGCACAAATACACTTATTTGCAATGTACCACGCTGTCTGCATTCACGGACCAAATAGAAAATGACGCTGCCACATCGGTGGCTGCATAATGCGATGGAAAGTTAAGCAAAAGACCGAAAACAAACGCACGTCCTGTACAAGTGCCGCCTTCATCCCAAACGGCACTGAAACACGTGTAACATGCTGTGCAATTTTCCCTCCACAATGAACAACAATAAGGTCAGCATTATTGCGTGCCACCAAAGTGTTACACAGACAAACCAAAATCAGTCACTTTATTGTAGGTGCTCCATAGCACTACACTTCCACATTATAGATTCCAAAATGAGCTGCCACTTCAGTGTTTTACATTCACTTTAATCAATGTTTTTTGAACGCCCATAGTACCCGCACGATGTGGCTCCTGAAACACAGCCATAGCCGCACCCTCTGCATTTCTGTTCACAAATACACTGTGTACCACAGTCTGTGCATACGCACCACACCCAAAAACCTTATTGACCAATCCCGTCGCCTCTACAGGCCCATTTCTATGGCCATCTGCAAAAGGGACGTATCTAATACGTGCCACCTTGCAACTATCGTGATATTCAAGCACTTTTCATGCTGTGCGCGCATGGGAATGGGGGAATAACTTTCAACCAGGGTAGGGGATGTCGTTAGTTGTGGCGGTTTATTTATTTTTTAATCACCTTTTTGTGGGGTTTTTATGAGTATTTCTGTGTTTTCTACGGCAGCTCACATTTTTACAATAGGGTCTTCACTGCAGACTGTAGATTGTGAAAGAAAATATCATTGCCACTGGTCGACAAAGACATGCCATTTCCTTTGAAAAGTTGTATATAACGAGAACAAATGTAATTCTCACAGGATAACATCCCAGCAGCACTCAAGAAGTCACATATGCTTCTGTTGATGAGACCCCTTCCGACTTCTGGCTGGCAACAGGAATCATTGGAATAGTTCCACACTATTCTCGGGGTATACATGAGAAAAGCACCTTGGCAGTGGTAAAAATGTGCTGCACTGCTTTTATCATCTTCTTCAGTTGACGGTACACACGGGAACAAGGCATGGAACCCAAAAAGAAGGCTCCAAAGTGCACAACCACAACATGTACAGGTCCAGAAGTGGCCATGCGTCGACATTCTACAAGCATGCCGCCAAAACCGCACGCTTCTACACTGCGCACAAAGCCTCCACTCCCTCCAAACCGAAATTGCCAAAAAGCCTTATTGGATGGCATACACGACCAGATCTTCTACAAAGGCATCACCCACAATGAAAACTGTGCATCCTGCCATGTTTGCCAGCCGCACTACACAATATAATGGAACAAATAATTGCTGCCCTTTCCTGTGACGTACACCCTGAGCACCTGATTGGCCAAAGGCCATATTCCCATTTCCATTGGCCACCATGGTGAGAAGTGCACAATGTGGCACGTGCCTTTCCCCAATTACTGTGAGGGCCTCGTCCCGGTGAAGCAGGACTCCTCCTCCTCCCTATTGGTGCTCTTTCCTGTGACGTACACCGTGAGCACCTGATTGGCCAAAGGCCATAGTCCCATTTCCATTGGCAAGCATGGTAAGAAGTGCAGAATGTGGCACGTGCCTTTCTCCAAGTACCGTGAGGGCCACGCCCCAGTAAAGCGGGAGGAGTCCTTGTTCCTATTGGCGCGCTTTCCTATGATGCACACCCTGAGCACCACTTGATAAGACAATCGCTATAGTTCCATTTCCATAGGCCAGCCGAATGTGGCATGTTCGGGTCCCCAAGAATGTATAGGGCCGGGCCGAGTGAAGCAGCAGTCCATCTTGCTATTGCTGCACACCCTAAGCATCTGATTTGACAATCACCACAGTTCCATTTCCGTAGCCGCCACCAGGGAAAACAGGGAATCCCATGCATTTCTGAAAAGAGGACACCTGTCGGAATCCACAGAGGTATGGTTTGCGCAAATCGGCCCAGAATGTATTACCCAGACACCCCCGCAAAGTCTGAAATGTGGGGAAAAAATGCATTTTCTGCACAATTCACTCGGCTCACCCATCAAAACACACCGCCAACAACACATGGCCTACCGTCCCGCATTCCCAGAGGTGTCCCGATGAAAATGGTGCTGCACATATGTGGGTGCACCTACCTGGGCGCCAAGGGGAAAGCCTAAAACAGAGGTAACCCCAAGTCTGTTCTGACAGCTGAATTTCACACTTTGTCCAGATGGGCACAGTATACAGATATGGCCCTTGGGTGTCCAAGACACCAAGGAAAACAGGGAACCCCATGCATTTCTGAAAAGAGGACACCCGTGGGAATCCACAGAGGTATAATTTCCACAAATTGGGCCAGAATTTATTACCCAGACACCCCTGCAAAGTCAGAAATGTGGGGGAAAAAAGCATTTTCCGAAATTTCCCTCGGCTCACCCATCGAAACACGCTGCCAACAACACATGGCCTACCGTCCCGCGTTCCCACAGGTGTCCCGATGAAAACGGTTCGTCACATGTGTGGGTGCACCTACCTGGGCGCCAAGGGGAAAGCCTAAAACACAGGTAACCCCAAGTCTGTTCTGACAGCTGAATTTCACACTTTGTCCAGACGGGCACACCATACAGATATGGGCATCGAGTGTCCTAGCCACCAAGGAAAACAGGGAGCCCCAGGCATTTCCGAAAAGAGGACACCCCTGGGAATCCGCAGAGGTCTGACACCCCTTGCAAAGTCCGAAATGTGGGGGAAAAAAAACACATTTTCTGCACATTTCACTCGGCTCACCCATTGAAAGACGCTGCCAACAACACATGGCCTACTGTCCCGCGTTCCCAGAGGGGTTCCGATGAAAACGGTACCTCACATGTTTGGGTGCACCTACCAGGGGCGCAAAAGGAAAAGGATAACCCACTGGTAACCCCAAGCCTTTCGGCACAGCACATTTTGTTCATGTGGGCAACCTACAGATTTGGGCCTAGGGTGTCTAAGCCATCAAAGAAAACAGGGAACCCCATGCATTTCCCAAAAGAGGACACCCGTGGGAATGCACAGAGGTCTGACATTGCGAAGCGGCCCAGAATGTATTACCCAGAACCCCAGACAAAATGAACATCGTGTTTTTCCCCCACCAAATATCACACTTTGTCGGGGATTGTGGCTAATAAAAACTTGGGCAAGTATCGGGGGGGGGGGGGGAGGGTGGGTGGCGAGTCCAGAAGTCCATTGTAAATACCCTCACAAACATAGAAGATAAATTGCTGGTATTGGAGAAGGAGGCAACGGTAGACGAGGAACATGTGAAGGAGGATATCAGGTTGAGGCAAGCATGACTAGTGCAGTGGGAAAGGTTAAGGAAATGTAAGCATGCAAAATATCTAGAAAGGAGCCACGCACAGGGAGACAAACTGGAAGAATGCTAGCCTGGCTGTATAAACAAAAGGAAAAAAGATCCCCGATATGCTCCAGCTCGGACCAAGAAGAGGTAAACACGCAGGCGGGCATAAATGGAGTTTTCTCTGAGTACTATGAGGCATTATATGCGGACCCCAGACAGTGGCTGAGAGTGTAATACAGGATGCCCTAGACCTTATTGAATTGCCACATCTGGAGGCACAACAATCGGAGATATTAGAAGAGCCCATAAAGCCTGAAGAGGTCTGAGTAACTATCAAAAAGTTGCCTTCCAGGAAAGCCACAGGCACAGATGGGTTTACAGGGGAATTTTATAACGCCTATGCGGACACGTTGGCGCCACTCCTTGCCAAAGTGTATAATGAAGCTTACAAAGTAGGGATCCTCCCAGATAGCATGAGGGAAGCCATGAGAATTCTGCTTCTAAAACCAAATAAGGAGGACACAGACTGTGGATCCTACAGGCCACTGTCCCTGTTGAACCTAGATAGTAAGATTCTAACTGCGATCTTGGCAAACAGACTCAGGAAGGTAATCCCTTCATTGATTAATCAAGATCAAACGGGGTATGTACCAGAGAGGAATATGCACCACGTCATTTACAGTACAAAAGACAGCGCTGCACAGGGTGCTGTAGCATCATTAAACACTCCTAAGGCATTAAATTTTGTCTACTGGAATTGGTTGTATGCCATTATGGACAAGATGGGAATAGGGCCACAATATATGAAGTGGGTATGGCTAATATACACAGAACCGATGCCAGGGTCAAGACAGAGTACGTATTCATACAACTGGCAAGAACAAGACAGGGATGCCCGCCGTCCCCTATGCTATATATTACCGCTACGGAACCTATAGCTGCCTACCTGAGACAGGACTATGGGGACGCTGGAATTGTAATAGATGGAGGAAAGCATATAGTGCCCATGTATGCCGATGATACGTTACTCTATCTGAGCAACCCAGAGGTCAACCTTCCATATGTACTAGAGGTGCTGGATAATTTTAGTAAATTGACGGGGATCCAGATAAATGAAAGCAAGCCATGTCTGTTCCCACTGCCCAAGACAGCGACTGTGGCAGGGAAGGACTTGACAATCCTTCCCCTGCCATGGAGAAATCCTTCAGATACTTAGGAGTGAACATATATCATGACCCTAAACAAGAGCATGACTTCAACACATCACAGGCTTAAAAAGGGTTGGAGAAATCAATGGTGTTTTGGAGCAAGTTACCCCTGTCCATGGTGGGGAGGGCAGCATTACTAAAAATCGCGGCACTGCCACGGCTCATGCACTGCTTCGGTAACGTCCTGTATAACATCCCAGGACAATTCTTTCAAGAATTAGAAAAGCTATGCAGGGGCTTCCAATGGCAAGGAGGGAGGCAGAGAGTGGTGCTGAATATATTGCAAAGGCCATATGAGCATAGGGGCTGGAAGATATCAAATTTTTAGTTGTACTTTTTGGCGTGCCAGTTGCAATATTTGGTACAATGGATGGCAGACGATTCCACGACGGAAACGATTCTCCTGCAGCCGCCCATAAAAAATGTATACCTCAAAGACTTGATTTGGACCCCCACTAGAGAACAAAAGAGTTATCCTTACTTAGGCCATCCAAATTTGAAGAAGAACCTACAAAATCATAGGACTGGTAGACCCGATCTGCCACAGACCCCCATAGCGGCAATAATGGCAGATATGCAAGGGGTGGTACTACAGTGCGAACACAATGGGAAACATGCGGCATTGCCACGATCAGTGACCTATGTAATGAAAAGGGGTTGATGACATTCACAGATTGCAGGAGTCTACGGGTATACACACAGGGCAGTTCCTGCTATACAGTGCAGTGATAAGAGTGATGAGGGGGAGGTGGTCGAATGTCAATGAAGAGACCATAGAAAGCGAGGAAATACAGATCCTGCTAAGCGGATCTGAGGGTGGGCGTGCTATCTCAAGGATTTACGAGGTATTGATAGAACAAGACTGTAGGGCAAGGAGAAATGGGAAATCGAATTGGGAAAAAGGTTTGAGGATAAAGAATGGAGGGACATAGTGCTATATCATAAGAAGGCATCCAGAAATGCCAGACGTCCACTAATACAACTTTACATTACACATAGGGCCTACCTCACACCAGCGGCAATTGGAAAATTCAAGGGAGCGGGCAAACAAGAATGTCCTATGTGTAGGGAAGAAGGCGCAGGTTTGATACACATGTTTTGGGGATGCCCAGTAGTGCATGAGTTCTGGGATGAAGTGGCACATAAAACGGCCCAAGGAGGAATGGATCTTGACATAAAATCCCCAGAGGCATTCTTCCTTGGCCAATACAAGAGGTGTGCGAAGAATAAATCGTCGAACAAGCTTAAAGATCTGATGTATATACTAGCCAAACACAGCATAGCCATGAGGTGGAAGGATTCAAAGGTACCAAGTATTGCCAAATAGTGGAAAGATTTGAAAAAGTGGCAACAGCAGAAACGTGAGTATGGGAAAGGGCATTAAGGAAACAGAAACAAGAATTAGGTATGGACATCCTGCAATGGATTGATTTCTCTGTGACCCTGTTTAATCCTGACATAGGCAATGTCACTACGCAAGGAACAATACAAGAAGCAGATGGGGGTGTACTTGAAACGACAGACATCTAGAATGTATGGACAGGCAAGTTTGGGGTTGGGAGGGAGTTGGGATGCTCAGAGTACATTAGTTACAAGATACCAAAATGTGATTATGTACATTAATGTGTGGTTTTGTTATTGTTTAATGCAAAAAAGAATAAATATATTCTTTTTAAAAACTGTACACCTCGTATTATCACTTCAGTACAACTGTTCATACTCACATACACCAAGCGCTTATTCCAAAACAATATCTCAAACAGTAAGTACACTATTTGTTTATTAGTACCATTCATTATGTAAACATTTCTTGTACGCAAATATTTTTTATTTTTTATTTTAGCAGAAATGGCAAACACACTGGAGTGTTAGGAAGAACTTAGTAATAACATCTCTAAAGGTAAATATACCTTTTTTTATTGTGTTTATTAACTTTTACAATACCCAGCATAGCACAATAACGCGGCAGTCGACCTTTGTGATAAACCTCAAGTGTACATTTACAGTAAAGGTCATATCCCCCGGGTGGACCCCCACCAAAACCAGTTAAATGCTCTTATACAGCGGTTGTGCACCTTCAAAGCAACGACTGAGCAGTCTCCAAGGTATTCTGAGGCGATGAGACACTCACACGATTCTGATCGTCAGACATATAACTCCTGAAGGCTGACCAATAGTCTCTGGGTCTACTATTGAGAGGAAGCGTCCGACTGTACTGCGTCTCTCTCCATTCACACATCGACATAAAGTTCACACAATGTTGTATTGTGGGAGCTGTGACTGCCCCCCATGAACAAGCCACCAAGGATCTTGCGACCACAGAGGCCATTCCGAACAAGCGTTTATCAATACCAGATTGCAAGTCCACCAAGGCCAACAACCAAGTTTCAGGAGTGAAAGGGATCGGGACATCTATTAACTTCTCCATAACCTCCGCAATGGCCGACCAAAAGATTTGAATATGGGGACAGAGCCAAGCCACATGAAAAGTCGGCTGGGGTCTGTTGACATCTTTTGCAACTCGGGGACCTGTGTGTGAACAGTTTATGCAGCGAAAAAGGGGAGTGATACAACTGATATAGAAATTTACAATGAATTAAGCAAAGTCTGTAGTTGGTGGAAATCGACTTGGACCCATTGAGCCTCTGACAGGGAACATGTTAAACTGCTTTCCCATTTAGTCTTATATTGGGATGAAGGAGACAGCCACCCCATAAAGGGAGGAGACCACCCTTCTGGTGGACATCGGATTTGAAACAGGATTGGAGAAACCACCGGGGCCAAGGGTAAATCTGGCCATCTTAGCCTCAGCACTTCACGAAGGTGGAAGTACAGTAGCATAGTGATCGGAGACCAGTCACCCCTGGTCTTAAGTTCCTCCCAGATTATAAATTTGCCATGCGGCGTGACATCAACTAGCGTATAGACCTGCAGAGCTTGGAAATGTTGAATGAAAATGCGCTTGAATGTAAGGGGAATCCCTCGGACCCTGAATATGGCCATCCTTGGGGAATACCACGGTCCCATCCCTGCCCATTTCGCTAGCTGATCCCAAGCCTTCAACGTCGTCTCTAAGGGTCGAACCTCTGCCCTCACATGACGCTCCCGGCAGCCCAGAGAAAGCCCCTCAGGTCGTCAGTCTGAGCGATGGCCTTTACCAATTGAGAATGAGGACAGCTATTCGTAGGGGACCACCACCAAATTGAGTATTGGATTAGAGTTATGAGATAATAAAGAAAAAGATTCAGGACCTCCAGCCTGCCCTGTGCGTACGAATAGCACAATGTACGGAGGGATATACGGGGACGTTTTCCTGCCCAGATCAATTTGGACATCAGTGCCCTTACACGTTTCCAGAAGGACATAGGGGGCTATACCGGGACGTTATTGAAAATGTAAAGTAGTTTCGGTAGAATAACCATTTTAGATAGTGAGATGCGGGACGCTTGGGACAGGGGGAGTCGTATCCAAGTATCTACCCTATGCTCCAAGTGTTGTAGGGCTGTGATGAGAGTTCTCCGCAAAGAGGTTTGAGGGGAAGTGGACACTCTGACACCCAGATAGCATATTCCCTGCGGGCACCAAGCAAAGCCCTCCCTGACATCCTGTGACAAGACCCAAGGTGCGAGTGGAAGGACCTCGGATTTAGACCAATTAATTTGTAAGCCGGAAATGGCGCCGAAAGCAGATATCTCCTCCATCACAGGCTGTAAATGAGTCTGAGGATGTTTAATGTATAACAACATGTCGTCCGCATAGAGGGAGACAATGGATACACATGAACGGATTGTCACTCCACGGTGAGAATGGAACTCCCTCAAGACGCAAGCCACCGGTTCGATAGCCAAGGCAAATAATAGGGGAGAGAAAGGGCACCCCAGCCTAGTACCCCGAGTGGGATAAATAGGAGTGGACTGAATCCCATTTGTGTACACCAGGGCACGGGGCGCTGAGTAAAGGACTCTGACCCAGTGAAGAAACGTGGTGCCCAAGCCCGTGCGTCGGAGGACCTCGGACAGAAAAGGCCACTCGACAGAGTCAAATGCCTTCTCCGTGTCCAAGGTCACTGCCGGAATAGGGACGTCCAGGTTCACATTGTGCATTAAAGTAAATAATATACGCAAATTGTTCTGTGTCGACCGTCCAGGAATAAATCCCGCCTGATCTGGGAGGATCAGGGCGGGCATGTGGGGAAGAAGCCGGGCCACAAGCAGTTTTGCCAAGATTTTGTTATCTGTATTTACAATGGCAAGGGGCGATAGGATGAACATTGTCTAGAGTCTTTATTGGGTTTAAGTGGTACTGTGATCAAAGCAGTCCGAGTGGACTCCGGGAGAACCCCGGAGGAAGCCGCTTCTTCAAACATGTTACATAAATGGGGGATAAGCAAATCCGGGAACGCTTTGTATAACTCAGCCGTAATCCCGTCTGTTCCGGGGGCTTTACCATTTGCAAGCGACTGAATCACCCTGGGAAGTTCCTCCGCTGTGGGAGGATCATTGAGAAGCACCCCAACTTCCGAGTCGAGCCAACCAGGGCCACCCTATCCAAGGATTGGGTAATGACGTCATGTCCGGCCAAACTATGGGCAGTATACAGCTTATCGTAAAACTGACGAAATACCCCATTTATCCCCACCCCGTCCCTAACTGCCTCCCCCCTAGGGGATACTACTTCTAGTATGGGTTCCAGACAATTTTCCTGTCTTAAAGCCCAGACAAGGGTTCTGCTCGGGGGATCTCCCTCCCCATATCTCGCCGCCAGCACCGGGTCACCCAGGAATCTCTCCTCGCTGTTCATGAACTTTTTGCCGACAATTCGGCCTGAAGCGAGGGGGAATTCGAGTTTCCTTGAAGGAGCTCCATACATTTAATGTCTATCTCCATGCAGGTTATTGCCCTACGAATACTTTTCAAGACCACCCCTTCCTGGGAAAGGAACCATGCCCATAAATAGACCTTAAAAGCCTCCCAAATGACACCGGGACTGGAGACGGATCCCACATTCTGCTGGAAAAATTCTGCAATGGCCCGCTGCAAATCCTCCCGAAATGCCCAGTCCTCCAGGGCGCGGGCCCGGAACCTCCATCGGAGTTGCTAAGGAGGGGGAGGTGGGCCTCTAAACCTCACTAATACCAGGGAGTGGTCCGACAAAGTGCGAGGGAGAATAGCCGCTCCATCTGCCGCCCGCGACAATTCTAGGGACAGGGAGATGTAGTCAATTCTAGAGGAGCTCCCATGTACACTGGAATGGTATGTGTATTCCCGCGTGTTGGGGTGATGCCAACGCCAGATGTCCACCAGTGAGTAGTCTGTTGCGATGGAGTGCCATTTTTGAGCAGCCCGGGTAAGTATCCTAGGGACCGTAGTAGACCTCTCTAATGTAGCAGAGATGGCGAAGTTAAAATCTCGCACCCAAACCACCTCATACCCCGAAACAGTTTGGAGGTGTTCTGCGCATGTCTGGAAAAACTCGGGGGAGTAGTAATTTGGACCATACGTATTTATGAATAAAATAGACCAGGCCGCAATCTCACCAGCCACCAATATAAACCGGCCTTCATTATCCACCACCTATCTGTGCAATCTGAATTCCAATGAGCGATGTATATACATTGCCAACCCCCGGGAGTGAGTCGAGTAGGAGGAGCCATACCTATAGACACCCCACCCTGCCAAGGCAGGAAGTTTGTGTTCCTTCCCTAAATGTGTCTCCTGTATGCATAAGACAATGACATGGTGATTACGCACGTAACTGGAGATAAGGCATGTCTTTTTTTGCATTGATGAAGCCCCAAATATTCCATGTGAGTAGAACAATCTCAGAGTTAACAGGAGCATGAAGCCCCTGAGGGCTGTCAGGTTAAAAGTATATTAAGGAGAATTGGGAAAAGCAGATATGCCTGCATGGCCTCTGGTGATGTATTACAGGAGCACAGTACTGAGGCATGACACTCATGAAGCATACTAGACCCAGAAGGAGAATCCCACCCTCCCACCCCCTCTTAAACTGGGGGCCGCAGTACCCAAAGCACCAACAATTAATAAACTAAGGGTATCCCCTCCTCCCCCCTCCCAAGCCAGAAACCCCAACCTTCCGGCCAGCAATACCCACCCCCCACCCAACTAACACCCATTTAACTTCAAGTCACTTAAGTGCCACTGGGCATAGGGGGTGCCGGTGGCCATAGCGCCTCCCAGTAGCAAGAGGATCGTTTACCACATTAAGTTATCCCATTGGAAAAAACAAGCTTAGTAATTAATTCCAATAACTGCAGAGCGAGGCCCCAGTGCACGCCAAGGCCCACGCAAACAGAGCACAGCCATCCAAGATACTCCTCCGGAGACAGGCGGACTAGGATGACTGACAGGGGGAGGCCCCCGCATCTGGAGGCAATTCACTCCGCCGACTCCGGGGTTGTAAAGAATAAAAGTTTTCCCCTGGTAGACGACCTTTAGTTTGGCGGGGTACATCATAGAATAGTGAATGTCTTTCTTCCGCAGAATTTTTTTCACCACCTGGAATGGCTTCCTCAGGTCCTGCACTTGTTGACTGAAGTCTGGGAAAAAGTCTAATTGTAGCAGAGCCCCACCGAAGAGATTTTTTTCCCTAGCAGTGCCAAGCAGGATATCCCGGTCCCGATAGTTAAATATGCGAGCAATGATGGCTCTCTCCAGTGCCCCAGGGGGGGCCTTGCCGCTAGGGAACGATGGGCCCGTTCCCCCATAAACATGTTCGTGACAGGAGGGTCGTCGAGGGTCGTCAAGGATCTCCCGAAGTAGTTTCTCCACGAATATTTCCATGTTGGGGTGGATTCTGCAATGCCTGTGATCCTTATATTGTTTCTTCTGGACCGACCCTCCAAATCCTCGTTCTTAGCCACCACTCTCTTCACCGTCTGTTGTAGCCACCTCGCGCTGGAGTACCGCAATCTTGTCCTCCCTTTCTCCAATCTGGTGCTCCGCCTCTGACATCCTGCCACATAGTTTTTCAATTTGTACTGCTGACACATCCACTTTGCATGTGAGAGTGTCAATTTTAGAGCCCAAATTGTCCGTACTGCCCTTCAGCGCTAACAAGGTCTGCTTGAGAGCCATAAAATCAAATTGGGATGAGCCAGCGTCGGATTCCTGTTGTGAAGACTCCGACCTGGCATATTGATCCATCTTCGCCTGCCTCTTCGGATTGCCCATTCCAGGGGTGGATTGTAAACCCAGACTGTGCGTGAGCGGGGCCCAAGGTTATGCGGCGCGGCACGGTGAGCCCAGGATATCTGCAGGGGAAGGCTACAGCCGAGAGAGAGGTCTCGATGAATCCAGAAGAGGACCACCCGGCAGCAGGGCCAAAAAGGCAGAACAGCGGACCCCTGCCCGTCCAGCACCGCCCCCTCAGACCGGGATATTGTTGGTTACAGGCCTTTTGGTTTGAAGGCTGCTCCACCCCCCGCTGCATGCTGTGGATAGTGTCCGTTTGTTTTGTTTTGAGGGCTGCTTTACTCCCCTGTTTGCCACGGATACTCAGCTTTTGTTTTTCAGGTTGTTCCCCCTCTCTTGTATGAGTACCGGCCTTTTGTTTGAGGATTGCTTCAACTACTTTGCATGCTGTGGATACTGGCCTATTATTGTGAGGCCCGCTTCACCCCCCCTGCACGCCGTGAATAGAGGCCTTTTGTTTTGAGGATCGCTTCCCCTCCCTTGTATGCAGTGGGTACTGGCCTTTTGTTCATTTCAGGGTAGCTCTTCCTCTTTGTTCCATTAATGACCGACCCTTTTTTTTATTATTATATATACATATAGGCTACATTACTCGCCGTGGTTCCCACACTTACGCAGACTAGCGGTGTGCGAACCCATCAAACTCCCGTGCTGGTACAACCTACTGTCTCAGCACCAAGGTCAGAAAGTGCATCCTCAACCCAACTCAATGAACCTGGCAGCATGGCTCCTGAGGTCATAGCGCTTGGACATCTCAATTTACCTCAGAGATGTATGGACGTCCTAAGAGAATCTAGGAAGCCAAGCACGAGGCACTGCTACTTTGACAAATGGAAAAGATTTGTTATCTGGTGCCAGAATAAGCAAATCAACCCAGTTGATTGCACTCCTTCCACTATAGTCACCTACATGCTCCACCTGCTGGACACAGGGTTGGTATTTAATTCACTGAAGGTACACCTGGCAGCTCTGTCAGCATACACCACCTCGCATATCAAAGTATTGTGGTGGAAAGTACCAGTGGTTAAAGCCTTCATGGAAGGAGTAAAGAGACTTCACCCTCCAATTTCTAACCCACCACCAGGATGGGACCTTAATGTGGTGCTTGCTAAACTCATGGGCCCTCCCTTCGAGCCCATGCATAAGAGCAGTCTCAAACACCTGATATATAAAACTGCCTTCTTGGTAGCCATTACGTCTATAAGAAGGGTAAGTGAAATTCAGGCTCTGTCAGTGCAGGATCCTTTCTTTACTGTTCATAAAGATAAACTGGTTTTACGAACACACCCTAGGTTCTCACCTATGTTTATTTCTAAATTCCGTGTGAACCAGTCCATCGAGCTTCCGGCTTTCTTCCAAGACCCACAAAGCTCGGCTGAGGTGAAACTACACACCCTGGATGTGCGTAGGGCGGTCCTATACTATGTAAACAAGACCAGACCGCTAAGGAGACAAACCAACTGTTTGTCTCCATAGCTACAGGCAGAGAGGGAGATTGCGTCTCTAAAGGTGCCATCTCTAAGTGGATTATAAACTGTATCCAGCTGTGTTACTCCCTTTCTGAAAAAACTCTGCCTTTCACGCCAAGAGCCCTCTCTACAAGAGGCATTGGGGCCACTCTGGCTTTCATTGCAAATGTACCCCTTGACACCATTTGCAGCTACATGGAGCTCTATTCACACTTTTACTCAGCACTACTGCATTGACACCCATTCCAAGACAGATGCTCAAGTGGGACAAGCAGTTCTAAGACATGTATTTGCTCATGACCCTTCTCACATCCCACCTCCTTCTTCTAACACTGCTCGCTAATTTATGCACAGCATGTGATCTAAGAAGATTCCACAAGCCTCAGAAGGGATACATTACTCACCGTAATCGTATTTCTGATGCTTGTATCTGCTTAGATTCGCATGCGACCCACCCTTCCTTCCCCTCTGAGAGAAGGCGCATGGATGCTTGTAGTCTTACCTTTCTATCTATCTGCTTGGATAATCTGTACTCCCGCTACTCCTCCTGCTACCTCATGTCAGAAAAAATACAATCCGAGGGTCCTAGACGCGTGAGGGATCAAGGGTACAGTGTACGTCACACTAGGGATAGTATTACTGGCACGCCCTGTGTCGACGCCCATTTTCGAGTTTCGAAAAACAAACTGTAATACTCCGCAGCTTCCACTAGATGTCGGCCTATGCACAGCATGTGATCTAAGCAGATTCCACAAGCCTCAGAAATATATATATATATATATATATATATGTATATATTTTTTTAATTCTGTCCTCCCCTGTCTCCTTGTTATTTTCCGGGGTGCACCTTCATTCAGGGAGTTATATTGTGCAGAGACAGTCCCAACAAAGTCCAAGCGGGGACCCAGTCCTCAGCTCCCACCGCCCCCCGCCTGGAGCCGGAGTAACCACCACACACCCCCCCCCCGCAAGCCCACCTGACTCACCACTTATACGATAACAGGTCATCAGGGTCGGGTGGGGGGGGGCACCACAAGTCCCCCGTGCAGGCGGGGCAAGGCACCCCCGGCAGCAACGGTGAGGTCCTTCCAGTAATGCTGCCGGGTCCCCGGCGAGGCCGAAACCAGGCCGCGCCACGCGAGGGGATGGGGATGGGCCGCCCCCTCAGGCAGTCACAAAGAGGCGACCGGGGGCCCCTGCCACGGCACCTCTAGGCCCCGCGGACCCCGAGGAGCGGCAGCAGAACTCGCCGCACCAGCTCACCAGCAGCGAGCAGCCGGCCCCCTCAAGACACGCGAACGGGGCTCCCATGCCACCACCATCCAGGCCGCCAGGCCGCGCCATGCAACGAAGCCGCAGGAGTCAGCAGGGGGGGAGGGACGACTCACCAGCACCAGCCGCGGCCTCAGGAGGAGCAGCCAAAACTCGTGATCCACGGGTCTGCGAGGGCAAACAGTGGTGTCCCCCAGCTCCTCATCCGCTCCAATGTCCCAGAGGTCAAAATCTCAGTGCTGTGTAATGCAGAGCCGCAGGATGATAGCCATATGTTGGAGCCTCTGCCGGAGCGCTTTCAGGCTGCGGCCATTTTACGGCTCACGCAACACCGCCCCCCCAATATACCTTTTAATATAAACAAATAATGTAATTTCTAGAGACGTTCATTAAATAATACTTTCTTCTTTTCTTAAAGTACATAGAATACATGAAGAAACAACACCCATATTTAATTATGGAGAATCCCAAGAATCACAACGAAATCATGATGTCTGCAAAATTGGATAAACTTAGTAATTACTTTAAGGAACTTTAAAATTATGTCACAAATCATGTTATTACAAAATGTTGATTATAACTGTCCTTCTTGCATCTGTCTCCCTTGTCCCCAGCAATCATCCCCATCAAATTCCCTAAATATAAATGAAAGCCACTTTGATGCAACTTCACTCCCTTCCTCCCGTGATCATTATTGTACCGAAATTCCAAATTCTCCCATTTATGTTTCCCATTCCGATACCATCCCTTTCATAAATACATTTATTTTTTATACTATAAATATCTTTTCTATTGTTCTGTCACATATATATTTTTTTATACCCAATTAATAGCCTGCAGACTATACAACCGCCTTGGGTGTCTTTTCTCAAAATGGGATTGTCCGGGGACCATGCACAGTGTCCGAACAAGTCTAGTTTTGCATTACGCACTTTTAATTAGTCCGTGGATAGCGCAACAGTTCTATGGACAGTCACGCACATGTGCCCTGCGTCTCGCGCCTGTCCCAGGATGTCATCATGTCACCGCCCCGTGCGGCATGGCAGCCTGTCCGCGAACAGTGTCCGTCACCACAGACAGTTTGAAACTGCATTTTCGGCCAATCTACGGTGTTTTAAGTTGGATGTTTACGCTTCCAGAGCTCCTAGACACAATCTTAGTTGATCTGGCAACTTTCTACAAGTTTCCAACACCTTTTTCGACTCAGTAATCCATGGAGCTTTGCGACGTGCGCGGACGGTTCCTCTGAAGGGACCCACCCATTACTTTCATTAATTCTCAATCTGGCAGTGCAGGAGAGAGCATGTGCTTTGGAGAACTTTTTAGGAGACCTTCTTGGAGACCTTATCTGGCATAAATGGCATCTGCTATGCCTATCCCCCTCCCCAGCCACTACCACCACACCACCACAACAACAACAACCTGGAGGGCCTGGAGAGGGGAACAGGCAAGGAGAAACTTATGAGGCTCAAGAGGGTGATGAGGTAGAGATGGTTCCCATCTCCAGTGCCCGGATTGAGCCTTGGGTGTGGCGGTTTTTCACCACCGTTGGTGTGCACCAAAGGCTCTGGCAGCCAAGGATAGCAAGTCATGGAAAACCTGGGCTGTCCTCATACAGGACCACCTCCATGCACCACCACACCAAATCCAACCACTGTGTGCTCCGAGAAAGACAATGGGCCTCATTATGACCCTACCGGTCCAGAAAGATTGGTGGTGGTAAAACCACCGCCACCGTTCTTTCCAGACTGGCTGATTAAGATTCCTGCAGGCGGGAGGTGTCACTCCGCCAGGTCTGACCTGGCGGGTTTAACACCACTCACCTGCAGACAGACATGGAAACACCGGCTCTCTCATAGACAGAACCAGTGTTTCCATTGTCCCCATCCCCATGGAGTACTATGGGGCTCCATGGGAATGGGGACTTACACAATTCCGCCTCTGGAATTCCCGGGTCACCGGGGTCGTAATCCCCGGTGATTCCGGGAATCACTGAGGCGGAATGGTAATACGGGTCTGGCGGTAACCTGCCGGTGTTTCCGGCTCGGTTACTGCCGGACTCGTAATGAGGCCCAATCCCTTTCTCAGGGAAAAGTAGGTTGACTACCTCTATCCTCAAACGCTCCTGTCAACACAAAGAATACTTCTTTGGGCAGAGGATACCAGTGTGGGCCTCTCAGGCCATATAGAACACGGTTGACCCCTACCTTTTGAGGGTAAAAGTGCTATGTTTCTACTGCGAAGCATGGCTTTGTAGGGAGGAGCGGTTTTGTGGTGCTTTCGAAGCTGCGGTCAAAGAGTATAAGAAACACAGTCCCCCACCTTAAATTCAAGGCCCGCCCAACATCTTCCCCTGTCCACATGCCCCTCTGTCTCTGTGGTTAGTGCCGTTCCCTCCCCACCTTACCTTGCCTCCCCTCAAAAAAAAGAAACAGAAAAATACAATGGAAAGAAAAGGTTCATTTAGGATCAACCTTTCACAGTTAAAAAATAGAACTGAAAAAAGAATTCACAGGCCCCTTTGCAGCCTGCATAGTCCAGGGACAGTGTGGTAGTCCATGGACATATGGATAATTCCAGGCATGGGGTACAATTAAAATCATTCTAATTGTTTTTTGTTCAAAAATGGTGGCTTATAAAATAACCTTTTTTCTTCTTTTTGGCTTGTATATATTTGTTTAATTCTTTGGTTGCATGTACTCAACTAACAATTATTCTACTGAACTTAATTATTTTTTCCAACTTTCACAAAAAGTGCTTTTTTTCTGTTTTTCATTTTTCTTTACTTCAACAACTAAAGAATGCTTCAATCCATATTCTGTATGTTCACAAAAACTGCTTCAATGGATTTTGAACGTTTTCAAGAAAATTTTGATTGCCCACATCAGTGAGATGCACTCCATCACTTAGAAAATATTTTACAATATCAAATTTTATATTTTCATTATGGAAAAATGTCATCCCAACATTCCGCAAAAAGGCACATACAACTTTATTCACATTGCGCCTTGCTCTCTCAATTTGTGGCCAAAATAAATTCGAACACATCATTGTCGGAGCTAGCCGTGAAAAAACTATTTTTGAATGTGGAAACAGTTCCATCAACTTTCCAAAGGTTTTCTTCACTGCAAGTTGTAATGAAATCAGTAACATAGCCCAAACTGTTGCCTCCACAGTGCACTACAATGATGTACGGATGGTGTAAGTTAACCATATGCTCCCAAAACGGGAGGAATTCCGCCCACTTAATTCCTCGAACTACATACCATGAAAGTTGAAATTCATCAAATCCAAGATCGTCAGACAATCCACAGTGCTCAGAATACACCTTGAGCCAATCGATCCATAAGTCTCCCACAATCCAGACAGTCTGCTTCCTCAAAGCCATAGCCATCTTCACTGCACCCAGCAAAGATATCTCTTGCTACCCAGTCTTCCTGCACACTACACACCACACCCAGGAAACCCAATTGGCTGATCCCCTGTTGTTCACAGACATCCACAACTGTCCACGGTCTCTGCAGTCCCCTTTCCATGCCAGGCATCCTCAAAAGACCAGGATGTGTTATGTGCCATCCACAGACTACCGTGTTGTCCACGGACAGAATGTCCACTTAAAGGGAGTGGGGAGGTTTACACTTAATTAAAACAATTTATTGTACAATGGTGGCTCTTAAAATAGCTGTTTTTTGGGTTTTTTCAGTATAGATTTTTTAGTGCATTTTGAATATTTACAAGAAACATCTAATACCTCAAATTAATAAAATTCACTCCATCACTCCGAACAAAATATTGCACCATTGTTGGGAAGGAAATGGTCCAATCCCAACCCCCTAACCCTTCCTGCAGTAAAGAGATGACGTGTAAGCCAAGAGGGGAGACACACCCACCCCCACAATGCATCCCGTTATGATACGACAGATCTATATGGATGATGCTGCTCACAGGCCCAAAAATAGACGCCATTTTGTATTAGCGTAGACACCATCTTTTAACTAGGCCCAAAAATCATCCCTCTGCTAACTCCACTCTCCCAACCCCAGTGCCTCGCACAAAGAGCCCAAGACACTGCAACCCCCCCTTTAGCAGCTCCGCGCGAGCCTTGTTCTCACAGAAGTCCAATCATTTATTGTTGCAATTCCTTAGCATCACTTCCCCAGAAAGTGCTGCCCGCAGAGCGCGAGATCGAAGCAAGCCCCAGCACAAGTGCCCATTAATCTCCACAAAACTGCCCATGCCCTGTCAACCCCCAACCCGCCAGGCCAGGACCCACCAGTCCCGGACCCTCCACTCTTTCATGTTGATATCCATCTGACCTCCTCATCCTGACCATTCCAGAACACCCACCATAGACTTAATCCTGCTTAGTAGTATATTCTCTCCAAATCAAAACATGTCTGTTAGTGTCATGAGGCATTGGGGAACATATATAGTAGATCAAACCCCCAGGGGGGAGACACCTGGGAGCAGGGCCCTGGTACTAATGAGGGTCTGAATGCAGAGATCGCAATGCCAATATATTAACCCATTCTCTCCAAGTACCCCCATTCATGCAAGAATTCTATGGTTGCCATTATTCTCTTATTATCAGTTCCGGTTGTTTAGCTTAGACAGTTAAGAATGTTACATATTTGTCCTGACCTTCCCTGCGGAGATGAGCCCAGCTGACCCATGTGCATCATGATCGACTGAGAAGTAAACAGCCAATGGAGTCCAGGCATCCCACATGGAGCTGGGTTTAGTATATGTCTTCAACCAACCAAAGATGCTGAAATGTTACCTATGACTCTTGGTGCCTTTTTAATGTGCTGGCCATGTACTTTTTGGCAGAGCACTCTCGGGCAGCAGAGTTCTTTGCTTGCAATACTTTATTTAATATAAACTTTGTTATCCTTGCAACTTATCCCTTGGTCTCCTTCCCTGACTAGGTGTGTTATTATTTTGTCTAATGTGGAGTTGCGTGTTTGGGTGCCCACCTTCATTTGGTGACCCATTAGCGTGATTTCCTCAAGACCCCCATACTTGCAGCGAGATCCAGGGCTTCTCTGGCAAGGCCGCCCCCACCTACGGCTGACCAGCCCCCAATAACCTGTACGCAGAAGAAAAAGGTTCTTGTGGGTTCCGGCTTTGCGAATACCCCTCTGCTCGCCTGAGCCTGGTGCGGTCCCAGGGAGAGGCCCAGACGTTGTGGATAGACCACGAAGGAGGCTCTTGGAAGAACACGGCATGTGAGTATAAATTGCACGAAAAAACAAATGTTGGGTTGTGGGGAATATAGAGCGATATGATTGAAGGGAACACGCAACGGTTGGATGTGAATCACTAGTGTGATTTTTGGAAGTGAAGCGCTTTTCCTTTTTATGGCCATTAGTTTTTTATAAAAGCGATAGAGAAAATACAGAGGAGATAGAGGAACCTAGCTATGAAAGGGGTTAGAAGGTGGCGCTGCGGTGCACTGTCCCAACCAGTGCAGAGAATAAATAAGGAGACAGAAGTAGGAGCCCCATATAATTAGAGGGCTCGGGAATAAGTAGTGATTGTTGTTTTAGCCTCTTATTTTAGCTTATTTTCAGTGTTTTAATATGTGGAGGAAGGCCCAGGAGGGCAGAGGTGATTTGAGTGTTGAGTAAGTGAGGACATTAATATGCTCTAAGAAGGGGGGTGGGGTCCATGTTTTTGGGGTATATGTTTTTCGTTCATTGTTCTTGGTTTGTTTCTGTTGGTTTTTAAGATGTTCTATGTTTTTTTGTATGTAATTGTACAGTGTACTGTGATGTTAAGAAAAATGGTCTAAGATATTAGTGACTGTCCCAGAAAGTAGGCTTCAGTAATAGCAGATGGGGGTAAGGGAAATTTAAGGCCTTACGAATACCAGGGACGCAATATCCTAAAGGGAAAAGGTCTTTGACCATTGGAATGGAAACTCTGCTATCCCATTTTTGTAAGCATATTTGTAAGCATCTCTCCCTGTATAGTGAGTGAATTAAAAAGTACAACAGCCAGTGGGTAAATGAAGCAAAGGGGGAGGGGCTATCACATGCCTGATCGGAAGAAGGGTCTTTTGATAAGGGGACATTAGAACACGTATCCACGTATTTGACAGCTAAATACAAAGGGAAACAGCTCCAAAACAGAAGGGAGGTATTAGATTTATGGAGGATGTTTGAAGAAATCCCTACCACAAATGATAGGGGAAAAGGGTCAGAAGTACCTGCAGTAATAAAGGGAAGCAAAGAAGGGAAGGAGAAGGGGGAGGAGGAACCTAAGAAGATAGACCCATTGCTCACGAGGGCGGTGGAAGGGTACACAGACCCAACATATGTATTGGAAGGCGCTGAGCCGATTACCTCAGGTACAGCCCCACCCCATCCATATGACCCATCTACCATCACCCTCACTCACCCTGGAGCAAGCACCCAAGACCTCAAAGTGTCATTAATCACTACCGGAACCGAATTGGCTCGATTACGAGCTGTATGTGAAGCAGCGCGAGGTTCTGAGGGAGAGCCCTAAGCCCGCGAGGCACCCCTCCCATCCCCGCAGATGAATGGAAATCAGGAGACCTCCTAATAAGAATAGATAGTGCGCCTATACGGGCTGTACGAATAGAATGTGAAGGGGAGACTGATAGTTTGGGGTATGACACAGTGGCCTCAGTGAGGGACAAAGAGTATTGGAGTGATTTTGACAAATCAGAAGGTGTCTTGGGAGGGATACAGCAGGTGCAATGGGCCTCCCCTAGAGTGAGTGAGGCATGGGAGGGAAGGCTCCGAAACAGAACAGGAAGGATGGCTTTAGCAAAGAAGAAAGGAACTAAGGTGAGCAACGAGAAGGTAAAATTCAAACTACAAATGCCTCTTATCCGTAAGGGAGCAGGGCAGCCCCATTATGTGCCTTGGGCACAAATGGACAAAAATAATCTCCTCACGTCCCTTCCCCCACTCACGGCGGGCACGGGAAAATTGATCTATGCCTTTGAGAAAAACACAGCAGGCGTTCCACTGGCTATAGAGGATCTTAAGAGCCTCCTGGTCTCAGCAATAGGAGATTAAACTGACACAGTGTGGGTGAAAGAGGGATTCCCGCAGGTGACAATAAGTAACAACACTCATGATGTGGCATTGTTCAATAACATTCGAGCACAGGTATGGGATGCCCTGCGGAGAACCTTCCCCGACACCCCTGATTTACATCCCATAATGCAGTGCACTATGGGGGATGATGAAGATGCTGTGCAGTTAATTCTTCGGGTGCAGGAGATGTGGCACGCGGGTGTGGGACCAGTCTACCTCTCTATTTTACTTCATAATTAAGATGAGGAAGTACAGAAAGCCCTTGATAAAATAGCAGGGATAGAAGCCAAAGACTGGCCTGAGATTCAGAGCATTATAGTACGTCACTGTAGGAGGATCGAAGAGAGGGAGAATGAAACAATTCAGAGGAGATTAGATGAAGAAGCGAAACTGGTACAGACTAAATTGTTGAAGGTTGCAGTAGTCACAGCAGCTCTGCCCTCGGAGCAGTCAGGGGAGGCGTTTCTGTAGTCGCACAGGCAAGGATGGCTGCAATGTGGGCAGACAATGGGCAGGAGCAGTGGGGAGGAGAACAGCAGTACATGGGAACCCAATGGCAAGGAAGGCCTGCAAGAGGATGAGGTGGGTTCCGGGGACGAGGGCCCAGGGGAGGGAATCCGGGCAATGCTGGTCGTGTGGGAGGTGGGGCCACTTTACGTGTGAATGTCGAAGCAGGCAAGGTGGAAATTACCAATATAACCAACCTTACTACAGTTCACCGCAATGTGGACACCGCCACCCGGGAAGCCCACACAGCCTTTCTCAAGGGGCGTACAAAAAAACACCCACAGCATGCACAACGGCCCCCTCCCCCACCTGGTTACAACTCACTCCGTCACTCCGCGCATAACATGCAATTAAAGCAAAACAACCTCAACCAGATGGGCCACCGTCACAACAATCCTTTCGCCACCAGCCCAAATGGCTCACCAGCACCCTACCAAGAGGTGTGGGTGCTCAGTGAAAATATTTTCTCTTGCCTGGGGACAGACACTCACCTTGACTAGGACAGCCCACAGAGAGCACTTGCGTGTCCAGTCCTATCCACTACCTTACATCCAGAAGAGGAACAACTGGTGGGGGCATAGATAGAGAACAAACAGTTCATCTTTATGGTGGACTCGGGCGGAGAAATCATGTATATGTGAAGGTGATTTTCCATTATCTGGCAAAAATCTCAAAACGCAAGGGTTCTCTGGGGAAAATATGACAATATTCACCGACCGAGGGATTGCTTGTTCCACTCCAGGCATGTGTCCCCTCAGAGTAATGCTGTTCATACATACCATGGCCAAGGAACTTAAGGTGAGGGGGTACCAGTAAATCCCAACATGTTTGTGTACTGGATCAGAGTGCTGGCTAGAGCAGTGCCTGAGCTCATTAGAAAAGAATGAAGGGTGCCCTTTGATTTTGTGTTCACCCTGTAGTTGCCCCCGAAATGGTTGCTGTCACAATACTGTTGATTTAGAAGAAGTACAGGTATCTGCAAAAAGAATAGTGGCAATAGGGATGGACATTCATGGATGCAAATGGCGCACAGTACTGTGCAATGACCCAAACATACCATTGCGTGAATTAACAGATGAGGAACTGTTTGCTGAAGGCAACAAGGACGGGGAAGTTATTTTGGAAATAAGCATCCCCTGTGAAGTGATGGTACAGTACAGAAAATACAGAGCCCCCTCATGGCTGTCATCAGTGCACTGCATTCCTACTATAAGAAAGATATGCAACAAGTGTCCTCTCACCTGTGGACCACAAACCCCCATGATGTAGGGCTATTGAGGGAAGTGACCCCTGTAAACATCACCCTAAAGCCAGGGGCATTACTACCCAGTGTCAAGCAATACACATTGTCGAGAGAGGTGGAGGAAGGGATCCATGAGACAATAAGTGCACTCCTTCAACAAGGGATAATTGTCCCCTCACATTCCCTATGCAATACGGCCGTGTACCCCATCAAAAAAGCGACATGGGGGTCATGGCGTATGATATAGGACCTCCGGTTTCTAATAAAACACATTAAACGTACGTTTTCAGTATTTGCCTGGTCATTTGACCGCCCCCTATCAGAGGCAACACTTCCACAACCACCAGCCTACCTTGCTAGAGGAATATCAGGCTAACAACACATCATATTATCAAAAGAGGCCCTTTGTAAAAACTGATTGGTTTGAAGGGTTTATATTTTTCTAACATAATGAGGCAGTTTGATGACTTAAAAAAGATGTCAGCTACATGGCATTACCATGCCTTCGCCTTTTCTCTTTTTGAAGTCAGGTAAGTAGCAAGAAAAACTGAAAGTTACTTTTTAATTGTGCAAATTCCCTGCTAGGTAAGGTTAGCAAAACACGCAGAAACGATGGAGAACGACTGGAGTAAGCAGAGCAAATGTTCAAGGAAGCAAAGGGAGATCTGTATTTTAATTACCTTAAGAAAAGAAGAAACTCATGGAAGTGACAATGTTATCCAACAGTTTTACAGTGGCCTCAAATCAGTGGAGGAGGAATTGGAAATATAGCTACTCTATTTAACCGGCTTGTACTGCACTTTGCTCGGAACAGTTTGGGTGAAAACTGGAGCAAAAAAGAAGAAATATACAAAAGCTGAAAATAACAAAGGGGCTGCCTTTGAAATTGGAGATTGCACATGCTCAGAGATATAGGCAATGCTTGGTGCATGAGATAGAGATTGATCGGCAGTGTAATGCAGTCTTATTAAGAGTTTCTAAAAGCCACCTCCACCCACACTCATGATAAACTATGAATCTATTCTCTTTCAAGACAATTACGAAGGTAATCTTTATAGGGCGACATATCTGAATGTTCACAGCGGAAGACAGACACATAAAAAAGAAATGATGGCATACATGGATTTGCATTTTAAAATATTGCTTTTTAGCATCCAGTACCTTCCTTTTTTCTCTCAGTTTAGCGGCTTCTTTGGGATGATTAAAGCGAAACATATTGGTTCTTCCAAGAAGTATTACAGCACCTGTGAGAAACACGCAAGGAATGCTTTACTATCAGTGCAGGTACAACAAAACAAAAAGAAGGCAGTTAGACCACAAATTGCATCGGAAAACCACCACACTCTACAAAAAGCAGTGCCCTGGTCAGAAAACTGCTCATCTGATTTTTTTTGTTTTTACCTTTCATTGTTTTTACCAAGACATGTTACAACTCCTCACTCTGCTGCACAAAGCTACATTGAGAATTTAGGAGAATAGATCGTTTTTTTATTTTAATTAAACACGATAGTCTGACATTACAAAGCAGCGCTTACTGAGTTTACTGAAAACATAAGCAAACGTGTATCAAGCATCTAAGGGCAACTGTAACACAAACTATGATTGTAAAACATTGAAGTACTTACCAGTGGGGCTAACTTGAACACCAACAGGCAATACAATCTGAACTAGACCCAAAAACGCCTCCCAGGGGGGGCTTCCATCTTTCCCAGGGCCTCCCATGGAGCAATGTCAGCTGTTACAACGTATCTAAACTAATCACAGCAGGGTACTTTCTGCAATGAGAGGCAAAGGCTGATGGTACATTGTATCAATAGTAAACTTGATGTCAGGAGCTGCAAATGTGCATACAGACCCCGACATGAGGTTCATAGAAACAGCCCTGGCTGGTGCATGGATGATGGAGTAATAGCTGAAGACAAAGATGATGGAAGTGGTTGGCATTGCGTCAGTTACGTAGAGGGAGGTCTGTTTATGGGCAATACTGATGCCATTGTGTTGGTCTTTCTGAGCAGATCATCAGAGGGTGCAGATGAGGGAGTCTGGAGAAGGAGACTTTAGCCTTCAGTGTCCTTGCACAAGTACAGGCAATGAGCCCTTGCAGGCCGGTCACTTGTGGGGGTACCAGTGGATGCTGGATGTGTTCTTGTTTGCTCCACCATGCACCCTTGTGGCCAGTCTGCGCTCCTAGCCCCTACGAAATCTGTTCACCTATAAGATACCTGTGCTTCAGTCGAATAAGAGCTGTGCTTTCTGACCTGCATAAATGCACATCCTCCAGTCCCAAATAGTTAGATATGGCTCTTGGGTGGATGCCATGCCCAGAGTTATAGTACATCCCTTCAACTCCCCCAAGCTGGTAGGTGATTATTAGAGAGGCTGGGAGGATAACTCAGGGGTAACGCCCTTGCCTTGGGGACAAGCCAATGCTGTGCTACATGGGTTCGATCCCTGTCTGGCCTAGAAGCTGGAGTATTATAGCATTAAGAGTGATATAAATAAACAATAATGAAACAAAGAGAGAGACACTGCACTGTCCTTAAGAAAGGTGATGGGAGGCGCAGACACCTCTGGATGAACAGAAACCTTACTGGCTGGAGAACCTCCCCGTGCCCATGTACCTTTGCTAGAATGGCATAATAGATGGTTATTGGCCCCATATTGCCCCCGAGCATAGCTAACTAATGTATTATCATTTGAACTTCTGATTGGATTACTCTGTGTACTGCAAGGGCATTGGGCCGACAGGTTGGCATGAACACAGGCGTTTGCAAGCAGGCAACATAAGGGATCGAACGAGGCTAAAGGAGACACCAATACAAAATATTGTGAGAGGGCAGGCACACGGTGAAGGAACTAAATGTGTCCCACGGTTGATATCAGAGTCTTTCACAATATATACGCATACAACTTTGCTTGCTGTGTCCTGCTGCACTTTGTTATTGCCTTTCAAAAATAGGAGTAGAAAGTAACTGCTTCTGCAAAGGATCGGATGTAGGCCACCATGGCCTTTGTAGTTCTTGAATCCATCAGAGATGGGGTAATGGTTTTGCGGAGTAAGGGGAAACCGGCAAGACTGTATCCATCGAAGGGATTAGAGGTAAGAGGTAAGACCCACAGTTCCCCTATGAGTGAAAGGGAATTGAACAGTCCACAGCTAGGCTGCACACATTGAAAGGCATTAGGTAACCTGTCGGACACCTATACACAACTATAGAGAGCAGTTTATTTCAATTCTGTAGTGCAATGATACAATTCTGAAATTTACTGTCACAAGAAGTACATGGTTAATGCTACTTTGCAATATTTAGATTATCTTTTCACCAGTCTTTCCTACTTTTTCTTTCTTCCGTTTTCTTCTATTTTTTCATCTTTGTATTTCCTCCTTTCTTTTTCACTCTCCTTTTCCAATTGTTTTCTTTTCCTTCCTTTGCATCTATATTGCTCGCCTTTCTTCTTTT
This sequence comes from Ambystoma mexicanum, assembly GCF_040938575.1. Classification (NCBI taxonomy): domain Eukaryota; kingdom Metazoa; phylum Chordata; class Amphibia; order Caudata; family Ambystomatidae; genus Ambystoma; species Ambystoma mexicanum. The sequence continues at coordinate 779,836,326 of NC_090928.1, forward strand.
TTCCTCCTTTCTGTCTTTCATTCAATGTTTCCTTAATTTCTTTTCTTCTTCCAATCGTTTTTTTCTTTAATATGTCTTTATTTCCATCTTTATTTCCATCATTCATTTGTTTTTTCCTTTGTTCCATCTTTTATTCCTTCTTTTCTTTTCCCTCCAACATCTTCCATATGTCCTTCCTTCTGTCAATCATTCCATCTTTCTGGTCTTCTAGTTCATGTTATTCTTTACTTTCTTCTTTCCATCTTTTATTCTTACATTACTTGTTTTTTCTTTCTTTCGTTCAATCATTTGTTCCTTCTTTGCATGTTTTTATATCGCTCTTTGTTTCAACCCATCCACAAACTAGTTTTCTTGATTTCTGCCTCCTCCCTCGCATCTATCCATCTTTTACTTTCTTTTTTCACACTTTCTTTAATTGCATTTGTTCATTTCTTTTGTCTCTTTAGTTTATCTCCCTTTCTATTTTTTTTCTCCTTTCCATTGATAAGCAACAATAGCTTTACCATATTCAACTTTCTTCTAGTTGTAATCATCAGTGCACCATGCGTGGCAGTGCGACAAATGGCAGCCACCAGGAGCCAACTGCAGGACTAACCTTCATGCCAATTGAAAATCTTTTTACAAGGCTGTTCAGATTATTCAAGGTGAGTGATGGGTGAGAGGGCATAGCTAATATCGCTAACGAGATTTATAAATTGTAACTGAGAAAAGCTGTTGTGAGTGGGGTGCAAGCCGTCTGAAAGCAGCTCTCCACCGGCCACATGTGACAGCCATTTTCAAGCGTGTTCTCGTGGTGAACACAAATATGCTCTTATGAAGCATACAGGTAACTAATATGATGGCTTTGAGCACATAGTACATTTAGTTTTGCCAGCGCCTATTCACCAGCTCACGGGACTGCCGGCAGCTATTTGTGGACATAGAAGTCTAGGCACGAGTGATCAATTGCCAGATTGTCTTCATTTCAGCAGAGTCTGCCCTGACGAAGGACCCCTAGTTCCGAAATGCATTGGCCCAATTGGCATTTGCTGATAATCTGTTGCTAGTAAATCGATCGCTCTATTCGTTTTTGAGAATTTGTGAAACTTTTTCAGGAATTCAATATAAATGTGTTATATAATGATGTGACAATTTAAGGGTTTTTATGGAGACCTCATCGAAGGATTTCTAGCCTCGGTCGTTTTTCCCCCCCATGTTCTTCAAGGTGCCACGGACAGTACTTCAATGTTTAAAAATAATATATTTCATGTCAATTGCACTTTAAAAATACACCTATATCCATGTAGTGTTACCCATTTTACCCAAGTAACAACATAGTGTTAGCAGTACATTCCAATCTTTAGGGAATGCCAGAATTAGCGTGCGAAACATCTCTTATCTGAAGACTTGCCCCTTAACACCCTGCGAATTCTAATTCTTCTGGTTGATAAGAGCATGGCCAAACACACCCATTTACTATGTATTAAAAAGTAATTATAGGACCATAATAGGACTATGTACTCAATAATTGTATATCCCTATTGGAGAGGGAACTTAAAGGAAATAAGTTTAGAGCAGGAATGGACTAGCAACCAAAAGAGGCCCTGGAAATAATTTCCAAAGTGGCCCCATTTTACACATTTCCAGCCAGCCAAACCCTTTTCCTATGACAACATTTGGAAATGCCACACATTAGAGGCCCATGGTGCAGAGCCCTACCAGGAAATCTCCAGTGTATCCTATAGGCCAGTGCACCCCTGGTTTAGAGTAAAATGCATTTGAAGTTGGCATTAAGAACATTGTTTAGGAGTTGTCCTAAGAAGATGGCTGTTGGCGGTAATACAATATAGCACCAGCTGTGGACTGAGTAAAACAAAACCTAAGACATTTGTGTGTGGAGAAAGGCAGAGCCCAGCAGGATTTGTGAACATTCGTCAGACACTCGATTCTACACCTTTTACCAGATTGAATTCTGAAAATCCTGCTGGATTGCTTTTGCTTAGTAGTGGGCGGGCTAAGAGGGGCTTGGGCTTTGACTGGCTGGAATAAAATACATTTCAGACATGTAGGGCATTTCCTGTTCAAGGTAGGTGCACAGAATGCCAGTGCGCTTCCTGGCACGTTCATGCTCTGCAGGCTCATAGTACAGAACGTTCACGCCTCTCTGATTGGGCAAAGTGACGACCCCGGTGTATAATCGGAGACCAGCATACAGCAACACCCTGCCCCATCCACCTTTTTCCATGTTTCCATAGAGCAGTGAGCTGGGTAGGTGAGCCACCTAAAGCAAGCGTACATAACCTTGCCATTTGCCAAGAACCATTTTAAAACAAGCATTCCCGGAGCCAACAATTCTGGTTAGTATAAAGGCAATAGTATAAAATCTCCAGTTCTCACACTATTTACCATATGCCAGGTATTATCATTATGTGATAGGTATTTTCTATGAGATACAAGGTAGTGCCATCACCAGCCGAGGTTTCACACCATTTTAAGGTTTCGGTATTGCCATTGCAAGGACTTATACTGCGGCCAAATATTGCCATCCTCATCCCAATATTAGAAATATTGGTAAACAAGTCCAAGGTATTTAAGTCTTTGTTAAGGATAAGGGTAGCAAGCATAGCAGTGCCAGGTTATACTTTGCTCAATTGGTATAAAAAGGATCAGCTATGCCCAGTTAGCACAGCTAGATTCCATTACGCCCAAATAGGACATCAATGCCATGTTCCACTGTACACACTTCGCTCGGTAATGCCCAGTTACAACAGCTGTGACAGATACCATTTTGTGAGCTCAGCTTTCCGTCTTTTGGAGTTTACTGGAGAAATCCGGAAAAACTCCACAGAGGGTGACTTTACTCTTCTGAGTAGAACTGAAAAATACAGTTTTCATTGTGCATTTACTTTAGTTACAAGAGAGTCCTGAGGCAGTGGTACTGATTGTCGGTCAGAGGAGCCTTCCGTTGGACCTGCTATGATTGTTTTGCCTGTTTAGGAGGAGGGATCCGGCCACCCAGTTTCTGCCAGTGAGTCGTCTGAAGGAGATGCAGTGGAAAAAGCAAGGGATGAAGCAACAACTACAGCTAAAGTTCATGTCTACTCTCAAAGCCCCCTCATCTTAAATTTCTTAACCCCCGTGTTTCCTCTTCTATTCCTTGTTTTCATCACTATTGTTAAGCTTTGGACAGCCCAGGTATTCAGCTACTAGAAAATTAAACTTCTTCATCCCCAAGTGTATGTGATTTTTTAGTTTGGACTAATAGGTGGCACTTTAGCGAAACTACTGGATTAGAGTACAGCTCGGGAGAAATGGCATATGAGGAGGGACACAAAGCTTGTAGGCCATGTTAATCCCTATGGCCATTCCCACCCAGTGCCTGACTCTCCCCGCCCAAAACACTACCTCATGGGAACTCTGAGCTTACCATCAAACTTTGCACTCAAAGTGCCTGCTAGTGTTTTCTCAAAGCAGTCTTCCGAGAGTTAATGACTTAATTGAAGTTGCAAATACGCTACTGGTGCAATAAAAATGTCTTAACCATGTCTGCCTTCAGCCTCTCGATGTATAAGTCCAGTTCAAAAAAGGATTGGCAAAGCCAACCGTTTTGGCTTGGGTATAAATATTAGCCATTTGTCAGGCACGGGTATTAGATGCCCAGCTATTCGCACCATTTTGCACATGCTACCATCAATGGCCAGTTAATACCACTACGGCAGTGCTCAGCAAGTGCCTTTCCCATGCCCACACACAAACCCAAACTGTTGTCGTTGCTAACGCTTGTTTTATTTGCACTGTACCCATTGCTTTTTCTCCTGTTTGCTCCTGCTCTCGTGCCAGCGAGTTCCCGGGGATTGGCATCTGGAAGATTTTGTTTTTTTTTTAACATGGTGACGAAATAGGCACCTGCGGAAGGGCCTTTTACATTTAAAAAACATAGTATTTAAATAGGTACTGTGAACCTCTTCCATCCTTTGTACGATCTTAGTGGCTTTTGTTACAGCTGCAGCACCATTTAGCATGCTGAGCTCCCTGAACGGAGACAGACGCACATGGCAAGTTGATCATTAAACCCAAATGCTTTTACCTTGAGGGGTAAGAGGGAACGAAAAAGCTTTGAGGATCTCTGTGTACCTTGTGACCAAAGGGTTTTGTTTCCTTCCATCGTGTTAACGGTTTTGCACAGTTCACCCTGCTCTTTTTCCCGCAAGCAGCACTGAAACAAGTATATACATTTACACATGTCCCAAGTCCTCTTGCTCTCCCCTTCATCTCGTGCACCCCTTAAAGCTGGGCAATTTTTTTTTTTTTTTTTTACTTTGGGAAGCCCAGAACATTTGGTACTTCTTTTTCGCCTTGTAAGCAAGATGACATGGAGCAAGGCAGGTTCGATCCCCGGTCCGCGCTTAGAAACCTCTGGGTATCAAGCGCGTTATAAATAACCAATCATATCACATTCCCATTGCTTTTAGTCTAGCATAAAAACTTGCCAATGGGGTCCTGATTTCTTTGCTCTCTCTGACTTGTAGTCTAAGATTTATAAAGGGGAAAAGCAAAACTACAGGTCTCGGTATACCAACAGAAACATGGGTTCGATAAGGATGTTTCTAGTGACAACGGGCATGCTATCATGTATATCAATTGTACCACATAACATTCACTTGTTCCCATTCTATTCACATTCTGTGCTCCGTCAACTTGAATGCTGTTATTGGGATCTTCATCCATTTTACAGCAAGGGCTTTACTGTTATCTGTGGGATAAGGAGTTTAGCTCCTGTTAGGCATGTGTGTCTGTACTACTTCTGCATTCACTTCACAATGCATTCACTTTCACCTCTTCATACTTTTACTTCTTTTGTCTTTCCCTTCTCTAGTATTCACTTTGTCATTACAGCAGGAAATCCCCTGCAACACTCATATTTTCTCGCCCATATTCTTCCTACTAGCCCCTTTTGTTGCTGCACTCTTCTGCCTGCCTCAGCGCCATGATACCTCCGGGTAAACGTGCGCTTTAGAAATCTATTTAACATAACATGTCCTCCAACCCTAAACTTATAGCTAAGTTTGGTGATTGAGATCTGAAGTTAGGTAAGGTTCTTGTTACCTCCTTTATTAAGTAACATGCATAAGGCTCTACTCCAGATTAATTCCAAACCTTCCAGCCATCACCTCTGCTTTGCTTCATCACCCCGAGTGGGAAAGTTATGCCCAAACGTAGGCCCTGTGTGTGCTGGGCCTGGAGAACCAAGCTACACCTCACTGATGATGCCCAATGAGCCCGAAACATGTCTGGGGTTACTTGTGGCCTCGTGCAGAAAGGATGTGACCTAGCAGTTTGGGCTGGACTGCCCTTTTAGGGGTGGGACCTGAGCCCAATTTGCATATGTTCTTTTCCCTTTCTCTAATGGCTTGACAGGCATAGAACAATGGTCTAGAAACTGTCCACCCCTGGTCTTCATTGTCAACATTTTATCCTGAACTCTCCTCCCAGGTTCTCCCTAAACATTCTACGTAACCATGGAGCAGGTGCACAAGCATAACTAGATAACGAGAGATACAACACATCTTTATTACTTACATAAGCTTATTGAACTTTTGAAGAGGGGGACCTAAACATTGCCCTCCTTGCACCTACTCGCTCACAGCCCGTTGACAGAGAAACTAGAGATGCACATTCCTTGTGACCCTCTCCTCCCTTCACTGATGATGTATCGCAGGTGTGAGAAGCAATTCACTCAGACAGTCATTCAGACCATATCCTGATTACATTACAGAAGAGATGAGACAAAACAGGGAGGGGTAAACAGAGGGAGGATAAAACAACGATGTTACTAGGCCTTGTGTCATTCAGATCGCGCAAGTGCAGTGAGAGAAGTGCCGGAGGTGGGGGAGGGAAAGTGCAGGTAAAACACTAAGTGCAGCCAGCGAGTGGCTCATAAGTGCAGAGAGAAGGGACTGTAGGGTTGCAGATACAGACCTTAAGTGCTGGGGGAGCCCAGAGGCAGTGCGAGGGCAGCTGGATATGCAGGAGCCTGGGCCTGAGTTCAGAGGGTAGCCAGGTGACCAGTGCATGGAGCAGTCGGGACATCAGCAGGGGCGAGGAAGAGCAAACGTGGAAGCGAAAAGAAAGGTCTTGAGTTGCTTCCGGAATCAGAGGTGGTTCTGCTCAGGTTTGAGAGAGGCAGGGAGGCTGTTCCAGTGGGAGGCTCGAGCCAAAGAGAGAGATCAGTCCCCAACTCTCTGCTTGGAAAAGCACCTGACCCTCAGAGAGTTGGAAGTGGATGAGCAGAGAGCTCGAGAAATTAGATGTTTAGGAAAAGAGAGTTGGACGTAGTGCAGTGCCAGGCCCTAGAAAGGCTTGTGGACAATGCAAAGGGTCTTGAACTTGAACCTTGCTGCCACAGGGAGCCAGTGAAGAGATTTCATGAAGCACATATGCATCCATGCACGAAACTACACAGACATTTTAGTTTATTTTGGATAGATAGAAATGATATGCTTATGACTCGCATAGTTCGAGGACTAACACACACATATATACTCCTTTTGCTGAGCACGAAACTGCAAGAGGCAGAAGAATAGACATGGACAGCTTGCTGGAGCTTAATGCAACTAACAGGGACAGCCATGCAAATAAAGATAGACGACATAGGTACATTGGAGTGAATAGAAGAAGCTTCGAGAACTCGAGACACAGAGAAAGCTGATAGACTGATCCAGCTGAAGCTGAAAGAGCAGGCTTCCAGGACAGTTGCCGTGCACCGATAGCCAAGAACACACGGGGAAGGAGCGTTTGCAGATAGGCAGAAACAATAGGGCACCTGCAAGAAGCTAAAGCAGAAAATCCTCATAATTACAGACAGAGGAGAGTCATTTCGTGGTCCTTACACATGTAATCTGAACATGGTGCACAATGCCTATTCATTAGAGCTAGGTACAGATTGCTGTTCCTGAATGCAGGAAGAAACAAATGGAGCACAGGTTCAAAGACAAATGTTCTGTCTCACTGGACAGATGATCGGGAAAGGTAACTTATTGGTAACACGCAGCACCTTCTGCGTTGTTCCCACTACATTGAGCATTGGACTAGGCCTGGTACCGCTCCAAGGCTGAGAAGACTGTCTGTCCAATCCCTATTCACATGCTCCGATGAGTTTATACAGAGTTGCATTGGCCAACTACCTTTCACTAACCTGCAACTTTGTATTTTATACTTTTTGAGGTGGTCTCAGGAGGCCACCAGTTATGGTTACCCAATAGGTGCACCAACACCTATAGAAAAGTTTACATAGCTTACCCTTAGTAACCTATCCTATTGCACATTAGGTTTGTGGGATGTAACTGCATTCTGTGACATCAGTAACAAACAAAACCAGCTGACAACCGCCTATACACAGAGTGAGCATTGAGAATGGTACGTTGTTCATGCTGCAATCACTGTCATTTTAATGTGTAATAAAGACAGTTGAACTTTGCTCAGTGGATGGGTTTTCTGTCTTTGGTGCAGAGGATTTCCAGGGCCCAGTTCCTCTTGCCTGTGCATCGGGAGGCTGCTAATAGTCCCCTTACCGCTTTTACAGGTGGTAGCGAGAGGATGGTGGCTAAGAGCCCTCGGCAATAAGACCACCTTTTCCTGTCGGGGGCCCGAAAAGCTGCGCCGCAACCTTCGAGAAACGGACCAAAAAACAGACCACGCATGGATATTGAAGAGGTTGTCAGGAGCCGCCTTGGAGAAATTCCTGCCCGCTCCCCATGGGAGGCCAAAGCAGACCGGACAGCAAAGTGGCAGATTAGAGGAAAAGGCGGTGTCCGAGAACTTCAGCTGATCAACGGAGTGTAAGTATACAATCAGCCATACCATAAAGATTGGGAAGGGAAAGTTGTTTGTTGATGGTTTTGCGTTATTGTGAAGGAAAGAGAAACAAAGAAAAGAGAAAGAAAACCTGTACTCTAGGCACTTGCATTGGTTTATGGATGAAAAATAAAGAAATTACCAAAAAGGTACATTTTAGGCAGAGAGCTTAGTTACGGAAGATGTACATGTGGACGTCCTGTGTCTAGGTGGTAGCATAGCTCCTTAGGTCATGGAAGGTGGTTTCTTAGTTTATCTCACAGAGAGGATATCCTATGCGACGGTATAGAAGAAGAACCACGTATATGTTGGAAATCCCTGGTTGAAGGGAGGAAGACGGTCATATATATGTGATGTTTTGAAGTATTGTGAGACCTTTTGGGGGTATATTTTGAAGTATCAATACCTTTACCTTAGATTTGTGAGTCACATATAGGGTTCATACATAGGACACAGAAAGCTGTGGTGGAAGTGAACACCTGTAATGGGACATAGACGTGGTGATAGTAGAGGACAAATAAAAGGAGGTGATGGTTTTTAACATGGCAAGATGATGCTCGAGTTGTTATAGAAGATTGTACCCTTTTGGGTGAGACTCGATGAGCACATGAAAGAATTGTAGATTGGCCTTTAAGGGCGCAGAATACATTGTGGGTGGTGCACGGAACACACTCCTGTTGATGGTGGTGAGCCAGAGAGGCTGTTGGAGGTTTTGTGACGATTTATTGTGGCTTTGAAAGAGCCGGTTGAAAATTGACGGTAATTGAGAAATGCATACATTTGTCAAAAAATGTAGATCTTGTGTCAAGTAAGTATTGACAGTCAGAAAGTGACATACCGCCATGGGGGATAAACCCCTTCAGAATTTGTATATGTCCCTCCTGCGATATCAAGACAAAATACGCAAGTATAGCGCAGTATGGACTTGCAAAACAGAGGGCAAAATGGAAAAGCCATGGCCCTGAGAGAGCAATTTTGCCAATTGTGTGCTGCAACTATGACCACATATTTACATGCCGCGTATAAAGGGAACAAATTGAGTAAGCGGTTAGCCATATTAGAGCTTTGGAAAATGTTTGAGGACAGGGAGGCGGACTAACCCCAGAAAGACTGGATGCTGAGCCAACGCGATGCTGGGGGCAAAGCACCCACGGCTGCTCCTCCTCAAACTGTAGACCCCACAACAGAAAGAAAGGAATTTTATCCCTTGAAGGAACTAAAAGCAGTGGCAGGGTATACCAATCCCGCTTATGCACCACCTGCCTACAACAGAGAGGACACGCTTAGCGGCACTAAGCAAGAGAACAGACACTATAAGCGATGAGCGCAAGGAGCACAGCGAACTGCAAGCAAAGTTGACGAAGGGTGATAGAGGGGCATCGGGAAACATGAGGATAGCGAAGTGGTTGTGTCTTCAAATGAATAATTAGGAGGACAAATATTGCTCAAATTAGACGTGAAAAACACAAGCGAGCGTACACGCGCAGATGAGGAAGCTCAGACGTAGAAGGAAGGAGGAAGATGATATAGAATGGGCAGAGATAATGGAGAAAGTGGAAAGAAGAGAGGGAAGTGTGAGGAACAAGCATGACAGAAGAGAAAAGTAGAAAGCAGAAAGCCTGCCCTTATCTAGCAATATGAAGGGGGTTATGACGTGAAAATACAATGAAGGAAATGGTTCTATTTAGCAGATTGTCTTACAATTCAGAGCCAAAATAAATACAATTCATTCAGACTTCAGTGGCTGCTGAGAGGATGACAGAAATAAAAGGGCATCTCAGTACATACTAACACCTCCGTGATCATTAATACTGACAATGGAATTGCCAGGAAAAGGATATGTGAAAAGAAAGTCCCACATCTTTGTGATTTCTACAGAGGCTTCAGAGAAGATCTCCATGACAGCCCTGCCCTTTAGGGGGTAGCTTGGAAGCTATTTCCAAATATGGGGGACAAAGGACTACCATTTGTTTCCAAAGACTATTTATGAATAAAAATGTAGAATTCACTGACCCCTTGGGAATAGAAATGGCAAAGAATCAGCGTTTACAAGGAAAGTATCCATGGTGCCAATGCAAATTTTTGTAGCACTCACCTGGCATCCACGGGGACGTCACTCAGCCTGTTCTGACCTTTTACGACCTCAATCCCTTCCCTGGAGTCTACTTGACTGGAGACTGGGCCTTGTTTTCTTGGAAAGTGTGCTCTCCGTCCTGCTTTCAGCGCAGGGGCGCGTTGATTGATGCAGGCTCGTTGTTACCTAGTTACTTTACTGGCAAGAGTCCGACAGGTAAGTATAATGAGTCTTTTGAACAGTTCTCTAACTTCGTTCCTTTCCTTCCTTAGATGATGGCCGGCGTCCGGGGATGGCGACGTGCTGTTGAGATGAGTAGCGCTGAAAGTGAGTGAGAGCGTGATGCAACCCTTTCGTATTTGTATTGAACTGAGTTCTTTTTCTGTGTCTTTCAGGTGCCGCGACGTTTTCAGCGTGGATGCCGGTTATGAAGAAGAAATGCAGTGAGTAAGCGCGGTATGCGGCGCCTCTAGATGTTTCCACATAACCTGGAGTGTCTTTTCCCTCTTGCAGATGGATGAGAAGTTCCAGAGACAGAGTTCCCCCAGAGCGGCTGGGATTCAGGTAAGCGTTTGAAGCTCGTATAGTCTTTAAAAATAAGCAAAGATTTGCTGAATGCTTACTAATGCCTTTTTTCTGTTCTTTTCCCTTTTTTCTTAGGAAGCGGCGTGCTGGGATGGGAATGACACCGCCGAAGATGCCCGCAGAAGAAGAAGAAGCAATGAATGATGGGCAGAAGCGCTGCAAGGTAAGGCTGTTCCTAACAGTGTTCTTGTTCTTGCAGGAGCTGCGCGCAGAAGAAAGATGCAGGCCTACTGTAAACCGATCCGAACACGGTGAGTGTCACGCTGCAGGTGCAGAAAACACAAAGCATGTTTCTCAGCCTGGGCGTGGCTTAAATAGTCTCTGGATATCCCAGGTGTCTCTAGGCTGAACCACACCCAAAAGACTAGACTGCACATGCAGTTCTGGCAACCGAAATATGTGGGGGCATCCATCTTGTCCCCATCAAAGCAGTACAAGTCCAATCCCCAATGTTATCCTATGGGAGTGAGTGAGTCTGGAGCCGCAGCGCCAAGTCTGACTCCAAGTGGGTCTTTGGAGGGATGGAGAGGCCCTGGAGGGCTATGTAGGTGATTGTGGCCTGGCTCCAGCTGGACATCTTGGAGGGCTGGGGATGTGAGGGGCAGGAATCATGACAATTTTCATATTTCCATCCCTTATGATGACCCACACATATGTATAAAGTTATGGAATTTTACGCCGAACATTTCACATTGAAAAGCGTGAAAAACTGGTAGAAGGGCAAAACAATGTCTCACAAAGTGGAGGATTGGACTGCTATGTGCTGCATACAATACGTAACCAGTTTATGTAATTTGTTTAGATGTTTCCACTGTATGAAGGTGCCATTTAGGGCAAAACTGGATTTTGGCTAAAGTAATTGTGGGAGGTTTTGGACATTGTAAAACTTACATCATAAATCTGACATAATTCCCTTGAAATCCAACCAGTTTAGAGCGAGACGGGACTAGCACCCCTGGCCAATCCAGTAGTTTAGATGCGTGCTTAGCTAAACCTGCCCAGCCATATACTTTGATGATGTTACTATCCATTATAAATAAGAGTCACTGACAAGACTCCACACACACACTCTTCCTGAAGTTCCTGCGCTGTGTTCCTGATCTGTTCCATCCAGACTCCAGACCCCACTACAAGGCCAAAGTATTGCTGACCCTACTCCAGAGCCCACTGTAAAACCCAAGCATTGCTGATCCTATTCCCTGCAAGGCCTCCATTCTGAAAACCCCTAACGTCCCATTAAAAAGGGGAAAGCTGTGGGATTCTTATGGGAAGCATCCTGAATCAGACTGGCTTGCTGCCCACTAACTGCTTGCCCACTAACTGCATCCAGCGGTACCTGTGCCATCCGGTGACCAGAACGGCCCATATGTTTTCTTTTGCCAGGCGCACAGCCGTGTGGTGACCAGAACATGTTGACGGTCCAGAAATCCCAAAACTAAAAGTGGACTGCGAGTACAATCCCTACCCCATAGAAACCCATAACCTATCTTGTCTTGCCTTTGTCCTTATCCCACTCTCTAAGCCATCCCACCCTTATACTGATAACTTGTTAAAACTGTTAGAATCATCTGTGCACCCTGCCTGTGACTTTCTAAAGTGCTAGTGCCATCTCTTTTCAATTTTGTCTTTGTAATCCTAAGCCATTAGTCCTATTTCGAGTGATCGGACTGGTTTCTGCCAGGGTTTGGCACTGGGGTGACAGGGTTAAATTCGCAAATCAACCTTGGATCTTACTGTGTCCATCTTTGGTGGTCTAGTCTGAATACTCTAGATAAGAGTAAAACTGTTCTTGTCACAACTGATTTCCTTTCCTATTTCACAGCTTCATTTTGCTCAAAGCGCACCTTGTTATATCTTGCAAAACTCATCCAGTTTCATAGCTAGAGACCTATCTTCAACTCTAGAATGTCCCTGTGATATATATCTATCCCCCAACCCAAAATTCCAAATCAGAGTATTTCACCTGTTTTTATTAAAAACCTTTTGGGTATTTTAAAGCGGGAATTGAAAAGAAATGTAACTTTTACACGCGTCATTTGGCTGCAATCTGTTCTTAAATCTCCACTCATTTTCGAATTGTATGCCTTTTGCTGATCCATTGCCTTGGGACTGCCAGTAATAGAAATACATGCTATTATGATAAAACATATGTATATTATAATTTAACCACACATTAATTTGATTGCTATTTTAGGCCTTTGTTAAGGGTTTAAAGTCCGTTTTTGCCTCTTATTCTGTGAGGGAAGTTTGGATTTTTATTCTGTCTTCTGCCTATTATTCCTGATTACCTGCTGTGTCTTTCTATCCATTCAGAATTGAGGGTTGAGGGAACATTGCAGAGGGAAATCCTAACTTGGGTGCTATCTTTCCTAAATCAAAAAGTGCTCGTATTCAATTGTTCTGCGTATATGTTCTAGGAGAAGGGTAACCAAGTGTCTTGATTCCATTTGCTTTGTAATTATCATCCCATTGGTATTTGCTGCCCCATATTAAAAATGTTATGATTTCTTTTGAATTTTAAAATAAATATATATTGCATTTCACCAACCAGCCTTGTTTATGGTCCATTGTGACCCATGGTATTTGAAAAAGGGTGTGTGTTACGAGTTGTGTACCATCTGAAATTGAATTTACATAAAATAAGGAGAAAAGCATCTCAGTTGTGCGCTTCATACTAGGCCGAGACCAAAGTGTCTGTCGCCTGATTGAAATCCTTAAACTTGGGGGCTTGTTAGCCGGGATTGAGCTTGGTTGCCACCGTGCAGCCTAGCAGAGCAGACTAACCTGCAGGGTAGTGATACTTTGTGTGGTTGGAATACTGAGTTACACTGTACAAGCGCCCCCCAAAACAAATACTAAGTACAAGGCCTGTGTCTAAAAATGAAAGCTAAATCAACCCCAAAATAGAAAGAGCAATAAAATACAGGTTACCCTTACATAAATAAATACATTAATAAAGAAAAACATGTCCAAAATGACCGTAGTAGAAATCAACATGGCTAGGGAACACCTTCTGCACAAGCTATTTGTCAGAGGTGAGTGGCCAGAACAGGATGAAAATGTCTGGCTAGAAGCAATAACACAACAGGTCACCGCCATAGACATGGATACATGGCAGGACGGTGGCCTGTTACACTAAGCTTTGAGTGAATTATATATGACCCCAAAAATTAAAGAGGAGCAAATCATCTCCACATGTGAGTGTTTTGGGAAAAGCATGAGGAAAATGAAACTCTAGCGCAGAATCAATCTGAACTATTAAATCAAGTCCAGACAGAACTACAATTAGCAGAACAAAATTACAAAAGAGCCAAGATTTGGAGGTAGAATCTGGAAATTACAACATAAAATTCAAAGAGGACTTGGCTCTACAACAGCGGAATAATGTAGACAGAGGCCCAACTAGAAGCAGTACAAATAGAGTGTCAGGAAAAGGGTGACTCTCTGGAGGAGAGTCAACAGATGCTGACTCAACCATTAACCTATAGCAGGGCCTGCTCAGGACAAATAACCATGCTACAAGATCTGATAGGGAAATAGAAAGAGGAAAATAATAAATGAATAATGAGAAAGCTCCACTCTCAAGCAGAATTTGATCAAGAGTGCCAGAAATCCAATACCATCAAGAAACAAAGGGGTGACCTGGCTGAACAGAGGGGCACCCTAAATCAGGAGAAACACGCCTTAGGCCAGGAAATAAGCAAGTTAAAAACAGAGCTACAAGGATGTGAGTTAGCCCTCCAGAAACTAAATGAACTCAAAACAGAGTATGGGAATCTACTGGAGCACGCCAGACGGGTAGAAGGTGCTCTGGAAGAGAACACCCAAACCAAAGATGCACAAACTCAGTAGTCGAGTCTCCTGCAACAGAAATTCTCATTATTCTCAAACCATACAGGAAGCGCAGAGAGACAATGAGGCCCTCTGTGAAAAGAATGAGCTCCACAAACAAGTGGCAGCGCAAGAGCGGGCCATAGAGGCCAGTAAAGCCTTGATAGCTGAGCCAAAGGCTAAGATCTTTGCTTATTATCAAGAAGTAGGGGCTGAGAAGGAGAAACTAGCAAGGTTGGAAAAAGAGGTTGCTAGATTTAATCCTAACTGGAGGGACCCTGAACAGGTAGAGAGGGACAGGGCAACTCCTGATCATAGTATAAGGACCTCTGTACTAAGGGACTCAAACCCATTTAACACTTTGTGCACTGTTGAGTTCATGGCTGCTGGTTCACATGAGCCGGAAGCCATGAGGCCATCAGAATTTAATAGGCCAAGCATGATGGAACTGACAGGTCAGCGCGGCCCACAAAGTGATGGACGGGTGTCCCTGTATAGATACCCAAACATTAAGGCTGATGTCTCTGACAAGGAAATCTCCTATGAGGGGAGAGTCAGGGAATTAGATCCAAGGAAATATTACTTTCCAAGGGACTAGTTGGTTCAATTTGATGAAAAACCAAATGAAATGAGGCCCAAAAAGAGCATCCTGAAGACCTCTACCAATTTAGGGCAGTGGGGGGGATACTCTGCCTACCCTGAGAGCAGCGAAGTGTCAGAAGACTACTCTCCTGAGCACCACAGGAATAGAGAAACTAGGACCCTCAATTCTGGGAACCCTCTCAAGCTCACAGAATCAGGGAGTGCCTAGATGATCATGAGGGTACCTCAAGTAGTAGCGCCTCTGAGTCAGAGGGTGAGTGGACTCAGGTGACTAAGCCAAAGAAGGCAAACAAACACAAGTGAGTTATGACAAAAGACCCCATTAGGCAGATTAAGGCCATTAGGAGTTTCATAACCCCATACCATAAAAACGCAAAATATTCTGTTTGGGAACACTTGGAATTCTATGAGCAGACGATGGACACTTTTCATCTGAAAGACAACCCAAACTGCATAGAGTATGTAAAATGGACATCCTCTCCAGAGTACTCCAGCTTCTTTGCTGGACTGGAGGACCAGAACTATTCAAGATGGTCCACCTACAGGCCGGCCATCATGAAACACTTTTCCGCCCACAGAAACCCCCAAGAGGCTTGCAAAGCGGCATGCAATCTGCAGTGCGGGGAAGATCAGGCCCCATGAGAATTTGTGCAGGAGCTCAAACGCGCCTTTGCACAAACCACTAGGAGGGTGCGCACGGATAGCAGGGAGTTTGTAACCACCTTCTTTCATGCACTCCCCAAGTATATGATGACCCAGCTGGTGAGGGATTTCCATGACAAAAGATCTCTGGACTTGGTCATAGAGCAGGCGACCCGCATTTATGAGGTCCAAAAAACCTGCAGAAAATAAAAATTTGGCCAAGAACCCCAAACCAGCTGACAGCCCTGCTGCTGCTAAGGTGGCAGAGATGAAGGTTGCCCCCATTTTAGACTTAGAGATGGTGGAGCCTAAAAATGTACCTAG